>NC_064035.1:11677065-12029565 GCF_932526225.1 Nematostella vectensis | reverse complement strand
GTCTGACGCTGGATTCGGTTGGCGATACTGGCTACCTTGCTACCGAGCCTTGGAACATGGATGGGATGCTGAAGTCTTTCATACAAAGTGCGACCTCAAAGGACCCCTTCTTGCTATAGCACGGAAGTACTCTCACGTTTTTGGCGCTTTTTTCGACACTGGCATCAACGGTAAAAAAAATGCGTTGTTATGAAAACCTAGACTTTCATCGCTTTTTGTGGGGAACTCACTGGGTTCGAAATCTCCACCGGGTCAGCTAATTTTTATTTACCGCAGATCATTCGGCGTCGGGTCGGGTAAGAAAGAACTGTTCGGGTTGATTTAGAATTTTCGCCGGGTGCCGGGGAGGCTAAAAACTCGTCGGATAGGCCGAAAATTTCCGTGAGGTCGGGCTTCGCCGGGTCTGTTATAATGGGGTGTATACTCATGTCTAAATTTGAATGTCGTTTGTTTCAGATACCGGAGCCTCCAATAATTTAGCTGAAGGGCGCCCGACTACTTCGTCCACAAGTGTTTCAGAACATTCACCTAAACTCGCAGTGGATGGAAGTATTGACTCTTTCTTTAGTACGGCGGATGCAGACCCCAGCCCGTGGTTTAAAGTTGAACTCTTTACAGAGTTTCTTGTTCACAGGATTTTCATCCGAAATAGAATGGACTGTTGTAGGGAGAGGCTGGAAGGTTTTGAAATCCGCATTGGTAGCGATGTTGATCATTTCAACAATCCTAGATGTGGAGGCTTGCGCACCATGAATCAGATTGAAAGCGCCACCTTCTATTGCGCGCCTCCACTGCTCGGGAGGTACGTCAGCGTGAGCAAGAATACCCCGCAGCTGCACTTCTCCACCATCAACGTATTCGGTGCGTACTTTTATTCCACGCTCCAACAGAGCTGAAGCATGCCTCGAAATATTGTGTGTGTGTGTGGGGGGGGGGGGGGGGGGGGGGGTTGTGAGGGGGGAGGGGGAGGGTGTTCTCAGTCCTCCACCTTCTCTACGGCCCTGGCTCTAAAGACAAAGCGTGCCCAGCAGTCGTTCGTGATAAATGTGGCCAAGGTGGCCCAATTTGTAGCGCGTCCACGTATTGGGCCTCTCATTTTTGCTGAAACGGGTTCGATCCTAGGTAGAGACATGGGGACTATCTTTCTGTTTCTCGGCCTTAATACTATTAGGATTTTGAAAGCCGCACTGTTACCAGTTTTCTACCGGAGGGCCGACGGAAACCTCAACCGACAAGAGACTTCCAATCGACACACTGCTTTTACAAGTTTGAAACATTTTTCGCGTTTTCCGTTAAAAATCAACGGAGATTGTTACGTAATCGACCGGAAGTAAACTGGTGACAACACGCCTTTAATTAAAGCCGCATTGTCACCAGTTTACTTCCGGTCTATTACGTAACACAATCTCCGATGATTTTTAACGGAAAACGCGAAAAATATTTCAAAATATTGAAAGCGGTTTGTCTATTGCAAGTTTCTTCGAGGATGTGATTGATAATTTAGAGCGGATGGCATGTAAATATCTCGGATTCTAATAGATTCTTTTGTCTTTTAACGGTCACCAGTTTACTTCCGGTCTATTACGTAACACAATCTCCGATGATTTTTAACGAAAAACGCGAAAAATATTTCAAAATATTGAAAGCGGTTTGTCTATTGCAAGTTTCTTCGAGGATGTGATTGATAATTTAGAGCGGATGGCATGTAAATATCTCGGATTCTAATAGATTCTTTTGTCTTTTAACGGTCGATGTTTCCGTCGGACCTCCGGAAGTGAACTGGTGACAATGCGGCTTTAAGTGCCTCATATCAAAGCAATAAACAGGCCCTTTTGGTATACCGTCATCTTCGATGTACGTCATCGTCTTCAATATCCGTTTCCAACGGAGAATCAATGTATCCAAGAGACCATGATATAAGAGAACGAATCCCCGTGGCCCATGATGTCGTTCATGAAAGCTATTTTTAGATTGCGCGAGCTTGTCAATCATAGCATTCATATATGGTTCGTCGCGCCATATTTGGTTATTGGCACCGCGAACTACTACAATTTCACAACAATTTTTTTCCCGCTGCACTTCTTTACTTCGTTCGATACCTGTTTTTATCCTTTTAGCTGCTCCTGATCACAATACTACTCGTAGGGTGGTGTCGTAATATCTGTTAAGTTATCTAATTTTAAGTGATCTAAATGTTATATTAATAATTGAACGGGAAGACGTCGAGGAGACGGCGAATTTGGAGTTCATTCAAGATGCATCAGGCTGACTCATACAAAGTTCTTTTTTTTCTGCAATTCGGTGAGATAGAATACCTAGGCATTCTCAGAGTCTATGTTATGTATTTTAATACAAGAAGGCCTTTATTTTTCTTTGATTTACAATATTTTTAGATTAATGAACTTCAATTCTTAACGCAATAAATGTTCAGAAATCATGTCATTCAAGAAACCATTGTCACTGGAATAAGATTTACTCCATTATAAAGACTTTTATTTGTGAAATACCTGTCTTAATAACCACAATATCGGTGTGAATGTAATGGTATTAAGTTCTGAATGTATCTTTTTCATTGAAGGGGAATTGGAAGAGAAATGTGTGGTTTAAACACATATTTATGATTGATTGTTGTTTTATAATTTGCGAATCAGCAGTGAAAACTTTTACTGGAGAAGTTGATCCCCGAGCAAAAAATCACGCACTCTATGCATTTCAATGTCCCAGAAACAATTGATTGGATCCAGCGTACTCTATGGAAGATCATTTTCACAGCGTTCGTAAAAAAGGAAGGTATTTTCGGTCAAAAAGATTTCCAAAACATTCTTTGCCGGTTCACATCGCTCAAGATTTGATCGCGTGTAAGACACGTGTTGCTAGGATACGTGAGCGTACCTAAAAATGCCTGCTTGTTCTAAAAATAGCTTTCACGGACTACATCATTGGAACATACCCTAATACGGGGGATCCGTACTTTTACATCATGGTCTCTTGATGTATCGTAATCCGCTCGCTTCAGGGGTTTCAAATAATAAATCTAATGAATTTTGATTTAAAACAAGTCAACGTCTGGTTTGAAAAGACTGAGATATTGCAGATTATCCACAACGACTCTTGGATTTTTAAAGCGCAACCTAATATAAAGGAAGACTATCCTACCAGTGAGGCTAACTTAATAAACGTCGTATTATCCATGAGCCGTATCCAATGCAAATGCATGCGAGTGAAGATAAAACAATTTTTTTGTGTTTGTGATTATCTCTACAATAAACTTTTAAAATAGATTGTCTTTATGTTATTCCCTATCATTGTTATCATAGTTCTCCTGCCTACTATCCACTTGTTAATAAATAACAATATCAGCTAACTGAGCTTGTTCGTGAGCCAGGTTACCCTCCAATGCCATCTCAGCGAGCTTTCATATTTGCGCCCAGCCAAAACATACCGGAAGCTTATCAACTCAAGCTTGGTATCAAAGACAATATGACGCATGTAGCGGCCTTCTACAGTAAAAGCGGTAAGAGTGAATATGTTGTTGCTACGGATATACGTACTCGACAATAAATGCGCTCCAGGTCTCGGCGCGGTGAATTTTGGGATCGTTAGGGACACAGGCACTATTTTTTTTTCTGCTTTTTCAGAAAAATCGAAACAAACCTACATGGCCTTCGAAAAGTTCTCAAACCACAAATTAAACTCTCGTCTTTGTAGGCAAAATTATTGCAAATGATTTTGATTACTTTTTCTTATATCTTCAGTCATGGCTCATTACATACGCTTCTTTCTCTCGAAAACCTGCATCGTGCGAACTGAAATTCAATTTTATTGTCTTTATTCTGAGAATTTAGAAATACCCCTAGCCAAAATCCTGTACCAGTTTCTGGCTACACACTAGTGCCCATCCCTAGCTACACATCTAGTGCCCATCCCTAGCTACACACCTAGTGCTCATGCCTAGCTACACATCTAGTGCCCATCCCTAGCTACACACCTACTGCCCATCTCTAGCTACACAAGTAGTGCCCATCCCTAGCTACACACCTAGTGCCCATCCCTAGCTACACACCTAGTGCCCATCCATAGCTACACACCTAGTACCCATCCCTAGCTACACACCTAGTGCCCTTCCATGGTTACACACCTGGCGCCCATCCCTAGCTACACACCTAGTGCCCATCCCTAGCTACACACCTAGTGCCCATCCCTAGCTACACACCTAGTGCCCATCCCTAGCTACACACCTAGTGCCCCTCCCTAGCTACACACCTAGTGCCCACCCCTAGCTACACACCTAGTGCCCATACCTAGCTACACACCTACTGCCCATCCCTAGCTACACACCTAGTGCCCATCCCAAGCTACACACCTAGTGCCTACCCCTTGCTTGCTACACACCTAGTGCCCATCCCAAGCTACACACCTAGTGCCCATCCCTAGCTACACATCTAGTGCCCATCCCTAGCTACACATCTAGTTCCCGTACCTAGCTACACACCTAGTGCCCATCCCTAGCTACACATCTAGTTCCCGTACCTAGCTACACACCTAGTGCCCGCCCTTTGCTTGCTACACATCTAGTGCCAATCCCTAGCTACACACCAAGTGCCCACCCTTAGCTACACACCTAGTGCCCATCCCTAGCTACACACCTAGTGCCCATCCCTAGCTACACACCTAGTGCCCATCCCTAGCTACACATCTAGTGCCAATCCCTAGCTACACACCTAGTGCCCATCCCAAGCTACACACCTAGTGCCCGTACCTAGCTACACACCTAGTGCCCATCCCTAGCTACACACCTAGTGCCCATCCCTAGCTACACATCTAGTGCCCATCCCTAGCTACACACCTAGTGCCCATCCCTAGCTACACACCTAGTGCCCATCCCTAGCTACACACCTAGTGCCCATCCCTAGCTACACACCTAGTGCCCATCCCTAGCTACACATCTAGTGCCCATCCCTAGCTACACACCTAGTGCCCATCCCTAGCTACACACCTAGTGCCCATCCCTAGCTACACATCTAGTGTCCACCCCTAGCTACACACCTAGTGCCCATCCCTAGCTACACACCTAGTGCCCATCCTTAGCTACACACCTAGTGTCCACCCCTAGCTACACACCTAGTGCCCCTCCCTAGCTACACACCTAGTGCCCATCCCTAGCTACACACCTAGTGCCCATCCCTAGCTACACACCTAGTGCCCATCCCTAGCTACACACCTAGTGCCCATCCCTAGCTACAAACCTAGTGCCCGTACCTAGCTACACATCTAGTGGCCATCCCTAGCTACACACCTAGTGCCCATCCCTAGCTACACATCTAGTGGCCATCCCTAGCTTGCTACACACCTAGTGCCCGCCCTTTGCTTGCTACACATCTAGTGCCAATCCCTAGCTACACACCAAGTGCCCACCCTTAGCTACACACCTAGTGCCCATCCCTAGCTACACACCTAGTGCCCATCCCTAGCTACACACCTAGTGCCCATCCCTAGCTACACACCTAGTGCCCATCCCTAGCTACACATCTAGTGCCAATCCCTAGCTACACATCTAGTGCCCATCCCTAGCTACACACCTACTGCCCATCCCTAGCTACACACCTAGTGCCCGTACCTAGCTACACATCTAGTGGCCATCCCTAGCTACACACCTAGTGCCCATCCCTAGCTACACACCTAGTGCCCATCCCTAGCTACACACCTAGTGCCCATCCCTAGCTACACACCTAGTGCCCATCCCTAGCTACACACCTAGTGCCCATCCCTAGCTACACACCTACTGCCCATCTCTAGCTACACACCTAGTGCCCATCCCTAGCTACACACCTAGTGCCTAGCCCTTGCTTGCTACACACCTAGTGCCCATCCCTAGCTTGCTACACACCTAGTGCCCATCCCTAGCTACACACCTAGTGCCCATCCCTAGCTACACACCTAGTGCCCATCCCTAGCTATACACCTAGTGCCCATCCCTAGCTACACACCTAGTGCCCATCCCTAGCTACACACCTAGTGCCCATCCCTAGCTACACACCTAGTGCCCATCCCTAGCTACACACCTAGTGCCCATCTCTAGCTACACACCTAGTGCCCATCCCTAGCTATACACCTAGTGCCCATCCCTAGCTACACACCTAGTGCCCATCCCTAGCTTCACACCTAGTGCCAATCCCTAGCTACACACCTAGTGCCCATCCCTAGCTACACATCTAGTGGCCATCCCTAGCTACACACCTAGTGCCCATCCCTAGCTACACATCTAGTGCCCATCCCTAGCTACACATCTAGTTCCCGTACCTAGCTACACACCAAGTGCCCGTACCTAGCTTGCTTCACACCTAGTGCCCACCCCTAGCTACACACCTAGTGCCCGCCCCTAGCTTGCTTCACACCTAGTGCCCACCCCTAGCTACACACCTAGTGCCTGTACCTAGCTACACACCTAGTGCCCGCCCCTAGCTACACACGTAGTGCCCATCCCTAGCTACACACCTAGTGCCCATCCCTAGCTACACACCTAGTGCCCATCCCTAGCTACACATCTAGTGCCCATCCCTAGCTACACATCTAGTGCCCGTACCTAGCTACACACCTAGTCCCACCCCTAGCTTCACACCTAGTGCCCATCCCTAGCTACACACCTAGTGCCAATCCCTAGCTACACACCTAGTGCCTATCCCTAGCTACACACCTAGTGCCCACCCCTTGCTTGCTACAAACCTAGTGCCTACCCCTTGCTTGCTACACACCTAGTGCCCACCCCTTGCTTGCTACAAACCTAGTGCCTACCCCTTGCTTGCTACACACCTAGTGCCCACCCCTTGCTTGCTACACACCTAGTGCCCATCCCTAGCTACACACCAAGTGCCCATCCCTAGCTACACATCTAGTGCCCATCCCTAGCTACACATCTAGTGCCCATCCCTAGCTTCACACCTAGTGCCAATCCCTAGCTACACACCTAGTGCCCATCCCTAGCTACACACCTAGTGCCCATCCCTAGCTACACACCTAGTGCCCATCCCTAGCTACACATCTAGTGCCCATCCCTAGCTACACATCTAGTGCCCGTACCTAGCTACACACCTAGTCCCACCCCTAGCTTCACACCTAGTGCCCATCCCTAGCTACACACCTAGTGCCAATCCCTAGCTACACACCTAGTGCCTATCCCTAGCTACACACCTAGTGCCCATCCCTAGCTACACACCTAGTGCCAATCCCTAGCTACACACCTAGTGCCCATCCCTAGCTACACATCTAGTGCCCATCCCTAGCTACACATCTAGTGCCCATCCCTAGCTTCACACCTAGTGCCAATCCATAGCTACACACCTAGTGCCCATCCCTAGCTACACATCTAGTGCCCATCCCTAGCTACACATCTAGTGCCCATCCCTAGCTTCACACCTAGTGCCAATCCCTAGCTACACACCTAGTGCCCATCCCTAGCTACACACCTAGTGCCCATCCCTAGCTACACACCTAGTGCCCATCCCTAGCTACACACCAAGTGCCCACCCTTAGCTACACATCTAGTGCCCATCCCTAGCTACACACCTAGTGCCCATCCCTAGCTACACATCTAGTGTCCACCCCTAGCTACACACCTAGTGCCCATCCCTAGCTACACACCTAGTGCCCATCCTTAGCTACACACCTAGTGTCCACCCCTAGCTACACACCTAGTGCCCCTCCCTAGCTACACACCTAGTGCCCATCCCTAGCTACACACCTAGTGCCCATCTCTAGCTACACACCTAGTGCCCATCCCTAGCTACACACCTAGTGCCCATCCCTAGCTACAAACCTAGTGCCCGTACCTAGCTACACATCTAGTGGCCATCCCTAGCTACACACCTAGTGCCCATCCCTAGCTACACATCTAGTGGCCATCCCTAGCTTGCTACACACCTAGTGCCCGCCCTTTGCTTGCTACACATCTAGTGCCAATCCCTAGCTACACACCAAGTGCCCACCCTTAGCTACACACCTAGTGCCCATCCCTAGCTACACACCTAGTGCCCATCCCTAGCTACACACCTAGTGCCCATCCCTAGCTACACACCTAGTGCCCATCCCTAGCTACACATCTAGTGCCAATCCCTAGCTACACATCTAGTGCCCATCCCTAGCTACACACCTACTGCCCATCCCTAGCTACACACCTAGTGCCCGTACCTAGCTACACATCTAGTGGCCATCCCTAGCTACACACCTAGTGCCCATCCCTAGCTACACACCTAGTGCCCATCCCTAGCTACACACCTAGTGCCCATCCCTAGCTACACACCTAGTGCCCATCCCTAGCTACACACCTAGTGCCCATCCCTAGCTACACACCTACTGCCCATCTCTAGCTACACACCTAGTGCCCATCCCTAGCTACACACCTAGTGCCTAGCCCTTGCTTGCTACACACCTAGTGCCCATCCCTAGCTTGCTACACACCTAGTGCCCATCCCTAGCTACACACCTAGTGCCCATCCCTAGCTACACACCTAGTGCCCATCCCTAGCTATACACCTAGTGCCCATCCCTAGCTACACACCTAGTGCCCATCCCTAGCTACACACCTAGTGCCCATCCCTAGCTACACACCTAGTGCCCATCCCTAGCTACACACCTAGTGCCCATCTCTAGCTACACACCTAGTGCCCATCCCTAGCTATACACCTAGTGCCCATCCCTAGCTACACACCTAGTGCCCATCCCTAGCTTCACACCTAGTGCCAATCCCTAGCTACACACCTAGTGCCCATCCCTAGCTACACATCTAGTGGCCATCCCTAGCTACACACCTAGTGCCCATCCCTAGCTACACATCTAGTGCCCATCCCTAGCTACACATCTAGTTCCCGTACCTAGCTACACACCAAGTGCCCGTACCTAGCTTGCTTCACACCTAGTGCCCACCCCTAGCTACACACCTAGTGCCCGCCCCTAGCTTGCTTCACACCTAGTGCCCACCCCTAGCTACACACCTAGTGCCTGTACCTAGCTACACACCTAGTGCCCGCCCCTAGCTACACACGTAGTGCCCATCCCTAGCTACACACCTAGTGCCCATCCCTAGCTACACACCTAGTGCCCATCCCTAGCTACACATCTAGTGCCCATCCCTAGCTACACATCTAGTGCCCGTACCTAGCTACACACCTAGTCCCACCCCTAGCTTCACACCTAGTGCCCATCCCTAGCTACACACCTAGTGCCAATCCCTAGCTACACACCTAGTGCCTATCCCTAGCTACACACCTAGTGCCCACCCCTTGCTTGCTACAAACCTAGTGCCTACCCCTTGCTTGCTACACACCTAGTGCCCACCCCTTGCTTGCTACAAACCTAGTGCCTACCCCTTGCTTGCTACACACCTAGTGCCCACCCCTTGCTTGCTACACACCTAGTGCCCATCCCTAGCTACACACCAAGTGCCCATCCCTAGCTACACAT
Organism: Nematostella vectensis; assembly: GCF_932526225.1. NCBI lineage: Eukaryota > Metazoa > Cnidaria > Anthozoa > Actiniaria > Edwardsiidae > Nematostella > Nematostella vectensis. The sequence goes on along the minus strand of NC_064035.1, from coordinate 12,020,109 downwards.
CTAGTGCCCATCCCTAGCTACACATCTAGTGCCCATCCCTAGCTTCACACCTAGTGCCAATCCCTAGCTACACACCTAGTGCCCATCCCTAGCTACACACCTAGTGCCCATCCCTAGCTACACACCTAGTGCCCATCCCTAGCTACACATCTAGTGCCCATCCCTAGCTACACATCTAGTGCCCGTACCTAGCTACACACCTAGTCCCACCCCTAGCTTCACACCTAGTGCCCATCCCTAGCTACACACCTAGTGCCAATCCCTAGCTACACACCTAGTGCCTATCCCTAGCTACACACCTAGTGCCCATCCCTAGCTACACACCTAGTGCCAATCCCTAGCTACACACCTAGTGCCCATCCCTAGCTACACATCTAGTGCCCATCCCTAGCTACACATCTAGTGCCCATCCCTAGCTTCACACCTAGTGCCAATCCATAGCTACACACCTAGTGCCCATCCCTAGCTACACATCTAGTGCCCATCCCTAGCTACACATCTAGTGCCCATCCCTAGCTTCACACCTAGTGCCAATCCCTAGCTACACACCTAGTGCCCATCCCTAGCTACACACCTAGTGCCCATCCCTAGCTACACACCTAGTGCCCATCCCTAGCTACACACCAAGTGCCCACCCTTAGCTACACATCTAGTGCCCATCCCTAGCTACACACCTAGTGCCCATCCCTAGCTACACATCTAGTGTCCACCCCTAGCTACACACCTAGTGCCCATCCCTAGCTACACACCTAGTGCCCATCCTTAGCTACACACCTAGTGTCCACCCCTAGCTACACACCTAGTGCCCCTCCCTAGCTACACACCTAGTGCCCATCCCTAGCTACACACCTAGTGCCCATCTCTAGCTACACACCTAGTGCCCATCCCTAGCTACACACCTAGTGCCCATCCCTAGCTACAAACCTAGTGCCCGTACCTAGCTACACATCTAGTGGCCATCCCTAGCTACACACCTAGTGCCCATCCCTAGCTACACATCTAGTGGCCATCCCTAGCTTGCTACACACCTAGTGCCCGCCCTTTGCTTGCTACACATCTAGTGCCAATCCCTAGCTACACACCAAGTGCCCACCCTTAGCTACACACCTAGTGCCCATCCCTAGCTACACACCTAGTGCCCATCCCTAGCTACACACCTAGTGCCCATCCCTAGCTACACACCTAGTGCCCATCCCTAGCTACACATCTAGTGCCAATCCCTAGCTACACATCTAGTGCCCATCCCTAGCTACACACCTACTGCCCATCCCTAGCTACACACCTAGTGCCCGTACCTAGCTACACATCTAGTGGCCATCCCTAGCTACACACCTAGTGCCCATCCCTAGCTACACACCTAGTGCCCATCCCTAGCTACACACCTAGTGCCCATCCCTAGCTACACACCTAGTGCCCATCCCTAGCTACACACCTAGTGCCCATCCCTAGCTACACACCTACTGCCCATCTCTAGCTACACACCTAGTGCCCATCCCTAGCTACACACCTAGTGCCTAGCCCTTGCTTGCTACACACCTAGTGCCCATCCCTAGCTTGCTACACACCTAGTGCCCATCCCTAGCTACACACCTAGTGCCCATCCCTAGCTACACACCTAGTGCCCATCCCTAGCTATACACCTAGTGCCCATCCCTAGCTACACACCTAGTGCCCATCCCTAGCTACACACCTAGTGCCCATCCCTAGCTACACACCTAGTGCCCATCCCTAGCTACACACCTAGTGCCCATCTCTAGCTACACACCTAGTGCCCATCCCTAGCTATACACCTAGTGCCCATCCCTAGCTACACACCTAGTGCCCATCCCTAGCTTCACACCTAGTGCCAATCCCTAGCTACACACCTAGTGCCCATCCCTAGCTACACATCTAGTGGCCATCCCTAGCTACACACCTAGTGCCCATCCCTAGCTACACATCTAGTGCCCATCCCTAGCTACACATCTAGTTCCCGTACCTAGCTACACACCAAGTGCCCGTACCTAGCTTGCTTCACACCTAGTGCCCACCCCTAGCTACACACCTAGTGCCCGCCCCTAGCTTGCTTCACACCTAGTGCCCACCCCTAGCTACACACCTAGTGCCTGTACCTAGCTACACACCTAGTGCCCGCCCCTAGCTACACACGTAGTGCCCATCCCTAGCTACACACCTAGTGCCCATCCCTAGCTACACACCTAGTGCCCATCCCTAGCTACACATCTAGTGCCCATCCCTAGCTACACATCTAGTGCCCGTACCTAGCTACACACCTAGTCCCACCCCTAGCTTCACACCTAGTGCCCATCCCTAGCTACACACCTAGTGCCAATCCCTAGCTACACACCTAGTGCCTATCCCTAGCTACACACCTAGTGCCCACCCCTTGCTTGCTACAAACCTAGTGCCTACCCCTTGCTTGCTACACACCTAGTGCCCACCCCTTGCTTGCTACAAACCTAGTGCCTACCCCTTGCTTGCTACACACCTAGTGCCCACCCCTTGCTTGCTACACACCTAGTGCCCATCCCTAGCTACACACCAAGTGCCCATCCCTAGCTACACATCTAGTGCCCATCCCTAGCTACACATCTAGTGCCCATCCCTAGCTTCACACCTAGTGCCAATCCCTAGCTACACACCTAGTGCCCATCCCTAGCTACACACCTAGTGCCCATCCCTAGCTACACACCTAGTGCCCATCCCTAGCTACACATCTAGTGCCCATCCCTAGCTACACATCTAGTGCCCGTACCTAGCTACACACCTAGTCCCACCCCTAGCTTCACACCTAGTGCCCATCCCTAGCTACACACCTAGTGCCAATCCCTAGCTACACACCTAGTGCCTATCCCTAGCTACACACCTAGTGCCCATCCCTAGCTACACACCTAGTGCCAATTCCTAGCTACACACCTAGTGCCCATCCCTAGCTACACATCTAGTGCCCATCCCTAGCTACACATCTAGTGCCCATCCCTAGCTTCACACCTAGTGCCAATCCATAGCTACACACCTAGTGCCCATCCCTAGCTACACATCTAGTGCCCATCCCTAGCTACACATCTAGTGCCCATCCCTAGCTTCACACCTAGTGCCAATCCCTAGCTACACACCTAGTGCCCATCCCTAGCTACACACCTAGTGCCCATCCCTAGCTACACACCTAGTGCCCATCCCTAGCTACACACCAAGTGCCCACCCTTAGCTACACATCTAGTGCCCGTACCTAGCTACACACCTAGTCCCACCCCTAGCTTCACACCTAGTGCCCATCCCTAGCTACACACCTAGTGCCAATCCCTAGCTACACACCTAGTGCCTATCCCTAGCTACACACCTAGTGCCCATCCCTAGCTACACACCTAGTGCCCATCCCTAGCTACACATCTAGTGCCCATCCCTAGCTACACATCTAGTGCCCATCCCTAGCTACACACCTAGTGCCCACCCCTTGCTTGCTACAAACCTAGTGCCTACCCCTTGCTTGCTACACACCTAGTGCCCATCCCTAGCTACACACTTAGCGACCGCTCCTAGCTACACACCTAGTGCCCATCCCTAGCTACACACCTAGTGCCCATCCCTAGCTACACACCTAGTGCCCCTCCCTAGCTACACACCTAGTGCCCATCCCTAGCTACACACCTAGTGCCCATCCCTAGCTACACACCTAGTGCCCATCCCTAGCTACACAATTGTAGTCATCCCTGGCTACACACCTAGTGCCCTTCCATGGTTACACACCTGGCGCCCATCCCTAGCTATACAATGAACTTTATTTCAGAGGGTTATTATGCAACCTTTATAAAAAGAACTTCATTGCATTGTATTGTATCATATCGTATCGTATTGTATTGTATTGTATTGTATTGTATTGTATTGTATTCGCTTGGCCCTCAGTTTTTCAAGCACTGTTCTGGATATCTTAATATTTATCTTTCAGGTCTCTGGTATGGTATGGGTGATCTGACCATCGATTTGAACAAAAAAGTTGTTATGTCATCTCTCGGCCATTCATACCAGGAGGAGATCAATAACAGCGAGTCAAGTATTTTAGGAGAATCGTCAAATGCCTATAATGTCAGCGACGTAGAAGTTCTGTTCCTTGGTGGTAATCACAGTCTTTAGCTCTGTCACATTACTTGCTTGAACGCCGGTTTCTATAAGAGATGGTTTCGATGGGGCTTGTGCACAATACCTGCAGAAGTTAATTGTTCCTAGTCCAGAAGAACAATGAATTATTTCTCATAATTGAGCCGGTGATCATAGTCGTTTCCCATTCTTTTTGCATTTGGGGGAGAAATCCACGGACGGATGCTGATTTTATCTATTTTGTGCCCTTTTACCAAGGAAATCGAGAAACTACAAAATTCGCCCAATTTTGGCCTGCTCAATTATTTTGCATAGTTTTAAATCTTATACGAGCCAATCACGTTGCGTAATTTAAATCTTATTATCTATGAAGCAATAATGTTGCCTTTTCTTACGTCTGCGCTTTATCCCTACAGACAGCATGTGTGATCCACTTTGTTTGAAAGGCGAATACTGCGATGAACACCTAGGGAAGTGCGTATGTGACGAAAGGCAGAGAGATGTTGAGATGTGTGCCAAGCGAAGAGGTAAGAGAGCGGATAAGCCTTTAAAATCTTAACATTTTACCTTCAAAAATCACTGTTCACTTTTCAGTTGATGATGTAGTTTTTGCAAGTCAATGATTATTCTATTCCCAAGATACATTAGCAACAATTTTCATTGTTTCTTAAACGAAAGCGGAGTTTCAGCTATTTTTTTAACGACCAGTTATTTTTTACAGAACTCCAAGAGCGACTAGATGACTTCTGTCTCTCCAACGTGATGAACTATACTACTTATGCACGCTATGATAGAGATCTTTCCAGAGAGACCAAGAAATGGCATTGTTATAGTGAGGAATCCCTAACTGGGGATCGGCGGCGATACAACATCTCAAAACAGAGCACCTTGTACCATACAAGGAACAAACTCGACGAGATCAGTGACGGTAATTGCACATCCCATTAGGAATAAACAAAAAAAAAAAAAAAATAAAATAAACAAAATGAACAGTCCAGGATGAGATATCCCACGGGTGAGGTCAAGCAAATTATCATTATTCCTCAAAGTTTCCTCAAAGTACTTTAACTTTGTACTTTTTATGAAGGTATCAATAGATAATGAAATATGTTATATTGAAATGAGTCATGGAAAGATTAGGACCCTCTTTTACTTTTTCGTCAACTTTCTTTGTCAACAGAGTACCCAGAGCTTGCTTTGGACAGAATACTACAGAGGGCGTCAGCTTATTGGCCTCTTGATGATCCAAATGACATCAGGGTGTACCACTTAGGAAGTGCCTGGGGCCACGCTTCCGCTGCTAAACGCATAAAAGGAATTAATAATTACGCTTTATCGTTTAATGGGACTGGGGATCCGTTATGGCTGCTCAACAATCCGATTGGGCCTGAGAGTAAACAAAATGTAAAGTGTTTTACGAATATCAAAACTTGCACTTCGGGTCTTAATGTGCTTTTTTGGTTGAGGTATCGGCAAAAACCTGGCCAAGTGTTCTTCTCGACGATGTCCGGAGCCAGTGATCGCGGAATAAGGGTTTATCAGACCACTGAGGTCGGCCAACCTCACGTTGCGGTGTCACTGAAGTACGCAACTAAAAGTATGTCGTATGCGTTTGCTACCGAGGAGTCTATATGGACACATATAGCGGTGACATACCACATAAGTGACGACGTTAAGATTTATCGCAACGGCAAACAAGTAACATCGTTTCTTTTAGAAAACATCATCGAAGAATTCGTTAGTAATATTTCCCCGTCACCTGTAACAATAGGTGAGGTAGGATCTGGTCTTCCGGATGCTGACTTGGATGAGATCATCCTGCTGACAGGCGAGATCCTGGACAGTACCATGATCTCGAATATCTACCGATATTACCAAGGTAAGTGCCGATCTCAAGCTCGTAGCGATCGATGAATATTTTCGATGTGAATTTTAGGGGCATGATAGCTCCGTCTCCCCGCCTTGTGGGTGATCCCTAGGGACCATCATTATACACGATAAACTTTTTCATACATCTTTGTAGCTCAACCCCCTGCCACTTCATCGTGATACAATTTCACTTATAAGCCCCCTTTAAAAAAAATAGGTGCTAGGTGCTCCCTATGGACAACCTATGTGACCAAACACAGGAAAACTGAAACACAAATACCAGGGGGAGGGGGAGGGAACTGGGTGCGTTTTTAAGGCTCCATATTAAAAGTACAAATATACTTTGTAGTCAATAGAAGCCGAGTTCCCCTTACACTCACGGGCCTGAGTACTGAAATTTAAATTTGAGTGGGCGTGTGTGTGTGTGTTACTTTTTCAGGGAAACCTAATCTGTACATCAACTCTTCCATTGTCCATAATGGGAGGGCTTGGGATGTTGAGCTTCTTTATAGAAACAGCACCGAATTTCAGAGATTTTCGAGACAGCTGAATGGCGTGGTTAGTAAGTTCGTCTTTTTGTTTGTACGTCCAACTTTCCAGCACCTGATTCATCCAATCGTCTCTGGTTGTCGATAAAATAAATATAAATAAAATCGAAAAAAAAATTAGAGAACTGACATTGATAACTGAAAATATGTCTGTTTGTTATTTTCAGGTTGCCAGTGTGTACACTAATACATCTGTGATCAAGAAAAGTGAAATTACTAGTACTTGGTTAGTTTTTTTAAGAACTCAAAAAAATTTATGACTGTTATAGATGTCACTGTCACATTCTCGTTTTCTAGGAATAAAGGTGGAAAGCTGGCTTTTCAATTTCTCGTTCGTTACCGCATCTCAAGTTATTCATCTGTAGAGCCGTGGTTTAAAAAACTCAAGTCACTTTCCATTTTTGACGTCACATCTGTTGTCAACGATGGTAGGTTTTTATTCATTTGCTTTAGAGTAATTTCGAAAATTTAAATGGGCCAATCAATTGTCTTCCGGTATCTGCCGCACATCCTTTTGACCAGATTTCTTTAATATGTATTTGCTAACACAAACTATTCGAATTGTGTTTCATTGTACAAATGCTAACAACAAGGGCTTTATTAATTGCGTTACAGTACACACTGCTAACAAGAACTTTTTGGATTGTGTTTTTTGTGATTTTGTACATTATACTTCTAAAACGAGCTCTTTGGTTTGCGTTACATTGTACATTTTATTTATTGCACGAGCTCTTTGGATTGCGTTACATTGTACATTATAGTGCTAACACGGGCTCTTTGGATTGCGTTACATTGTACATTATATTGCTAACACGGGCTCCTTGGATTGCGTTACATTGTACTTTATATTGCTAACACGAGCTCCTTGGATTGCGTTACATTGTACATTATATTGCTAACACGAGCTCCTTGGATTGCGTTACATTGTGTACTTTATATTGCTAACACGAGCTCCTTGGATTGCGTTACATTGTACATTATATTGCTCACTCGAGCTCCTTGGATTGCGTTACATTGTACATTATATTGCTCACTCGAGCTCCTTGGATTGCGTTACATTGTACATTATATTGCTAACTCGAGCTCCTTGGGTTGCGTTACAGTGTACATGACGCCTTTGAATGTGACGGCTGTCAATCACACAGCAACGGCAAGCGCTAACCTGAGCGTTTCCTGGTTACCAGACCAGTCACGAGAGCTTGTTCACGGAATATTTGCCGGATACCACGTGACCTATGAGAATACCGCTGACAGTAATGATAGCGGGATCGTCATGTTGGAGAATGGCATGGTTTCGTTTGTCCTGGAGTTGACGGGGCTGAGAACATACAGCGAATACAAAGTCACTGTACGCGCAGACACTCTAGAGGGCGATGGGGCACCCTGTGTTACTTATGTACACACGGACGATGGAGGTGAGAACCGTCTTTACGCACACTATAAATTTACAAAGCAAGGTTTCACAAAACTCATTGAAATTTAAAATTGCTGTCATCGGTCATCAACCACTGGCGATAGAACCTTAGAAATGTTTAGAATATCGATCCGTTTGACAGTGAAACTTGAAAGATTCCATATCAACTGTTCTTGCATAAAATAAAAACATAGCTTAGAGAGATTTTAAACGGAAAACTCAAGGCTTTCAAAACCACACAGAAGTAAGCTGGATACAGTTTTTCAAGCATAATGTAAAAATGGTTTTCATATTTCTGTACTTTTATTGCCAAAAATGACAGATCCGTTTTTGTGTATCATTGTAAATGGGTCAAACAACATTTGAAAGTAAAGACAGAATTGTATAAATCGGTTAAAAGCTTGTTATTTTAAAATTTTGTTTGGTTCATTTATGGTTCATATATCATATCTCATAATGTTGGTTTTATATACTCTTTGCAGCCCCTCTAGAAGCGCCAAGCGCGTTCGCAGGTCATAACATCTCCTCGACGGCAATCCGGCTTTCCTGGAATCCCATCCCACAGCAATCACTTCAAGGGCCACTCTTGGAATACCGCGTACTGGTCCAATCCTTAAACGGCACCGCAGTCAACCACACGTTCAGCCCTAATAGCACTAGCGAGGATCTAGATTCCCTCACGAAGTTCCATGAATACAGATTTGAGATTTTCGGAATCTCTATCAGGGGGAAACATGGTCCATCCGCTGTCATACACGTCAAGACGGATGAAGACGGTATGTAGAGGGTTGTGATGATGGAAAAGTAGACAGCGAGACATCGATTTATTATTTATGGATCGAAAATTCCATCGTTATGTCGAGGTGATTTCCCTGGTAGTCGTTATGTGAAATATCGTTATGCCATTATCTTTACTTCTCCAATACCTTATTATTACAAAGGTATGGACTATGAGAAAAGCAGGGGGGGGGGGGAGGGTTTGGAGGGTGGTTAAGTTCAGCCAATCAAACTGCGCAAGTTGCACATAGTGAATACTAATATTAACCTATTAACCGAGTGCGCACCATAGAATTTTAAAATTATTATTATGGCCCAAGTTATTGTATAGCCAAAGCAATTGTTGTGTATAGGACATTCATGATACAGTTTTTTAAGAATGTTTCGTGTCAAAGTGTTACGTTGTGTCTGAGCAGGCCGTACGGAGTTCCTCGGTCCATTGGTCTCATCGACCAATGAAAGCACTCGTAGCACCCTAGCTGTATAGAAAGTGATAAATATTGTTTTTTCCCTTAGTCCCCGTAGCAGCTCCGTCCAACGTTCATGGACGCGCCCTGAATTCTACAGCTTTATTCGTCCAGTGGCATGTAGTTCCGGTCGCGCATGTTCTAGGGGTATTTACAGGATATGAGATAGTGTACAGAACATCCGATGGAAGAAGAGAGGGTAGACTTGCTGTACAAGGGCTCTACACGGACATAACGGGTCTGCCCAAGTTCACGATTTATGACGTCATGGTTTCTGTTTGCAACTCTAAGGGCTGTGGCCCGAGTGGTAACGTCACGCTACGCACCGACGAAGATCGTAAGTAGTTAATGGTGTCGGTTGACTAGCGCGTTTTCAAGAGGGGGTGGGTACCAACTCAAAGTGGGGATGGGTACCTATATTCAGAACAGGTTGCTTTGGGTAAATTTACATTCAGTTCCCCTGGACCACATTCCTCTGTATCCGCCACTGTTACTAAAAAGATAGCCCGAGTCTTCTCTCTGGTCTCGTATAGCTTTACCCCTTAAAGGTCAATCTATTTATGGTTTAGAAGCCTTGACAATCTAGTGTTTTTAAGAATATCAATTTCTCGATACAAGGCCCCACAGCTGCGCCAAGCATCAAAGAGGGCTATAACACCAGCTCCAGCAGCTTAGTATTACGATGGACGTCTATACCATCACACGAGGTAAAACACATGCAGCTTAGTATTACGATGGACGTCTATACCATCACACGAGGTAAAACACATGCAGCTTAGTATTACGATGGACGTCTATACCATCACACGAGGTAAAACACATGCAGCTTAGTATTAAGATGGACGTCAATACCATCACACGAGGTAAAACACATGCAGCTTGGTATTACGATGGACTTCTATACCATCACACGAGGTAAAACACATGCAGCTTAGTATTACAATGGACGTCTATACCATCACACGAGGTAAAACACATGCCGCTTAGTATTACGATGGACGTCAATACCATCACACGAGGTAAAACACATGCAGCTTGGTATTACGATGGACGTCAATACCATCACACGAGGTAAAACACATGTAGCTTAGCATTACGATGGACGTCTATACCATCACACGAGGTAAAACACATGCAGCTTAGTATTACGATGGACGTCAATACCATCACACGAGTTGATACACATGCAGCTTAGTATTACGATGGACGTCTATACCATCACACGAGGTAAAACACATGCAGCTTAGTATTACGATGGACGTCTATACCATCACACGAGGTAAAACACATGCAGCTTAGTATTACGATGGACGTCAATACCATCACACGAGGTAAAACACATGCAGCTTAGTATTACGATGGACGTCTATACCATCACACGAGGTAAAACACATGCAGCTTAGTATTACGATGGACGTCTATACCATCACACGAGGTAAAACACATGCAGCTTAGTATTACGATGGACGTCTATACCATCACACGAGGTAAAACACATGCAGCTTAGTATTACGATGGACGTCAATACCATCACACGAGGTAAAACATACCTATTTCAATAAACGTTGTCAGTGTAATTAGCAAATGGCGATTGGCAAATGGCAGTTCTACGACCGAAAGTAATCATGCGTCTCGAAGAATAAGTATAAATCAAAACAATCATCCATTAAAGGTTATCAAATGCTCGGCTCTGACATTGCTGGACTTTATTTAACACCTTTAATTTTACGAATAATTAGTACCCATCAGCCATTTACCACTTGCCATTCGCCATCTGCACTGACAACCTTTTGTAATATAGGCGTATGCTGCTTGGTATTACGATAAAGTCTATACCATCACACGAGGTAAAACACATGCAGCTTGGTATTACGATGGACGTCTATACCATCACACGAGGTAAAACACATGCAGCTTAGTATTACGATGGACGTCTATACCATCACACGAGGTAAAACACATGCAGCTTAGTATTACAATGGACGTCTATACCATCACACGAGGTAAAACACATGCCGCTTAGTATTACGATGGACGTCAATACCATCACACGAGGTAAAACACATGCAGCTTGGTATTACGATGGACGTCAATACCATCACACGAGGTAAAACACATGTAGCTTAGCATTACGATGGACGTCTATACCATCACACGAGGTAAAACACATGCAGCTTAGTATTACGATGGACGTCAATACCATCACACGAGGTAAAACACATGCAGCTTAGTATTAAGATGGACGTCAATACCATCACACGAGGTAAAACACATGCAGCTTGGTATTACGATGGACGTCTATACCATCACACGAGGTAAAACACATGCAGCTTGGTATTACGATGGACGTCAATACCATCACACGAGGTAAAACACATGCAGCTTAGTATTACGATGGACGTCAATACCATCACACGAGGTAAAACACATGCAGCTTAGTATTGCGATAAAGTCAATACCATCACACGAGGTAAAACACATGCAGCTTAGTATTACGATGGACGTCTATACCATCACACGAGGTAAAACACATGCAGCTTAGTATTACAATGGACGTCTATACCATCACACGAGGTAAAACACATGCCGCTTAGTATTACGATGGACGTCAATACCATCACACGAGGTAAAACACATGCAGCTTGGTATTACGATGGACGTCAATACCATCACACGAGGTAAAACACATGTAGCTTAGCATTACGATGGACGTCTATACCATCACACGAGGTAAAACACATGCAGCTTAGTATTACGATGGACGTCAATACCATCACACGAGTTGATACACATGCAGCTTAGTATTACGATGGACGTCTATACCATCACACGAGGTAAAACACATGCAGCTTAGTATTACGATGGACGTCTATACCATCACACGAGGTAAAACACATGCAGCTTAGTATTACGATGGACGTCTATACCATCACACGAGGTAAAACACATGCAGCTTAGTATTACGATGGACGTCTATACCATCACACGAGGTAAAACACATGCAGCTTAGCGTATTACGATGGACGTCAATACCATCACACGAGGTAAAACACATGCAGCTTGGTATTACGATGGACGTCAATACCATCACACGAGGTAAAACACATGCAGCTTAGTATTACGATGGACGTCAATACCATCACACGAGGTAAAACATACCTATTTCAATAAACGTTGTCAGTGTAATTAGCAAATGGCGATTGGCAAATGGCAGTTCTACGACCGAAAGTAATCATGCGTCTCGAAGAATAAGTATAAATCAAAACAATCATCCATTAAAGGTTATCAAATGCTCGGCTCTGACATTGCTGGACTTTATTTAACACCTTTAATTTTACAAATAATTAGTACCCATAAGCCATTTACCACTTGCCATTCGCCATCTGCACTGACAACCTTTTGTAATATAGGCGTATGCTGCTTGGTATTACGATAAAGTCAATACCATCACACGAGGTAAAACACATGCAGCTTAGTATTACGATGGACGTCTATACCATCACACGAGGTAAAACACATGCAGCTTGGTATTACGATGGACGTCAATACCATCACACGAGGTAAAACACATGCAGCTTAGTATTACGATGGACGTCAATACCATCACACGAGGTAAAACACATGCAGCTTAGTATTGCGATAAAGTCAATACCATCACACGAGGTAAAACACATGCAGCTTGGTATTACGATGGACGTCTATACCATCACACGAGGTAAAACACATGCAGCTTAGTATTACAATGGACGTCTATACCATCACACGAGGTAAAACACATGCCGCTTAGTATTACGATGGACGTCAATACCATCACACGAGGTAAAACACATGCAGCTTGGTATTACGATGGACGTCAATACCATCACACGAGGTAAAACAGATGTAGCTTAGCATTACGATGGACGTCTATACCATCACACGAGGTAAAACACATGCAGCTTAGTATTACGATGGACGTCAATACCATCACACGAGTTGATACACATGCAGCTTAGTATTACGATGGACGTCTATACCATCACACGAGGTAAAACACATGCAGCTTAGTATTACGATGGACGTCTATACCATCACACGAGGTAAAACACATGCAGCTTAGTATTACGATGGACGTCAATACCATCACACGAGGTAAAACACATGCAGCTTAGTATTACGATGGACGTCTATACCATCACACGAGGTAAAACACATGCAGCTTAGTATTACGATGGACGTCTATACCATCACACGAGGTAAAACACATGCAGCTTAGTATTACGATGGACGTCTATACCATCACACGAGGTAAAACACATGCAGCTTAGTATTACGATGGACGTCTATACCATCACACGAGGTAAAACACATGCAGCTTGGTATTACGATGGACGTCAATACCATCACACGAGGTAAAACACATGCAGCTTGGTATTACGATGGACGTCTATACCATCACACGAGGTAAAACACATGCAGCTTAGTATTACGATGGACGTCAATACCATCACACGAGGTAAAACACATGCAGCTTGGTATTACGATGGACGTCAATACCATCACACGAGGTAAAACACATGCAGCTTAGTATTACGATGGACGTCTATACCATCACACGAGGTAAAACACATGCAGCTTGGTATTACGATGGACGTCAATACCATCACACGAGGAAAAATACATGTAGCTTAGTATTACGATGGACGTCTATACCATCACACGAGGTAAAACACATGCAGCTTGGTATTACGATGGACGTCAATACCATCACACGAGGTAAAACACATGCAGCTTAGTATTACGATGGACGTCTATACCATCACACGAGGTAAAACACATGCAGCTTAGTATTACGATGGACGTCTATACCATCACACGAGGTAAAACACATGCAGCTTAGTATTACGATGGACGTCAATACCATCACACGAGGTAAAACACATGCAGCTTAGTATTACGATGGACGTCTATACCATCACACAAGGTAAAACACATGCAGCTTAGTATTACGATGGACGTCTATACCATCACACGAGGTAAAACACATGCAGCTTGGTATTACGATGGACGTCAATACCATCACACGAGGTAAAACACATGCAGCTTAGTATTACGATGGACGTCTATACCATCACACGAGGTAAAACACATGCAGCTTGGTATTACGATGGACGTCAATACCATCACACGAGGTAAAACACATGCAGCTTAGTATTACGATGGACGTCTATACCATCACACGAGGTAAAACACATGCAGCTTGGTATTACGATGGACGTCAATACCATCACACGAGGTAAAACACATGCAGCTTGGTATTACGATGGACGTCTATACCATCACACGAGGTAAAACACATGCAGCTTAGTATTACGATGGACGTCAATACCATCACACGAGGTAAAACACATGCAGCTTGGTATTACGATGGACGTCAATACCATCACACGAGGTAAAACACATGCAGCTTAGTATTACGATGGACGTCTATACCATCACACGAGGTAAAACACATGCAGCTTGGTATTACGATGGACGTCAATACCATCACACGAGGAAAAATACATGTAGCTTAGTATTACGATGGACGTCTATACCATCACACGAGGTAAAACACATGCAGCTTGGTATTACGATGGACGTCAATACCATCACACGAGGTAAAACACATGCAGCTTAGTATTACGATGGACGTCTATACCATCACACGAGGTAAAACACATGCAGCTTAGTATTACGATGGACGTCTATACCATCACACGAGGTAAAACACATGCAGCTTAGTATTACGATGGACGTCAATACCATCACACGAGGTAAAACACATGCAGCTTAGTATTACGATGGACGTCTATACCATCACACAAGGTAAAACACATGCAGCTTAGTATTACGATGGACGTCTATACCATCACACGAGGTAAAACACATGCAGCTTGGTATTACGATGGACGTCAATACCATCACACGAGGTAAAACACATGCAGCTTAGTATTACATGGACGTCAATACCATCACACGAGGTAAAACATACCTATTTCAATAAACGTTGTCAGTGTAATTGGCAAATGGCGATTGGCAAATGGCAGTTCTACGACCGAAAGTAATCATGCGTCTCGAAGAATAAGTATAAATCAAAACAATTATCCATTAAAGGTTATCAAATGTTCGGCTCTGACATTGCTGGACTTTATTTAACACCTTTTATTTTACGAATAATTAGTACCCATAAGCCATTTACCACTTGCCATTCGCCATCTGCACTGACAACCCTTTGTGATATAGGCGTATGCAACTTGGTATTACGATAAAGTCTATACCATCATCACACGAGGTAAAACACATGCCACAGTATTTTTTTACGAAAAGATAGAACACCGTTGCGCCACAAAGATAAACAGGCCCAGTATTTTTTAAAGATAGACATCATACCGTTTCACAAAGAAAAAGATAAACATTGCAGGAACTCTTGAAAGAAGCTTCTTTACCGTTGTGCCAAATAACTTACTTACTGTACGTTTGTTGGAAAACTTTTTCGAGCTTGATATTTTAGATAAATGGTGTTCTTACGGGCTACCTTGTCAAGTTCGCCCCAAAACCTTACACAAATGATGTGACAGCGGGTCACATTGTTGTGACATGCCCTGAATTGAACTTGACTGGACTGGACAAAGGACAGCCGTACGAGTTCCATGTAGCGGCTACTACCTCCGTAGGATATGGGCCTTGGAGCGAGTCTGTAGTCGTCACCACTGATGCTGACAGTAAGTTAGACATATTAACAAACTTTTACTCAAGCCCTTATTATCATTTAAAATTTCAACACTTCTCAAGTCATTTTGATAAAAGAAATCAAGCCGCTCTCGGTCACTAGCGTCAAGATTATAGTTTTCAAGTGATTGACAGACCACTGAATGACTGTTCTACGGCAGGTCAAAATGTAACACTCCTTTATATTTGTAACACATTCGAGATTTTCTTAGTTTAATAAATAACTTTTTTGCAGAGCCTGAAGGAGTAGTACGCAACTGCACATTCAGTAACGTGACCGAGCCCCATAGTGTGACGTTTGAGTTGCAACCCCTCACCAAGGAGGAGTCCAATGGCCGCATCTTAGGATACACGCTCTATATCTACGACAAACTGCGGAATGAGACTTCTGTAGAGACGGTGAACGGGTCGACGTCACACACGCTCACCGGGCTATCGCCGTACACGGACTATGAAGTCCGCATTGCCGCCTTTACCGCCAAAGGCGAGGGGAACTTGAGCAAGCCTTATGAAGTGAAGACCGGTGAAAGCGGTAAGTGAGGCTGATTAGCTTTAAGCTTTAACATGTAAAGAAAAAAAAACATGCGGAGTTTTTTTTTCTTTAAAGGACAGTTTCTAGAAACTTAAGTTCAAGGCAGTCACTCAAACTGCATGGGACAATCCATTAAAATCTCTCCCCGTGTTCTTCTTCCCGTAGTTTGTCCTGTCCTACCAAAAGTAGTCAATGAGTTTCAAGCGCTCGACTGTACGATCTGCAGTAGTACGATACGCTGAGAGCTCAAACGGGAGAGGGTCCATTTGCCCGTCTGCGATCATTTCATCCCATAAATCCTTTCCTTGTCACTGGAGACAGCGAATCACTCTGGAGCAAAACGATCATCCAGCTTAAAACCTTTTCCTACGGACATGGCGAGTTACTATCATAGTATTAACGCTTTCCCATAAACTGACGTTTACCTTTATTTCAGCTCCAAGTAAACCACCTCGTAATATCACCGGACAAAACGCCAGCTCCACTAGCCTTGTCATCAATTGGGCCACAGTCGACGAGTTGTTCGTGAATGGGCGAGTGAGAGCATATACAGTGATCTACTGGGAATCGGCAAAGCCAGAAACAACGAAAAATATCACTGTTTGGTACGTCATGTAATGAAAGATTATATCTTTGTTTGCTTTGGCTCTTCGCTAACGTATCACCTAACGGACACTCAGTTGTTGCAGAAATCTCGGCTCCTGAACAGCTTTCTTTTCTAGCTATATCCCTTTTAATACAGTGATAATCCTCTAACTCGGTATTTGTGGACGCCGTTGTGCTAGACTTCATAGTGGGTCATTTTCTCATTTGCTGCTCTAAAAAAACTAGGTGTTTATACCGACCTAGATCGCGGTCATTGTACTATCGTAGAGCAAAACTACCACGAATTATGTACAACAAACATGATTTATGGATAAGACTCTTTAAGAAAAGTCGGTTGAAAAATGTTTTGAAAAAGGTCGATCATCGTCTTATTATGTTAGGTTGCAAACTTCGCAGCGGAGACGACGCGCTATCACATCGGATGGATCAAGCATTCAAATCGATGGGCTAAAGAAATACACCCAGTACAGTGTCCAAGTACTTGCTGTAACCGTAGACAGCGGAGTCCCAAGCCTCGCATTCAACATCACAACTGGAGAAGATGGTAATGTGCACAAACCCTCGCTATGTTTAAAGCTTACGGGGTCCTAGAAGCAGACATCGGAAGGTGGGTGGGTGCAAGGCGGGGCGAGCGTCCCCCCTCCCCTCGGTGGGCAAAAGTACAGTCTTTCCAAAAGCCAAGGATTTACTGAGGGGGTGCGGGGTCGGCAATTTCGCGCATTTAAAGGATACCATATAGTATAGTAGAATACAGTAAAATAAAGTTCATTGTATTGTATTGTATTGTATTGTATTGTATTGTATTGTATTGTATTGTATTGTATTGTATTGTATTGTATTGTATTGTATTGTATTGTATTGTAAATCTTTAACCTGCATATGATATCTTTTTAATGCGCAAAACCCCCGACCCCACTCCCCCAGTAAATCTCGGCTACGCACCTTTAAAGAGTTCAAGTGAGCAAATTCATGTGGACAACAGGGACCTGCTTGAGTTTATCTGATGGAAAGATGATTCTTAATGCTGACTTATCATTCAAATATATAATTTTTGCGCCATAAAATGAAGGCCTGGTTTAGATTCTTTAAAGAGAATATCACGATTGAATATTGAAAATACAATACTATTCAACTTTATATTTATACTGTTATACTTTTGAATTTCCCTGCATAGTGCCAGACCTCCCTCCATCCAACCTGACAGCGTATAACACTAGTTCCACCACCATAAAAGTGAACTGGGGGTCAGTACCACAGGGCGCCCAGAACGGAGTAATTCTCGGATACAAAGTGTTCTACAGACACATAGACAAACTATCGGAGTATTACAATATCTCAGTAGTGAGTGCGCCTGAAATGAGCTTGACGGTTCTTGGACTCAAGAAGTATGGCCTGTACGAGGTGAAAGCGCTGGCATTCACTATAAAGGGTGATGGGAACTTATCGAGTCCCGTAACTTGCAGGACTGAGGAAGATGGTAAGAACAGCAATAGAAATGGCACAATACCTTTGGGGACGGGGGTATCAAACCCTTTTCCTCGACGAGATTTGAGACCTTTTTATGGTTATATCAATGAACAGTCTATAAAATTGCCTAATTAAATCTCACTAATGTTGCGGAACATCATGGAGCCCTTTTCCAAACTGTTAAACTCCTTATCCCTATAATAAGACATCCTAGGAGTTCCACATATGTATGTTTACTTTAGTTTAGCGCACAATGTTAGCTGAGCTCACACTAGCCACCTGGCCTTATCGATAGCCAGTATCCCTTGGCCCCTTGATTTTCTTACAAGGACCCCTGCTAATCGCACTTTTTTCATTGGTTTACCAATGTGCAGCTCCCGATGGAAGGCCAGTCAACATCACAACAGATAAAGGAACGGGACTAACAAACTTGGCAGTAACATGGGCTCCGATGACCACAGAGCTTGAAAACGGTATAATCTTGGGCTATCACGTTAATGTGTATGACATGAGTGGTGTCTTCAAAAGAAACGCTACTGCTCATGGCGGAGGAACCCATAGTATTGAAATAGGAGGCCTGGAAATCTGGACAAACTATACCGTATCTGTGTGCGCGTTCACAAAGATCGCAAACGGACCTTGGAGCCCGCGATACATGGGGACAACCGACGAACAGGGTAAGACAATCTTAAAAGCATCTTCTAATCAAAATGTCTAGACACGCCAGGTATTTCATATCATCTAGACACGCCATCAGATATTTCATAATGTCTAGACACGCCAGAAATTTCATATTGTCAAGACACGCTAGATATTTCATATCGTCTAGACACGCGATCAGATATTTCATAACGTCTTGACACGCCATCAGATTGTTTCATCACGTTCAGACACGCCATCAGATGTTTTAATGTCTTGACACGCCATCAAATATTTCATTTCATCTTGACACGCCATCAGATTGTTTCATCACGTTCAGACACACCATCGATGTTTCATAACGTCTTATAACGCCATCAGATATTTCATAACGTCTTGACACGCCATCAGATTACTTCATAACGTTCAGACCCGCCAGATATTTCATACCGTCTAGACACGCCATCAGATTATTTCATAACGTTCAGACCCGCCAGATATTTCATACCGTCTAGACACGCCATCAGATTACTTCATAACGTTCAGACACGCCAGATATTTCATACCGTCTAGACACGCCATCAGATTATTTCATAACGTCTTGACACACCATCAGATGTTTCATAACGTTCAGACACGCCAGATATTTCATAACGTCTTGACACGCGATCAGATTATCTCATATCGTCCTGACACACCATCGATGTTTCATAACGTCTTATAACGCCATCAGATATTTCATAACGTCTTGACACGCCATCAGATTACTTCATAACGTTCAGACCCGCCAGATATTTCATATCGTCTTGACACGCCATCAGATATTTCATAACGTCTTGACACGCCATTAAATATTTCATTTCATCTTGACACGCCATCAGATTGTTTCATCACGTTCAGACACGCCATCAGATGTTTTAATAACGTCTTGACACACCATCAGATGTTTCATAACGTTCAGACACGCCATCAGATATTTCATACCGTCTAGACACGCCATCAGATATTTCATAACGTCTAGACACGCCATCAGATATTTCATATCGTCTAGACACGCCATCAGATATTTCATAACGTCTTGACACGCCATCAGATTACTTCATAAAGTTCAGACCCGCCAGATATTTCATACCGTCTAGACACGCCATCAGATATTTCATAACGTCTTGACACAACATAAGATTGTTTAATAACGTTCAGACCCGCCAGATATTTCATAACGTCTTGACACGCGATCAGATTATCTCATATCGTCCTGACACACCATCGATGTTTCATAACGTCTTATAACGCCATCAGATATTTCATAACGTCTTGACACGCCATCAGATTACTTCATAACGTTCAGACCCGCCAGATATTTCATACCGTCTAGACACGCCATCAGATATTTCATAACGTCTTGACACACCATCAGATTATTTCATAACGTTCAGACACGCCAGATATTTCATACCGTCTAGACACGCCATCAGATATTTCATAACGTCTTGACACACCATCAGATTGTTTAATAACGTTCAGACCCGCCAGATATTTCATACCGTCTAGACACGCCATCAGATATTTCATAACGTCTTGACACACCATCAGATTATTTCATAACGTTCAGACACGCCAGATATTTCATACCGTCTAGACACGCCATCAGATATTTCATAACGTCTTAACACACCATCAGATTGTTTAATAACGTTCAGACTTGCCAGATATTTCATACCGTCTAGACACGCCATCAGATATTTCATAACGTCTTGACACACCATCAGATTATTTCATAACGTTCAGACACGCCAGATATTTCATACCGTCTAGACACGCCATCAGATATTTCATAACGTCTTGACACAACATAAGATTGTTTAATAACGTTCAGACCCGCCAGATATTTCATAACGTCTTGACACGCGATCAGATTATCTCATATCGTCCTGACACACCATCGATGTTTCATAACGTCTTATAACGCCATCAGATATTTCATAACGTCTTGACACGCCATCAGATTACTTCATAACGTTCAGACCCGCCAGATATTTCATACCGTCTAGACACGCCATCAGATATTTTATAACGTCTTGACACACCATCAGATTATTTCATAACGTTCAGACACGCCAGATATTTCATACCGTCTAGACACGCCATCAGATATTTCATAACGTCTTGACACACCATCAGATTGTTTAATAACGTTCAGACCCGCCAGATATTTCATACCGTCTAGACACGCCATCAGATATTTCATAACGTCTTGACACACCATCAGATTATTTCATAACGTTCAGACACGCCAGATATTTCATACCGTCTAGACACGCCATCAGATATTTCATAACGTTTTGACACACCATCGGATGTTTCATAACGTTCAGACACGCCATCAGATATTTCATAACGTCTTGACACACCATCAGATTATTTCATAACGTTCAGACACGCCAGATATTTCATAACGTCTTGACACGCGATCAGATTATTTCATATCGTCCTGACACACCATCGATGTTTCATAACGTTCAGACACGCCATCAGATATTTCATAACGTCTTGACACACCATCAGATTATTTCATAACGTTCAGACCCGCCAGATATTTCATATCGTCTTGAAACGCCATCAGATATTTCATAACGTCTTGACACACCATCAGATTACTTCATAACGTTCAGACCCGCCAGATATTTCATACCGTCTAGACACGCCATCAGATATTTCATAACGTCTTGACACACCATCAGATGTTTCATAACGTTCAGACACGCCAGATGTTTCATATCGTCTTGACACGCCAGATATTTCATATCGTCTTGACACGCCAGATATTTCATATCGTCTTGACACGCCAGATATTTCATAACGTCTTGACACGCCATCAGATGTTTCATAACGTTTTGACACACCATCAGATGTTTAATAACGTTCAGACACGCCATCAGATGTTTCATAACGTTCAGACACGCCATCAGATATTTCATATCGTCTTGACACGCCAGATATTTCATACCGTCTAGACACGCCATCAGATATTTCATAACGTCTTGACACACCATCAGATGTTTCATAACGTTCAGACACGCTAGATATTTCATAACGTCTTGACACGCGATCAGATCATCTCATATCGTCCTGACACACCATCGATGTTTCATAACGTCTTATAACGCCATCAGATATTTCATAACGTCTTGACGCGCCATCAGATTATTTCATATCGTCCTGACACACCATCGATGTTTCATAACGTCTTGACACGCCATCAGATATTTCATAACGTCTTGACACGCCATCAGATTACTTCATAACGTTCAGACACGCCAGATATTTCATAACGTCTTGACACGCGATCAGATATTTCATAACGTATTGACACACCATCAGATTGTTTAACAACGTTCAGACACGCCAGATATTTTATACCGTCTAGACACGCCATCAGATATTTCATAACGTTCAGACACGCCAGATATTTCATAACGTCTTGACACGCCATCAGATTACTTCATAACGTTCAGACCCGCCAGATATTTCATACCGTCTAGACACGCCATCAGATATTTCATAACGTCTTGACACGCCATCAGATTACTTCATAACGTTCAGACCCGCCAGATATTTCATACCGTCTAGACACACCATCAGATGTTTCATAACGTTTTGACACACCATCGGATGTTTCATAACGTTCAGACACGCCAGATATTTCATACCGTCTAGACACGCCATCAGATATTTCATAACGTCTTGACACACCATCGGATGTTTCATAACGTTTTGACACACCATCGGATGTTTCATAATGTTCAGACACGACATCAGATATTTCATAACGTCTTGACACGCCATCAATTGTTTCATAATGTCCTGACACGCCATCAGATTATTTCATATCGTCAAGACACGCCAGATATTTCAAATGACCGTTTGGGCATCTTTAGGCTGGTTTTTATATGATAGTACATGATCGCAGGGTGAGTTTCCATAACCGTACACGATCGCAGGGTGAGTTTCCATAACCGTACACGATCGCAGGGTGAGTTTCCATAACCTTACATGATCGCAGGGGTGTTTCCATAACCGTACACGATCGCAGGGTGAGTTTCCATAACCTTACATGATCGCAGGGGTGTTTCCATAACCGTACACGATCGCAGGGTGAGTTTCCATAACCGTACAAGATTGCAGGGTGAGTTTCCATAACCGTACACGATTGCAGGGTGAGTTTCCATAACCGTACACTATTGCAGGGTGAGTTTCCATAACCGCACATGATCGCATGGGATACTGTGCGATCGAATGCGATCATATGGAAACCAACCTTGATAGGACCTTTTAGGGCCGAAAGTATCACAAGAACACCAATGAAGCAAGCATTACACCTATTAACCCATTGACTCCTGGCTATTTTTGAGTTGAATTTACAAAATAACAGACTGAAAACAGATATCTCCCCCCTTTTTTGAGTTTTATACAGCCCGTCAAAGTCAAACACAGCTGCACCTAGTCAGCGGTATCCAAGCTTTCCAACAGTGCTTTGCGGTCCCCACTTTTAATCCCTCGTCGTTGTGCTGAAGCCAGCACAAGTTGATGGTTGCTTGTATTTTTCATCAAAAATACAGCTATGAGCATATTTGGAGAGTGTCTCAGGACACCATGAAGTCTTTTGGGGCATAATTGAGTGCTTTGCATATGGATATTTGCAAGCAAAGGTGGATTCATGATGATTTTTTCTTGTTTGGCTTTGCCTGGATGAGAAAATAATTTTCTAATGAATCACCACAGCTCTCCTAAATGCTTTCTTTTATGAAACCAAATTGATTCCAAAATTGTTTACACTGCTATTCTGGGTCTGTATGGCCTGGAATTGATTTGTTTGGCTTCGGGGTGAAAAGACTTATAAAAAACCATCGACTTTGGGGAGAGGAGTGTTGACTGGCCCTCCCCTCGTGAATTTTCCCCTGGATCTCCCAGAATGCTTTTCAATCCGTAAAGGCATCTTCGTGGTTTTACAAGCCTTCAAGGAGTGGACATTGTGTTTTGAGGCCATGGAAATGAACCTGAAGGATCAGAATAAAGGTATCTATTTGTGTCTTGAGCTGTGTTTGCTGATCTCTCTCCCTTGTGTTGTATTTTGAGCGTTTTATTGAGAGGGGTGATTCTGCTTTTCCTTCCTTGTTCGATTTGAAATTTGTCAAAGAACCTGTGCTATTATTTGGCTTAAGAGTAGTTGCCAACACCTTGGTTGGATGCATATCTTCAAGACCATTTATCCCTTAGACTGATGCCTGAGTATCTTCATCTTGTTGTGTTTAGTTTGCATTTATGAATTTTTTGGGTTGTGGGTGCTTCCCAAAGCCGGTACAGGCCGGTTGAGGGGTCAAGGTGTTAAAACCCTTTCCGTCCAAAATGGAGTAGACCGCTCCCCATGTTGTCTCAACATACTTGTTGTTTTACTCTCATGGTGACCTTATTTTGCTTACAGAACCAACAGACGTGCCGTCTAATCTGACTGCTGTTGCTATCAACTCCACATCCATACACGTACAATGGAGCGGGATCAATACGTCACTAACCCGCGGGATTCATCGAGGCTACCGTATCTACTACCAAGCATCAGGGACCCCCTTCCCCACCCCTCTGCTGAACGTTACCGTAGGGGAGCGAGAGACTGAAGTGTTCCTGGAGGACCTATACAAGTTCGTGTGGTACACCATTTATGTCGTGGCATTCACTAATAAGGAGGGTCTCCGGAGTAAAGTGATTGAGGTCCGGACAGACGAAGACAGTAAGTTTGACCAAGAAAGTTTAGTGAGCACACATAAATGAAAGCCTTGAGAAAGTAAAAATATGATAAAGATAGTATTCACGTTTCAAGATAATTAACTTGATTCAGGGGCCCAGAAATATTAGTTGAGTATTTTTTTAATGATTTGTAATTAACAAAAAAACAAAATTATTAAGAATTTTACTACACTTTACCTTGATCTCTAGTATCCAACGAGGCCCATATAAAGTCGTACTCTCCCTTACCTACAGGATTGCTGGGAGGTTTGCAGTCTGTGTGTTATTATTATATATGAGTCATAAAGTCAATCATTTCCATAGCTCCCGACAGACCGCCGATAGACCTTCAGTTCGCACTACCAAGCCCAACCTCCCTCGATGTGATGTGGAGCCCAGTCCCTCGCGGGTACGAAAATGGGGTTATTTTGGGGTACAAGATAACGTGCTCGGCAGGGAACCATACCATCTCGAAAGACCTGTATTTTATGAACACGATAGCACGGATAGAAGGAGTCGCGAGCTTCACGGTGTATAATGTTACGATAAGGGCTTATACGGGCAAAGGCGATGGCACTGCCTACAGCAAGACGGTGCTCACCGACGAAAATAGTAAGTCATGAAGCCTGTTTACATCAAGTTAATGCGTATGACATGAGTGGTGTCTTCAAAACAAACGCTACTGCTCATGGCGGAGGAACCTATAGTATTGTAATAGGAGCCTGGAAATCTGGACGAACTATACCGTATCTGTGTGCGCGTTTACCAAGATCGGAAACGAACCGAAAGACCTGTGAAGACATGTAATAAGAAGCTTGTTACACAGTGTTCCATGTGAACACTGAGACTGATGGGGAGGGCTTTAAACAATGTTTTAGATTTTCGACGGCATAGTTTATTGACCGCATTCAGTTTTAAACTTAAAGTCTAAGTCTGTGCTATCATGGTCCGCCTATGAAATTTCAGCTCATCTTGGCATTGGTTTTCTGTAGATCCTTGTCGTACGCCACAGCAGTTCCAGGCCGAAAACTACACAAGCACCTCCACACTCCCGGTACACTGGGACCCAGTCCCCTCCTACTGTGTACCAGGGATCCTCAGAGGCTACCGCGTGCGATATCAGCCCGTATCCACCGGTGATGTCACTATCAAGAAAAATGTGGCTACCATGGAGGTGGTGGTCGGGCCGACAGAACAAAGCGTTGTGTTGAGGAATTTGGAGATTTACACGCGCTATCGTATCCAGGTTGCGGGTTTCACGGTCAAGGGAGATGGACCCTTTGCGAATACGTTTGGAGGTAAAAGATTCTGAAGACGACGTAAAAATTGCATGATCAAAGTTTAGGAAAGCCGAGGGGATTAGGGCTGCAACTAACTACAACATAGTATTTTACTTTTGTATTACCAATTAATTTTCCGTCATGATAAATTGTCGAGTCGTATCGTAAGCTTTTCTAATGGATATTAATCCATCATGTAGTCCCTCTCGCTTTTTTCTAAAAACGAAGCAAGCTGTTTTCCACCGTTCCTAACCAAGTCAACTACCTGAGCGATCCTACGGGGTTTAATAGATAATTCTAGATATAAAAGAAATGATTTTCTTCACTAAATAGAAACATGCCGCTGCAACAAGCGTCTGTCAACTTCCTGGGCGGCCCTCCAGCCGTACGTCAATAGAAGCACGTCCGGTAGCATCTCCGGTATTATTCCACACTTCCTGGAAAACATGGCAGTCGCCTGCTGCACGTCCTGCAAGAGCCATGGTCATTCGTACGTGGACTTCCACCAAAATGGCCGCAACGAGTCATCGCACGTAAAATCAGAGAGTGCACTGCGCGCAGTCATTGACGGTTCGACGGATTTGGTTTTTCCGATCGCGGGCTATCATCTGCAAGAGGAGTACAAGACAGCGCACGGGTATGTCAAGGATTTGATATTTATAAATATACTGAGAAGTACAAGACAGCGTGCATGGGTATGTCAAGGATTTGATATTTGTAAATATACTGAGGAGTACAAGACAGCGTGCATGGGTATGTCAAGGATTTGGTATTTATAAATATACTGAGGAGTACAAGACAGCGTGCATGGGTATGTCAAGGATTTGGTATTTATAAATATACTGAGGAGTACAAGACAGCGTGCATGGGTATGTCAAGGATTTGGTATTTATAAATATACTGAGGAGTACAAGACAGCGTGCATGGGTATGTCAAGGATTTCGTATTTGTAAATATACTGAGAAGTACAAGACAGGTGCATGAGTATGTCAAGGATTTCGTATTTGTAAATATACTAAGGAGTACAAGACAGGTGCATGAGTATGTCAAGGATTTCGTATTTGTAAATATACTAAGGAGTACGAGACAGGTGCATGAGTATGTCAAGGATTTGATATTTATAAATATACTGAGAAGTACAAGACAGGTGCATGAGTATGTCAAGGATTTCGTATTTGTAAATATACTGAGGAGTACAAGACAGCGTGCATGGGTATGTCAAGGATTTGATATTTATAAATATACTGAGAAGTACAAGACAGGTGCATGGGTATGTCAAGGATTTCGTATTTGTAAATATACTGAGAAGTACAAGACAGCGTGCATGGGTATGTCAAAGATTTCGTATTTGTAAATATACTGAGAAGTACAAGACAGCGTGCATGGGTATGTCAAGGATTTGGTATTTGTAAATATACTAAGGAGTACAAGACAGCGTGCATGGGTATGTCAAGGATTTGGTATTTGTAAATATACTGAGGAGTACAAGACATCATGCACGGGTATGTCAAGGATTTGATATTTATAAATATACTGAGAAGTACAAGACAGGTGCATGAGTATGTCAAGGATTTCGTATTTGTAAATATACTGAGAAGTACAAGACAGGTGCATGAGTATGTCAAGGATTTCGTATTTGTAAATATACTGAGGAGTACAAGACAGCGTGCATGGGTATGTCAAGGATTTGATATTTGTAAATATACTGAGAAGTACAAGACATCGTGCATGGGTATGTCAAGGATTTGGTATTTGTAAATATACTAAGGAGTACAAGACAGCGTGCATGGGTATGTCAAGGATTTCGTATTTGTAAATATACTGAGAAGTACAAGACAGGTGCATGAGTATGTCAAGGATTTGGTATTTGTAAAATATACTGAGAAGTACAAGACATCGTGCATGGGTATGTCAAGGATTTGGTATTTGTAAATATACTGAGAAGTACAAGACAGGTGCATGAGTATGTCAAGGATTTGGTATTTATAAATATACTGAGAAGTACAAGACAGCGTGCACGGGTATGTCAAGGATTTGATATTTATAAATATACTGAGAAGTACAAGACAGCGTGCACGGGTATGTCAAGGATTTGATATTTATAAATATACTGAGAAGTACAAGACAGCGTGCACGGGTATGTCAAGGATTTGGTATTTGTAAATATACTGAGGAGTACAAGACATCGTGCATGAGTATGTCAAGGATTTCGTATTTGTAAATATACTGAGGAGTACAAGACAGCGTGCATGGGTATGTCAAGGATTTGGTATTTGTAAAATATACTGAGAAGTACAAGACAGCGTGCATGGGTATGTCAAGGATTTGGTATTTGTAAAATATACTAAGGAGTACAAGACAGCGTGCATGAGTATGTCAAGGATTTGATATTTGTAAAATATACTAAGGAGTACAAGACATCGTGCATGAGTATGTCAAGGATTTGATATTTGTAAAATATACTAAGGAGTACAAGACATCGTGCATGGGTATGTCAAGGATTTGGTATTTGTAAAATATACTAAGGAGTACAAGACATCGTGCATGAGTATGTCAAGGATTTGATATTTGTAAAATATACTAAGGAGTACAAGACATCGTGCATGGGTATGTCAAGGATTTGGTATTTGTAAATGTACTGAGGAGTACAAGACATCGTGCATGAGTATGTCAAGGATTTGGTATTTGTAAATATACTGAGGAGTACAAGACATCGTGCATGGGTATGTCAAGGATTTGGTATTTGTAAAATATACTGAGGAGTACAAGACAGCGTGCATGGGTATGTCCAGGATTTGGTATTTGTAAAATATACTGAGGAGTACAAGACATCGTGCATGGGTATGTCAAGGATTTGGTATTTGTAAATGTACTGAGGAGTACAAGACAGGTGCATGAGTATGTCAAGGATTTGGTATTTGTAAAATATACTGAGGAGTACAAGACATCGTGCATGTGTATGTCAAGGATTTCGTATTTGTAAATATACTGAGGAGTACAAGACAGGTGCATGAGTATGTCAAGGATTTGGTATTTGTAAATATACTAAGGAGAACAAGACAGCGTGCATGAGTATGTCAAGGATTTGGTATTTGTAAATATACTAAGGAGTACAAGACAGCGTGCATGGGTATGTCAAGGATTTGGTATTTGTAAAATATACTAAGGAGTACAAGACATCGTGCATGGGTATGTCAAGGATTTGGTATTTGTAAAATATACTAAGGAGTACAAGACAGCGTGCATGGGTATGTCAAGGATTTGGTATTTGTAAAATATACTAAGGAGTACAAGACAGGTGCATGAGTATGTCAAGGATTTGATATTTATAAATATACTGAGTAGTACAAGACAGGTGCATGAGTATGTCAAGGATTTCGTATCTGTAAATATACTGAGAAGTACAAGACAGCGTGCATGGGTATGTCAAGGATTTGATATTTGTAAAATATACTGAGAAGTACAAGACAGCGTGCACGGGTATGTCAAGGATTTCGTATTTGTAAATATACAGAGAAGTACAAGACATCATGCATGGGTATGTCAAGGATTTGGTATTTGTAAATATACTGAGAAGTACAAGACAGGTGCATGAGTATGTCAAGGATTTCGTATTTGTAAATATACTGAGAAGTACAAGACAGTGTGCACGGGTATGTCAAGGATTTGGTATTTGTAAATATACTGAGGAGTACAAGACATCGTGCATGAGTATGTCAAGGATTTCGTATTTGTAAATATACTGAGGAGTACAAGACAGCGTGCATGGGTATGTCAAGGATTTGGTATTTGTAAATGTACTGAGGAGTACAAGACAGCGTGCATGGGTATGTCAAGGATTTGATATTTGTAAATATACTAAGGAGTACAAGACAGGTGCATGAGTATGTCAAGGATTTCGTATTTGTAAATATACTGAGGAGTACAAGACAGCGTGCATGGGTATGTCAAGGATTTGATATTTGTAAAATATACTGAGAAGTACAAGACAGCGTGCATGGGTATGTCAAGGATTTGGTATTTGTAAAATATACTGAGAAGTACAAGACAGCGTGCATGGGTATGTCAAGGATTTGGTATTTGTAAAATATACTGAGAAGTACAAGACAGCGTGCATGGGTATGTCAAGGATTTGATATTTGTAAAATATACTAAGGAGTACGAGACATCGTGCATGGGTATGTCAAGGATTTGGTATTTCTAAATATACTGAGGAGTACAAGACATCGTGCATGGGTATGTCAAGGATTTGGTATTTGTAAATATACTGAGGAGTACAAGACAGCGTGCATGAGTATGTCAAGGATTTGGTATTTGTAAATATACTGAGAAGTACAAGACAGGTGCATGAGTATGTCAAGGATTTGATATTTGTAAAATATACTAAGGAGTACGAGACATCGTGCATGGGTATGTCAAGGATTTGGTATTTGTAAATATACTAAGGAGTACAAGACAGCGTGCATGGGTATGTCAAGGATTTGATATTTATAAATATACTGAGAAGTACAAGACATCGTGCATGGGTATGTCAAGGATTTGATATTTGTAAATATACTGAGGAGTACAAGACATCATGCATGGGTATGTCAAGGATTTCGTATTTGTAAATATACTGAGAAGTACAAGACAGCGTGCATGGGTATGTCAAGGATTTGATATTTGTAAATATACTGAGAAGTACAAGACATCGTGCATGGGTATGTCAAGGATTTGATATTTATAAATATACTGAGGAGTACAAGACAGCGTGCATGTGTATGTCAAGGATTTGGTATTTGTAAATATACTGAGAAGTACAAGACATCGTGCATGGGTATGTCAAGGATTTGATATTTATAAATATACTGAGAAGTACAAGACATCGTGCATGGGTATGTCAAGGATTTGATATTTATAAATATACTGAGAAGTACAAGACATCGTGCATGGGTATGTCAAGGATTTGATATTTATAAATATACTGAGAAGTACAAGACATCGTGCATGGGTATGTCAAGGATTTGGTATTTGTAAAATATACTAAGGAGTACAAGACATCGTGCATGGGTATGTCAAGGATTTGGTATTTATAAATATACTGAGGAGTACAAGACATCGTGCATGGGTATGTCAAGGATTTGATATTTGTAAATATACTGAGGAGTACAAGACATCATGCATGGGTATGTCAAGGATTTCGTATGTGTAAATATACTGAGAAGTACAAGACAGCGTGCATGGGTATGTCAAGGATTTGATATTTGTAAATATACTGAGGAGTACAAGACATCATGCATGGGTATGTCAAGGATTTGATATTTGTAAATATACTGAGGAGTACAAGACAGCGTGCATGGGTATGTCAAGGATTTGATATTTGTAAATATACTGAGGAGTACAAGACATCATGCATGGGTATGTAGTAGTAGAAACTTTATTAAAGTGTCATAAACAACCTCTAGCCGGGGATAAGACCCCTACTAATTGGGGGACACAAAAAAGATAAAATTATAAAAATTATACTGATTATTAAAAATTTAAAATTGTAGATTCTTACTGATAAAGCTAAATAAATATATATATATATATAAATACATGTAAATTGATTGTAATCTATATGAAATTATGAAAAAAAAATTAACTAGATTTAAAAATTATCATGCGGAACATAGGGCACAGCCCTTGCAATTTTCTATAAATTCGAAATCCTTTTTTCTCATAGTCACTTTAAAACTTTTTAAACTGTCAATTGATCTTTCTGCCCTAGGTAGGCTATTCCATAGTTTAGCCCCCATATATCTTAGGGAATGTTTCCCGTAAGTGACTGTGTTAAATCTTGGAATAACAAAATCGGACAATCTTAAATTATAGTTCGTGTTTTTTTTAGAAAACAAATCACTAATCCCAGATGGACAAAGGCCATTTTTAACTTTGTACATTAAGATGCAAATGTCTTGCAGTCTACGATTACGTAGAGTAGATAAATTAGCCTTTATTAATAGTTCGTGGTAAGTGCAATTCCAGTCTTTAAAAACAGCTCTTAAGGCACGTTCCTGTAAACGCTCAAGCTTCCTACTATCGCTTGCCTTACAAAAATGCCAGGTCAAGTGGCAGTATGTCAAATAAGGCAACACAGCAGATTTATAGAGAACTAGTTTAGCGTTTGTAGGTATCAAGTTCCTGAGTCTCATCAGCACACCGATTCTTCTGCCAGCATTTTTACATGCTGTGCTTATATGCTCCGAGAAATTGAGTTGAGAGTCTATTGTAACTCCTAGTAGCTTTAGGGAGTCCGCTGACCGTATTTCCTGGTTGTTGATAGAAATGCGTGAGATCGAGTCCACGGAGGCGTTTGCCTTTTTACCATAACCGATGCTTAGTGTTTGGTATTTCTTGAGGTTACCAGCCAACAAATTGGACTCGTACCACGCAGTCGCGAGTTCTTCACTTGCACTGAGCTTTGCTGTGACCACTCCCGGATCCCGACCGCAATGGTAAATTTGATGATCGTCGGCGTACATTGATAACTCCGTATTGACACTCATTGGGAGGTCATTCTGAAAAATATTCCAGAGCAATGGTCCTATGGCAATCCTATGTCAAGGATTTGATATTTGTAAATATACTGAGGAGTACAAGACAGCGTGCATGGGTATGTCAAGGATTTGGTATTTGTAAATATACTGAGGAGTACAAGACAGCGTGCATGGGTATGTCAAGGATTTGGTATTTGTAAATATACTGAGGAGTACAAGACAGCGTGCATGAGTATGTCAAGGATTTGGTATTTGTAAATATACTGAGAAGTACAAGACAGCGTGCATGGGTATGTCAAGGATTTGGTATTTGTAAATATACTAAGGAGTACGAGACATCGTGCATGGGTATGTCAAGGATTTGGTATTTGTAAATATACTGAGAAGTACAAGACAGCGTGCATGGGTATGTCAAGGATTTGGTATTTGTAAATATACTGAGGAGTACAAGACAGCGTGCATGAGTATGTCAAGGATTTGGTATTTGTAAATATACTGAGGAGTACAAGACAGCGTGCATGAGTATGTCAAGGATTTGGTATTTGTAAATATACTGAGAAGTACAAGACAGCGTGCATGGGTATGTCAAGGATTTGGTATTTGTAAATATACTAAGGAGTACGAGACATCGTGCATGGAAATGTCAAGGATTTGGTATTTGTAAATATACTGAGAAGTACAAGACAGCGTGCATGGGTATGTCAAGGATTTGGTATTTGTAAATATACTAAGGAGTACGAGACATCGTGCATGGGTATGTCAAGGATTTGGTATTTGTAAATATACTGAGGAGTACAAGACATCGTGCATGGGTATGTCAAGGATTTGGTATTTGTAAATATACTGAGGAGTACAAGACAGCGTGCATGGGTATGTCAAGGATTTGGTATTTGTAAATATACTGAGGAGTACAAGACAGCGTGCATGGGTATGTCAAGGATTTGATATTTATAAATATACTGAGAAGTACAAGACAGCGTGCATGGGTATGTCAAGGATTTCGTATTTGTAAATATACTAAGGAGTACGAGACAGGTGCATGAGTATGTCAAGGATTTCGTATTTGTAAATATACTGAGGAGTACAAGACAGCGTGCATGGGTATGTCAAGGATTTGATATTTGTAAAATATACTAAGGAGTACAAGACATCGTGCATGGGTATGTCAAGGATTTGGTATTTGTAAAATATACTAAGGAGTACAAGACATCGTGCATGGGTATGTCAAGGATTTGGTATTTCTAAATATACTAATACAGTGGTACTTAGTAAAGGGCCCGCCCTTTACTAAGCGGCCCGCCCTCTATGAAGAGGAAGGAAATATTCTTAGATAGTTTATTACCTCTATTAATCAATCGCCTTCGCGCCCACTAATTTTAAGTGCCAAATGTGTCTTCCAGTTTACTAAGTTTACTAAGTTTATTAATTTGATCAATGCTTTCTTTGGTAAACAAAATTACCATAAAAGCTATCAGGCTATTCTTGCACCCAGAGGAGACCCAACTTTCGGGCTATCAGATTCCCTTATTCAACTATGACAATTAAAGCTCCCCCTCCTCTCTCCCCCAGCACACGCACGTTCGTCAAATCCCCCCGTCCCCCAAATGTTTTTTTTAACTCAGCCCCCTCTCCCTCAAATATACTAAAGCATTATAGAGAATCCCCCCTAACCTTTAGACCACCACAGGTATACCAGCCTCGTGCAGTCCCCGGGTGTGGTATTCATCCTGTCGATCAACCAGAAAAACGAAGTCGCCAGCCAAAGTGTCTTTAATGCTGTTACTGAGAACTGGCCGCTTGTCCTCATCTGCCTTTTGTCGGCGTATATCTTGGGCGTTCTGATGTGGTGTTTGGTAAGCTTGCCCAGGAAATCACTAAAATCGCACGGTGGATAAGGTCGCCAAAAAACAAAATATTTTTGAAAACATGCATAATCGGGATGTAAATATGTTTTGATAACCCTAAACCAAAGCCTGACATCCTGTTGCAGTGGTACATTCAGGTGCGATTATTTCTAAGGTTTCCCCTGATTGTTGAGTATTCACTGGAATTCGTACAAAGCTAGAAATGAGCTTCGTCTGTAATTTAAAATTTTCATCTTATCCTTTTTTTGTTTTTACCTGGAGGAGTGATATTTTAGCGACTACAATTATAATGGTAAATCTGTGTTTTTATAGGATTCTGGTAACAAGGAGTTCCCAAGATCCTTTATTCGCGGATCCATGGAAGGTTTTTGGTGGTCTTACGTTTCCATGACAACAGTTGGGTAAGCAATAGTCACGCAATTACAACACGAGGAAATCAAACAAGAGGAAATACAAGTTGGTTTGTTGCAGGTATGGAGACCGCTGCCCTGCTTCAGTGCCCGCGCGCATATTGTCAATAATCTGGATGCTGTCGGGTGTTGTTCTTATGGGCATCCTTGTCGGCAGTATCGCAACCAATCTTTCATCCATCTCCATGAATCAAGCGAGCACTATCTATGGCCTAAGAGTAAGTTCCCTCATATTACTACTGAGATTAAGTTTGAGCCAGTCCCCCACTTAACCTTTATATTTGTCGCTAGAGCATCAAAATATGTGTCCCTAACAGCGCAATTTAGAACCTTTTGAACTTTTTTTTTATTTTCGCCTTTACCTCTGTCCTGTAAAACTATTTGAAAAAGACCTAATTTTCCATGAAATTTGTGTCCGTGAAGAATTATTGTATCTAAGGGAAGGGTCATTATTTAACGGGGGAAGGGTTGCGATTTTTTCTGTGTCCCAGGCTCCCCACTTTCAGGCCATATTTCAGTTAACAAAATATAAAGCATTTTTTTCTTGCCAAAGTGCCAATTCCCCTTTTTGTTTGTACAGTACAGCACCGTAAAAAGTGCTCATACATTTAAAGAATTTGCTGTTGCTCCTGGAGACGTGCCGTACCTAGAGCATATCATTACGCCTTTTTGGTCACCCATTTTGTGTTGCGTATTCACAGGTGGCAGCAATAAAAAACTCATTTGAATATCGTTTTGGGGTTAGACGAAATGCAATCACAGACGTTGGTAAGTAAAAGCAATCAGCAGATAGTGGCTTTTTAAAGCATCTTTCAAATGTTCCAACTTATGCCGCTGCAGCTGCACTTATTTTAAAACACGTAGCCAGTGCAGACGGCTAATGAAAAATGGCAGTTTTAAGACTGACGGTTTGTTTTTGTATTAAGATGATTTGAATGAATAAAAATGGTAGTACCATACAAAGGAGGAATAAAAATGATGAAAATGATGATCTATCCACAATTTCATGTATTCTGTAGAAATATGAGGAGACGCAGTGTACGTTTTTGTTAGTAGAACTGCGATTGGCCATCTGTGTACTGGCAACGTTTTTTGAAATATACTTCTTAAATCCTGCCCCACTTTTTAATTTATTTTCATTTTTCTCTTTTATTACACCCCTCCCCAAGGGCGTGAGTACGAAACCTACGATGAAATTTACAAAGATCTGGCCAGCGGTTACGTGGAGGCGGCGCTGATCGATGCACTCGCCGCTAGCAGTAGGAAAGACTTGTTCGAAAAACCTTTCATCCGTTTTCACAAAATCTACGACATGTCTTTTGTACGGGGCGTGGTATCGTCAGGAGACGCAAAGAAGCTCACCAAATGCTTCCACCGCTACGCCCTTTCACATGCTCAGGACGTCACTGATTTGGTTAGGAATACAGTGAAGCCATTGGAGGTAAGGAAGACTACCATAAAGAAGGCCAATCACGCCGCCATTTTATGCTCCCGCTCAATGCCGAGTCACACAAACCATCCATTTCCATCGGCTAATTCAAGCGAGTAACCAAAATATTTATAATAAAATAGACGTCAATAACGTATCAGACTTCATTCGTAAATTGTTATTTTGAAGTTTCCTTGCGAATAAATTCTCAATGATAAAAAAAATTAACAAAGGAGTGGCTGATCGACATCTTTAAGAAGGGACTAGAGTTTAATGATTGATGTTTTCAAATATTTGCCAGCAAAATTTGCAGTCCACAGGGGGTGTTTACTCGACTGCGTCTCGTTGCGAATATTTTTCATGACACGCTGTAACGTCATCTGTGCATCTATTTGCTGCAAACTATTCGAGATCGGTTTATTAAAAATCATGACCCTTTGTCACAGATCCCTCGTGAGCCATTGGCCACAGAGTTGTCGTCTTCCCTGTTTGACCCCTCCAGCAAGCTATTCCAGAATGCACTGTTCTCCTCCCTGATAATGCTGGCTGTGCTTATCGTCTTGGGCTTATGCTGGGAGGTTATTTATAGAAAGTCTCGCAAAAAGAGATCGGACCATGGTAAGTGTCGCATGCACAAAAACTTTCGATTGTTTGAATCATCGCAAAGAATTAGCCCTCGAATTCCCTCGCAAGATCCATGATTGAT
This sequence comes from Nematostella vectensis, assembly GCF_932526225.1. Lineage (NCBI taxonomy): Eukaryota > Metazoa > Cnidaria > Anthozoa > Actiniaria > Edwardsiidae > Nematostella > Nematostella vectensis. Next base: position 11,982,956 of record NC_064035.1, on the reverse strand, counting down.
GAACATTTCAAATATCAACCAAAGTGACCTGAATTTTGAATTATAATTCCATTCAAAAATTCACTAGTCGAAGCCAAAAGGCTATTTACAAGTTGAGAATGGTTAGTAAAAATTTGCAGCTTTACTTTCAAGGCGCAAATTTCTTTATGTTAAAAACATGAGGAAGTTATGAACGGAATTGATGCAGTACCCTGAGCTCAACGGACCATCAAAGAGCATCAAGTATTTGTCAGACCAAAAAGTAAACGTAATAAGCATAGCCTCGATATACAGTAATTTTTGGTATTTTTTCTTATATTAAATAGTAAATAGATAACATTGTCAAATAACCATTCGCTAGAAGGCAAAAAAGGTTTCATGACAAGGTTGATAAAGTAACAATAATACTTGATAAAGTAGTGGATAGAATGCTGGGGTTCTCAGGTATGATTGAAGCCTTCCTCGGGGGCCCAGGGCGTTGCGGAGATCGGGAACACATGGAGGGCGCGCGCTTACTCCCGCTTCCGGTCTCCGCGTCGTCCTTGGTCCCTGAGGATGGATTGAAGCTCAGGAAACATTTTAATAGAACAGAAATACGGTATCCAGTCACTTCGTCCACAAACCGAGTCGTCCACAACCAACCCGTCCACAAATTGAGTCATAACTCGTCCACAAGTAGAGTCAACTCGTCCACAAAAATAGATTCAATTCGTCCACACATAGTTTTCACAAAAATGTAGCCTCGTAGCATAAGTGTTTCATATAAAAACGTCTAACTGTGAAAAAGAGAGTCTTTTTAGAACTTCATATGCACAGTTATTCGGAACGCCAATTCGACATAAAACATTGCATTAAAACGAACACAAATTCAACACGAAGATTTCGCTCTTATATTCCTTTAATACATCACGAACCCCTTCGTAACTAGCACCGAATTAATCCCCGGAATGTGTGGACGAAGTGACTGTAAACCCAGAAATACAAGGAAAAGTCAATCTACCACACCTCTCCTTGATCTGTCACCCCTACCACACCTCTCCCGCTTTATCGCTTTGTAATCTTTTCTGGAATTACACATTCACCTCTTCTCAGACCCAATACAAACTATGCATTCTTTCTGTCTAGAATCTCCTGGTGCACAATATAAGAAGATTTTACAAGTTGTAATGAGCTCAGTTGTTGAAGACTTCCACCAGAATTTAACAAGTACGATAGAACGACTGAGAGAGCGACACGATCAAGACATGAGAAATTATATAGCAATTCTCAAGAAACAAAGACGGAACGAGAACAAATACCAAGCTTACGAAAAAAGAGAAGAGGCCGAACTACGACTTGAAAACATCCGGAATGGCAGAATGGACCCGGCTAAAGCGTACAACTACGACAACGCCGGCCAAGACAAGCCTGATGAAAGCAACGTGTAGATAACTGTCCCTGTAAATAACGTAAATGGCTGCTGTATTCGAGTGAGAAAAAATATTGTCACAGGCGTTCTTACCCGGTCGGTCACCCTGTGGTTGTAAGAGTTGTGACGTCACCATGCTGCCTCAATGTCCGAGCACAGGAAACCCGGTAACCCAGGAGAACGCCAGGGGGAGACTGATTTTGGCACTAATAGGTTAAATAAGCAAATATTTGGTCATTCTCTTTCCCAGGGCCTCCCTCTCTTGCCCTTCAGTTGGCATGAGAATGATATTTAACGAAGTGTAATATCACACTGATGATAATTTGTTTAAGATATAGAGTAAGTTTGTTTAAGATATAGAGTAAGTTTGTTTAAGATATAGAGTAAGTTTGTTTAAGATATAGAGTAAGTTTGTTTAAGATATAGAGTAAGTTAGTTTAAGATATAGAGTAAGTTAGTTTAAGATATAGAGTAAGTTTGTTTAAGATATAGAGCAAGTTTGTTCAAGATATAGAGTAAGTTTGTTTAAGATATAGAGTAAGTTTGTTTAAGATATAGAGTAAGCAAATGGTCTAGGCAAGCATGTGAGAGCATGGCCATGCACTTTGACTTCTTTTTTGCCATCTGCAAGCAGCGAGCATTTTGAAATAAAAACTTAAAAATAACTTGGCGATCATTTTAAAAAAAACGAACATGTTCCTATCAAAACACAAACATATTCCCCTATTTTACTATCTTAAGTATTGAGGTGGAAGTGCGTAAAGCTCCACCTCCCCCCCCCCCCAACTTTGCACCATAACCACCACACCAGACCACGGTGTACAACGGCGTTGTAAGGGACCGCAACCTCAGTTCTGGGAATATTATGTACTCGTGTTTGTTTTGTCCATCTCTTCGTTTGATTGAGTTCGGGAATACCCAGGATGTCGTGCGTAGGGTGTCGTGTTTGCTGTTTCGTTTGGGGCCCGTGTATACTCATGTAGCCAGACCTGTGCCACCATCCCTTTCCAGCTACCAACTCCTGCGTCATCGGACCTGACTATTATCATGTCGTCACGAAGTTGTGTCCTTTTTGGCTGATCAGCGCATAGATTTGTTAAGGTCTTTCTATTTCATCAACGTGTTAAAGCATACGTGTTTTCGTATTGGAGCTTCGTCGAAAAGATTTTTCTTTTACCCAAGGTAATTTGATTGTCTCACGGGCGGTGTTCTGTTGACGATAGTTTATCTAACTTGTTCCATGTAAAAGAAAAAAAAAATGAAATTACCGTTATCACCGATATCAACGTCCTTAAATACATGACTTATTGCACATATCTTTTATATCCCACGTAAAAAGCGGGAAGCGGAGTGTGTGTAATCAGGCCCGTAGCCAGGATTTTGAGCGGGGTGGTTCGTTTATCCATTACAGCGGACCAAATTTCCGGAATACCATCTCCTCGCATTATTACATTACACAACCAATCTTGTATTTAAAATGTTATTAATAGGGTACTTTTCAACATATAGCAATAATAATAAAGATAATTATTATAAAAAGATTTTCATAGTCATTTTAAAGACATTGATGTGCACGGTATATTTTCAGCCAAACGTTATATATTTTTGTTTGCTATGAGCGGACCTTCAAGCCGGTTAGGGGGGAGGGGGGTTCGTCCGAACCCCCCCTGGCTACGGGCCTGCTTATTTCTTTTTCGTGGCATGTACTCTATACACCACGATATTCGTTATCTCTCGTGATTAGAATGTTATACCATACCATACCATACCATACCATACCATACCATACCATACCATACCATACCATACCATACCATACCATACCATACCATATCATACAATACAATATATGAATCCTTGTTTATGAGGGTAGCATATTAACCAAATTAACAGTTTTCTAACATAATGGCCCTCGTAAGCATTGTAAGCACTGTCACTGGGGATGGTCACTGCCAAAGGGTCTATTGCGTCCCCAGTGGTTCTTTTACGTCTCTTCGGTTAGTGTAGTGCAGCTTGAAGAGATTGGACCTCCGGTTTAGTGTTCTTATCCTAGAAGACTGGAAACACGGGAGAATAACTTCAACTCACTTGTGACACGAATTAGAATCAGAAGCAGTTTGAGCCAGGAGTCGAACCTGGGCCACAACGGTGAGAGGCCACCCGCCGTGCTTCAACTTGAGTTGTGGCCGAGTTATTGCGCAGTAAATTTTGAACAGAAATTTTATCACATCAATTCAGTTTCTCACACTCAATATGAATTACTTGTATATGATGTCGGAACAACCCTTGTTCAGCCTGCGAGCCGGCTATCTTGTGTGTTTTCGCTGTTCAGGATCCCTGTGGCGCAAAAAATTCGAGAGCGCCCTCTCCCTCTCTCTCGCATTTTTGCTCGCAACAAAAACCATAAAAACAGGAATATTTCCGAATCTTAAACCACTGGAGAGCTGGCTAGAGCAAGCTTAGTATAGAAAGCACACAAAAATGGGCGCGCGGATAGGACAACAAAAGTCAATTTCAATAACGCTATTTTTTTTGGGGAGCTTCTAGAGAATGCGGGGGAAGAGCAGAGGGAACAGAGTTTGTGAGGCTGAGTCGCGCTCCCTGTGTTCACTCAAGCTACGTTACGTAATCTGACTAAGTCGGGGAGGTTTCGGTTAATGGCTCGTGGTTTGTTATTAGAATTTTAGCATAACAAACTCTGTTCCTGTTGCCTTTGCGGGGCAAAACGAGCTATGGGGATTAACATCGGATTTGGGTTTAAAATAACCTCTTGGCCCTGATAGGCCTGATAGTGGATAGAATCCCTCAACAGTCACGAAATATTACTCAACAAGGGAGTGGGAACGAAAGAGAACACTATTTACATCAAGAACAACTTTTCTTGTAAAAACTCCGTAAAACAGTCAGGATTTCATTTGATGAATTGATCTACGTCTTACCTCACCCCTCCCCCGTCAGGAACATTCTAGACTATGATGTGTCTAATCGCCTGGAGTGTGAATTTAGTCCCCGTGTGGATTAAGGAATATTTACATGACAATATTTTTCCGATGTCGATAATCAGGGGTTAATTTGGCTTCCTGGTGTGAGACTCCGTTGTTATTCTAGACGGGCTCCTTCAGAACTTTTAAAGGTAGGACATTTCGAGATAATACAGCAGTATAGTCAGTCATTATTGTACAGTTTACAATAATTTTCCGTATTGATACAGCCCGCTTGTGCTTTAAAAAAGATACTGGCCAATGAATTAGGTCGTGGTACATGATGCTTTTACTGTATTCAGGTTACTGTTATCATGTATCTACAGTGTAGAACAGTGTAGTTCAACCATCACAAACAAAAGTGTGCTTCGCTAGATGCATCTTGTTTCACAATTTCTTTGTTGATAACAGTGTGTACACTCGTACCCAATGTATGGCAAGTGGCGTACAGAACAGACGTGTTTAATGACATCTCCCATATAACGTCGAACTATGTTGATAATGACCGATTCGTACTCAATTTAATCATTAATGCAACTTCGCTTATCTAGTGAGAGGCCAGCACACCCAAACAATCACTTCTGTTGCGGTAAATACTGGTTGTTTTATGAACGTCAATTTAATGCGTTCCACGAACGATTAATTATTATGTATACACTAAATGTTATTTATCATTCTAACGAAGGTCGCGTGCGTTTGACCAGAAAAGGTGCCGACAGTTGATTTTCGCGATACGAACGAATTTGGCGTTTATTTTTGCCTTTTTGATTCTATTGTATGTCGTTATTATAGACACAATACCACAATCTACATTCATTTTACAAAGGTCAAGAGAATTGACAAAATGTTATTATCTCTTGGTGTATTTGGAGTTTAGAAAGCTGACAGGGTTATTGTTGTTAGCATCTAGAGAGTTTTCGTTGATTTCAAGTACTTTACTTCGCTGGTACAAATTAAATTGTCAACTAAGTCATTTTAAAATCTTAATCATTCAGAAAAGTCAAGAGGAGCGACTAGTTACATTACTAAATAAAAGTGCGTTGTTGTAGGTACCTAGTTAGGTTCGGCTGTAACGCAGGCTACTATCAAGCGACCAAAACCTCTATTTAGGTATCTTTTGTCACTAAAATGCTGTATTTAAATTACAAAGGCTAACCTCAGTTAAGCAGTTTTTTGGTCACGAGGGAGACCTTATTCGCCTCGGTAAACATTAAACCACCGCTGGAAATACTATTACTCTTTACTCTGATTAAATATAATAACAGGGATTCGGTCACGCAATACTCGACGCAAGAAAACACCTTGAGTATTGGCGGGTTCAGAGAGCAGGCTCTCTTCACTTGGAACTGAAATTTAAAAAAAAAAATGAATAAGATCTAAAAGTTTAAATTTATGGCTTCTATACATTTCTTGTTTTAGCCTTCCTCTGGCGCTTCTTAACCATATTCAAAGTGTTTACTAGAGACTTGTCGTTAATTGCAGATGGCATTAACGGTGGATCAATTCTTGGGCCATGTGGGAGCGATGGGCCGGTTCCAGTGGATGATTGTGTGTGTGGTGGGGCTCATGATGGTCCCAGTGACATTCCAGACGCTAATCATGACCTTCCTGGCTCTAGAGCCTGCCTGGAAATGCAGAAACGGAAGTACTATCTGCAACTTAACAAGTAAGTGCCAGGATGGCCAAGGAGTTTTCTTAACAACCCTCCACCGCAGAATTTTTCAAACAAATGCAACGAAAGAAGACAGAACCAGCTCGGATTTTAAAATATCCATATTCTAAAGCTTAAAGTGACGCGATACTAAAGGGGATTTCAAGGAAAGCAATGCATAGCTCGTTGCTTATCAGCATAATTGAGGTGATCAATCGATATATTCCAATTTTTTTCTTTTTAGAGGAATTTCAGCCAACCGACAAAGACCCGGATAAGATGCTTCGATGCAGTATCCCGCGTAGTGAATGGGAGTTCACTACCCCATACACTTCGATTGTGACGGAGGTAACAATACCTATTTTTGCCTAGGATTTGATTGTGATTGATTGTTGATTGTTGTTGGTGCGCGCGGTTTAAAGGCTGAATTGTTTAATGTCTTTCTTCTCCTCTGTAGTTTCTCTTCTCCTTGAATGCACCTCCTCTAGAACTGTCCCTGTATCTGTTGCAGAAATATCCGCCAAAAGATGGATTGAATTTTTTATTGGCGGATAAGGCCTTTTCTTTATCTCATCAGATGCAGGGATACAAGGAACAAAATAAAAGTGTTAATTAAATCTAAAGAACGTTTGTCTTTCAGTGGGACTTGGTGTGTGAGTACTCATCGCTAAGCTGGGCCACTAATTCTATCATGTTCACCGGCTGGTTATTCGGTAATATCGTGTTCGGTATTCTATCCGATAAGTATGGTCGCCGCAAAGTCCTCTTCATATCCTCGTGCATGGTTTGCTGGGTCGCGTTTGCGAGCTCCTTCGTCCCCTACTACTGGCTCTACGCCGTGTTTCGCTTTTTTATTGGCTTTGGCCTCGGTAAGATGATTGCGCTGCTAATTAGAAGTAAATTGTTGAAGTAGCTGCAACACATCTGATTAGTAAGTCCACGGTGGAACACACTATCTGGATATAACCTTTCACATCATGCTTGATGTTACATCATGTGTCTATATCCTGTAGTTCTATCGTCATTACACATTGTAAATGTAATCATCATTTGTATTATGATCTAACGTCATCAATAATCTTCGCCATCAGTTGATTCGATGTATCTTATTTGTGTGTCTTCATCAATGTGTAGTTCTAGAATATCCAATACAATATCCATACACTCCCTCCCAGAGGGGAAGGGGGGGGGGGGGGGGAGGGAAAAATGCCCTTTTTCTTTAACAGTTCCTGTATTAATTTTTTTCCAGGGGGTTGGAAATTCCAGAGGGGTGGGGGTCATACCTCCGACCCCCTCAATGGGGGCGGGGTATGGATATTTTCTGGAACTACACAATATATCTATTTTTACCATAAGTTGGATCTATCACCACCGTACATTATCACAAACCAACATGCTTGATGTGTCGTCGTTTTAATGATTATCATAGAACTCATTCTATTACCCATCAATACTGATGTCTGCAGGTGGGTCTATCGTGATCCTCTTCATTATGGCTACCGAGTTTGTGGGTCCACAGAAGCGTGCTATGGCGGGTACTTTCACGTGGTACTTCTGGACTGGAGCCTTGATGTTGATTGCGCTACTTGCGTACTTCATTAGGGACTGGCGCATTCTCTCCATCACCACCTCCGCGCCAGGAATCCTTCTATTTCTATTTTGGTGGTAAGATTCAATCTTTTGTATTTCCGCTTGAGGAATGGGAGGGTACGGTAGCTGGGTATAGTCAGCTCGGTTCATGTGTTCGACTTGTTCATGTTTCTTTGCCAGAATATAAGCTAATACCCGTTCTTTTTGGGTACCGTTTATTCGCCTGTACTAATGAACACATTATTCCCTGACTATTTCGATTTCCCCTGTACTGTCACGATGGCTTTCGCCTGTCCTAGTGAACATACCTTTACATGAACTAGGCTGATACCCCCTGTTCTGTCACGATGGCTTTCGCCTGTCATAGAGAACATATCTTAACATTACCTAGCTGATACCCCTGTTCTGTCACGATGGCTTTTGCCTGTCCTAGTGAACATATCATTATATGAACTAGGCTGATATCCCCTGTTCTGTCACGATGGCTTTCGCCTGTCCTAGTGAACATATCATTACATGAACTAGCCTTACATCCCTTGTTCTGTCGTGATCGTCTTCGCCTGTCCTAATATCTTGACATGAACTAGGCTGATACCCCCTGTTCTGTCACGGTTGCCTTTGCCTGTCCTAGTGAATATATCTTTACATGGTCTAGTTATAACACTATTGTTTTTTTCAATCTTAGTGCGTACATTAGCACCCCCCCTCTTAGTCAGCGCTTCTTGTCTGGATCTTGTTTAGGCTGATACCCGAGTCGGTGCGCTGGTTGCTGACGCATGAGCGCTCGAAAGAGGCGGAGATGATCCTCCGCAAGGTTGGCAAGTTCAACAAGCATGAGGCATCACCGGACACACACCTTGGACTTCCTCCCGGACAGGATCACCAGGGACGTCAAGCTAACTTCTTTGACTTGTTCCGGACAAGGTCAATGACCAAGAAGACGGTCATTTCATGGATTTCGTGGTAAATGCTCATTCTGAATCTTTCTTGTTTCACTTTTGACAGATTTTGTCAAATCGACAGGGATCGTTACATGTCCGTAATTAGAAGTAGTATAGTAGTTGGCGGTTCTGGCGCATTTAGGTTAAATGCGCTAGAACCAAGCCAACTACTATACCACTTGCCCGCCGCTGAGTTCCAGAGTTTGACCACCCACTTACCCAACGCTGATTTCTAGAGTTTGACCACCCACTTACCCACCGCTGAGTTCTAGAGTTTGACCACCCACTTACCCACCGCTGAGTTCTAGAGTTTGACCACCCACTTACCCACCGCTGAGTTCTAGAGTTTGACCACCCACTTACCCACCGCTGAGTTCCAGAGTTTGACCACCCACTTATCCACCGCTGATTTCTAGAGTTTGACCACCCACTTACCCACCGCTGAGTTTCAGAGTTTGACCAGCCACGAAGCCAGAGCCAACCTCTATGCTACTTGTCCGCCAAGTGGAATTCATATTATGGTGGTAGTGTGTGAATAGATTAGTGACTACTATAGGATGGGTGAATTAATGGAAACTGTCGATGGAATTCAAGTGGGGCTTCGAGCACATTATTAAAATCTTGTACACATCCGATAAATACAAAAAGCTGATTATGTTCACGACAAAGTCGTCCATTATTACAGAGGCTGTGCACATCCGATAAATACAAAAACGGGATCAAGACGGAGGACCCCGTGATTACAATCCTGTGCACATCCGATTAATACAAAAACAGGATCAAGATAGGGAACCCATCGATGGGGGTTGTGTGACATTCTTGGAATTTTAATTCTTAGGAGCGAGTAAGGGGAACCCCCGCGGGCAAATATAAGCACGTCTATTGTATTTAGGGACTTTCCCGCTGACAAAGTGGAGTGACTCTAGATTTGCTTAGAGTCATGGCAACGCAATAATATTTTAATCCCTAAGAGTGAATCAGGGGATTCCCCGCGGGTGAGTATGTGCTTCAAATAAGGATTCGTATGTTAAATGGGTAATCGGGGTTATTGTCTGATCTTATAGTGCCCATAGGCTAAGCTTTTGATTCCGTCTTTTAATATGTACCTTTTATCGTCGAAACAACTGAGTGATACCTTGTTTATTTCGTAACTTCCTAGTTGGTGGTTTTGGCTTCTTATCGTGTTGCATCTGCCTGTTGTCTATTAGTGTGCTCTTGTAGTCTTCGTGTTTTATGTTACTCTTTATTACATTCTTTTTGATTCCCTTTGCTGTCTTTCCTCCTGTGTGGCCGTCTTTCATGTAACTGTACATCTTTGATCGTAGTCCGACGAATTCGCAGATGGGGGCTTCGGCAGCCTCGTCCTTAAACTTGCCGATCACCTTCTTGTTTGATCCGTCGAAGTATGGTGAGTCTTTCGGATAGTCACTTTTGTCGAATCTGTCTCTATTATTCCAAAAGTCTCGGTATGCGTCTTCTGTCTCTATCTCGTATGTCAGACTGTCTGTGTCAGTGAACAGTAGCCGTGCCTTGTCTCCATACTTCTCTTTGATGTAGTTGTAGTGGAAGTCGTACATCAGTACCTTGCTGAGGTCTAAGATGCACATGCCGATGTATGCAGGCCTGTTTAGGGTGAGTGTCTCTTTGATCTTGTGTACTGCTACTAAGTCCTTGTTGAATATCTTACTACTCACATAGGATGGCTTGCTTGCCAGTTTGAGTAGCTTCTTCTCGTCGGTGACTAGTCGGACGTCTACTCTTTTTCGTAGATTCTCCATAGTCTTGCCGGATACCCTGTTGTTCATTAGCTTGAAGAAGTCCTTTTCGAATGAGTTTTTAGCGTTCTTACGCTTTTCATGTATTGAAGTCTGTATACTTCTTGAGCCATGGCGATTGATCAAACTCTAGTACTCGGTAGACTTTAGTTACTTTTAGGCCTAGATCTATGTATAGTTGTAGGCTTCTGTAATGTAGTACGTACTTCTCTTTGTTCTTTAGAGTGGGGATCAGTTTAGATACTAGACCTGTTGATATATCGTACTTGGTGGATATCCTGTTGCAGTATTCTGACAGCATGTCTTTTGACACGTTGATCCTCTCTGCGGCTATAGGGTAGTCGTTGTGTAGGTCGTGCAGGCATTTGGGGTACTCTAGGTCGACCTCTAGTATCTGTCCCTTTTTACTGTCATCGCCGTACTTAGCGAGGTTTATCTTATTGATCTTCTTTTCTGTCATCCACTTAAATCCGCCAGTTGGTAGGTGTTGACTCATAGCCCAACCGTACAAGTTGTTTGCGTCTAGGTACATAACATACTTTGAGGGCGCCGTCTCATCATATGATTCCATGTACTTGTTGTTGGCCTTGCTTGCAATGTCTGTCATGAGTTCGAGTTTGATATCTGTCATCTTTAGCATAGCATCCCATGATAGACAATATAACACCTGTTTACAGAATTACCCCAAGCAATGGTATGTTCTTGAAAGGTGAATTTGGTCCTAGTATGATTCCTCTACCCTTCTTCGGTCTACGTTTTCTTCTCATGACGCCTCTACCCCGAACTGCTTTATTAGTGGCGCGTGAGATAGCTCCTGAGGCTGCAGAGATTCCAAGAGATGGTAGCACCTTTTTTAACACAAACGGTGCAACCATTCTCATCAAGTTACCAAACTCAGCGAGAAATCCACCTTGCTTTGCCACCTGCGTCTTAGACAGTTTCAAGCTGACTCCAACACCCTTATTCCTTGCTGACACTACATTCTTATACTGAGTTTTGGTTAAGCCTAAGTGATCGCTTCCACTGAGCTGAGAGGCTGTTAGTCTTATTGACACTGGCTGCTTCTTAATATACGCGTTCTTAATCGTCTGAGACGCTGTGAGATTAAACCCTGTTTTCACGTAGCTCATTTTCTATACCATTATGTTACATAATAACGTTCATCCTGCCACTAACCCCCTCTAATTGCATAAACCTATCTGACAGTACCATGGCTTAGACATAATATGGAACGTCTGTGTCATTCACTATATTCCGAAAGTTCCCTCCGATATTGAACTGTACCTCGATGTCTGCGACGCTGTTTTGGGTATGCTCACTGTGTTTAGACACGTCAAAGTGGTAAATAGGATACAGAGACGACCAGTCCTCGGCGCTCAATTGGGATCCTGTATCGGTGTCTTGGTACTTGTTCATAGCCTCCATAAACATCATATACGCTCTTGATAATTCCTGTTAGCACCCGCGAAATTCGTCACGACCTCTCGCTCTGTGTACTGTGTCGAGTTTACCCTTACAGCTATTATAGTTAGATTGCCATTATCAAACAACAGGTTATTGATATTTTGAGGATCCACATTGGGGTGACGCTCAGATGTCTGTAACGCGATGAAGACATGCCCATGCCGCATCATTAGCGGGTGCTGTAAACGCCTTTTTTAGCGTTGGTGCGCCAGTACCAGTGTCTCTAAACCATAAGAAGTTTGAGCCGATTGACCTACTGTAATCATCTGAGAACATAACAAGCCCCATAATCAAAGCGCTCTCGGGTAGATAGTCGTTGATTTGCTCTACTGTTTGGTTGTTGATTTGATATTCAGCACTCTTAAACAAACTCCACGCGTTGTTTACTAGGGAAACAGCATCAGTAGCAGCGTAGTCGTTATTAGCATCGGTTTGCAGCTTACCGCGAATCTCGATGAACGCCTTGTGGGGTAGCAGATACACGTCCTCGTCTCGTGTTTCCAGTACCCTCTGACCGTCCTTATTCATGTCGTTCAAATCTCTCGGGGGTACTCAATATATTCAAGCTTCTGAATAGAATTGTCTATGGGGTTACCCTTGTTGAAATCGAAGTATGGACTCTCGACTTGTGTCATCGTATATATTATATGATTACATAAAACTACAACCGTTTCATGCCACTGCCGGCTATGATATTCGACAAGATGGCTCTCGAGCGGTTATTTAGGACTTCTCACACTTTGGGATTAGCGACGGCTTCCCGAACACCCGTTTTAGTATCTCTTTTGTTGCTTTCTGTTTAGCGTATGGCAAGGCTTTCATCACCACAGGCTTTAGGAGCTTGTCTTTAATGGCGTTTAGAGGTCTAGTGACAATCAACTAGCAAATGACAACAACCCTTTGACACGGTCAAACACGTTACCACCAATATTTCCACCAATCACTTTACGTTTTCTGTATCGCTCTCTCGTTATTAGCATTATATAATATAGTCAGACTAAAAGCTGCTTAGGTGTATAAAATACGTCACTCTCTCACCATTCATATCAATCAAATCTCCATTCTGGTTTCTCAACGAGAAGGTTACGCTATTGATCAGCCCTCTCTTACTGATGTTGATGTTAAACCGTTGTGTTGGGTTTATGTTTATCAGATTGCCTGGGAGGACGTTTGGTGAGTAGCTATAAATAACATCACTGGTCTTACCGTTAATGTATGAGTCTGATATCAAGTCACAATGAATTTGCACCGTGTCAACTTGTGTGATCTCTACCACATTATCTGATGAATGGAAACCATCTCCCTCGACTATATTCGAGTCGAAACCTAATATTGCTCTCACAGATTTATCAATCGTAAAATCAACCTTGTATTCGTTTTTTAACTCTATAATCGATTTCCCTGTATTGTAATTCGGGGTTATTGTGATGTACGGCTTATTGTCTTGGGTGTCCCAGTCACCACTCCGCTTCATAAGGCGCCCTATAGTCGAATCGATGTCAGTGATGTTGTAGGCGCCCTCCTCTATCACAACCATTTTCCACGCGGTGCCGTTGTAGTATTTAAGCTGGTTGTTACTTTTATGGATATTATACCAGCTGTACCACATAGACGCGTTCACCAAACAGAGTTGGTAGCCTTTATTAGCTTCCAGCTCGATGGGGGGCGTGGACTCACTAGTGAAATTCTCGCTAGTTCCGAAGCACTTCTTGCTATCGATGAACATTGTGGTTTGCATTATACAATACCATTATACAATTCCTTGTACTCATCCCGCGTTATATTACCATCGTTTAGTAGCTTGCCGATTATACTAAAAGCCTCATTCACCATTCTCTTTGAGGTGTTACCGGCCTCTTTCGACGCCATAATCAGCTCCAACCGCTCACAAAGCTCGTTTGGGCTTTTGTAATATTTTACACTATTTTTACTACAGCTACCCTTAGTCCCTAACCCAACCTTACCACTCTTCGACGTGTATGGGGACAATCCAGATAGCTCAAACAGTTTGACTTTGACGTGTATGGGGACAATCCAGATAGTTCAAACAGTTTGACTTCGACGTGTATGGGGACAATCCAGATAGCTCAAACAGTTTGACTTTGACGTGTATGGGGACAATACAGATAGTTCAAACAGTTTGACTTCGACGTGTATGGGGACAATACAGATAGTTCAAACAGTTTGACTTCGACGTGTATGGAGACAATCCAGATAGTTCAAGCAGTTTGACTTTGACGTGTATGGAGACAATCCAGATAGTTCAAACAGTTTGACTTTGACGTGTATGGAGACAATCCAGATGGTTCAAACAGTTTGACTTCGACGTGTATGGAGACAATCCAGATAGTTCAAACAGTTTGACTTCGGCGTGTATGGGGACAATCCAGATAGTTCAAACAGTTTGACTTTGACGTGTATGGAGACAATCCAGATAGTTCAAACAGTTTGACTTTGACGTGTATGGAGACAATCCAGATAGTTCAAACAGTTTGACTTCGGCGTGTATGGGGACAATCCAGATAGTTCAAACAGTTTGACTTTGACGTGTATGGAGACAATCCAGATAGTTCAAACAGTTTGACTTCGACGTGTATGGAAACAATCCAGATAGTTCAAACAGTTTGACTTCGACATGTATGAAGACAATCCAGATAGTTCAAACAGTTTGACTTTGACGTGTATGGAGACAATCCAGATAGTTCAAACAGTTTGACTTCGACGTGTATAAAGACAATCCAGATAGCTCAAACAGTTTGACTTTGACGTGTATGGGGACAATCCAGATAGTTCAAACAGTTTGACTTTGACGTGTATGGGGACAATCCAGATAGTTCAAACAGTTTGACTTCGACGTGTATGGGGACAATCCAGATAGTTTAAACAGTTTGACTTTGACGTGTATGGGGACAATCCAGATAGTTCAAACAGTTTGACTTCGACGTGTATGGGGACAATCCAGATAGTTCAAACAGTTTGACTTCGACGTGTATGGAGACAATCCAGATAGCTCAAACAGTTTGACTTTGACGTGTATGGAGACAATCCAGATAGTTCAAACAGTTTGACTTTGACGTGTATGGAGACAATCCAGATAGTTCAAGCAGTTTGACTTTGACGTATATGGAGACAATCCAGATAGTTCAAGCAGTTTGACTTTGACGTGTATGGAGACAATCCAGATAGTTCAAGCAGTTTGACTTTGACGTGTATGGAGACAATCCAGATAGTTCAAACAGTTTGACTTTGACGTGTATGGAGACAATCCAGATAGTTCAAACAGTTTGACTTTGACGTGTATGGAGACAATCCAGATAGCTCAAACAGTTTTCTAAACAACTGCTGGGCCCCCTCTGTGTAGTTTCGCCTTGGGTTATACCTTTTGCTTAGTAGGTCTATAAACGAATGGTCAACCTTTCTAGAGAGTACCTTTTTTCCGCTCTGATTATACGCTTCCAATCTCATCTCCAACAACTTATTAGGGTCTACAGATTACCAAACATACCATCTGCAGATAGTTTTAGCTCTTTACCAATTTTTTGGTGTTTGCACTACGTCCTTATCTGGTACATACTTGATCTCGACTTCCTTTGGTGTTTGTGCAACAGTCTCCTCCTCTCCTTTAGGCTTTTTCTTAGACGTACCGAACACCTTTTTACTATACATCTGCAACGTGCTCTTTTCATTTCCCAGCCGTGTTATAGTGGTTTTCGATTTTGTGTCCCTCATCTGTTGATTTAACTCACGGATCTTTTGGTCAACGGAATACTTTGACGGTATGGTCTCTAGAGTGGGGTCGATACCATGCTTTATGAGCCTCTTCGTATCCAATGCTTTAAATCTAGACGGTGGTGCCCCACCAACAGCTCCCTCATCTCCACCAGCCTCCTCCTCCTCGTCGATCGGTTTTAGATCACCAAGCTGAGATGGCAGCCCTCCCAACCACGACTCGACCCCTCTAGTTGATCCTTTTGTTGATACAGCTTCTGCTAGACCATCTACAGCCTCTACAATATGCCCTTGGTTCTCTTGCAGCTTCTTTATTAGTTTATCCTGTTTCTTATCTGCGTCCTTGAGCCTTTTTAACCGTCTTCGTTATAGGCTTGTATACCTTTTCGCCAGCTTCTTGTACTGCAGAGTCCATAAGCTTTTTGCCTAGAACTTTCCGCTTCAAGGCCTTCCTATTCTTAAGAAACTCATTGATTATTTTCTGTCTATCCTTAGCAGATTTAATAGTTTTGAACGACATTCTATATACCATTACGTTGGATAAAAAGTTACTCTAAGTTAGCGTATCTCTTTGAAATCAAATCTATCTCCATCTACTCTCTATCTACAAAAAAACCCGTCGAAATTCTTACGATTCATCTCCGGAACATGTCTAGCGGTCTTGTTCAACACCATAAAATTATATGGCTCGCTGGTCGCCTCTCGGTATAAGCTCTCGAACCTTTTGTTGCTGATATTCTTACAGTGATCACTAGCAATATTCTTAACATCTTATTGTCTAGCCCACCAGATATGACGAAACATTTAGTATTCCTACGTATGCATTTTGAAAAGTCATAGTAGCTTTGGCATAGATAGATACAATTACACTTTTTGATTCTAGACAATGAGAAGTACTCCTTAACATTGTTCATATTCTTTTTATTAATCTTGATGTCATCGAAGACGATTATCTTGGTCTTATCATCATCTAATCCCTCAACAGGCGTAATATCTTCTGGATCACATAACTCAACATCACATATCTCATCCCCCTCTACTACCTCATTATTGAGAATATCGTGAAACTCCTGGATCAGTTGATACTTATCCTGTTGTGTTAGCGAATATATTTTGCAAGAATCGTAATTCAACCACCTCAATAGCATATTCGTTAATAGATTAGTTTTTCCCTGACCGGTCGCTTCTATAAGCATGTAGTGGCAGTCTGGTAGAATGAAATGGTGTTTCGGCTATCAACATCGTCGAAGTTAACGATCTCCATGTGTTTTATATAAATGTATCATATAAATGAGCTATTCAATGTTTGGTACAATAAGAGGGGGGAGCCTTACGCCCACACCCGGACTACCTGGTAGGGATGGTAGGGACGGTAATGACGGCAGAGACGGCGTGGACGGTAGGGACGGCCAGAACTTCACAACCGAGATGTTAGACCATACACAAGATCTAGACCTTTCAACCGACAGCACAGGTCAAACCCTCATTATCGATATAAGTAAAGCCCCCTTAGTCATCCTAAGCTTCATCATCAAAAATAAAAGGTATGAGCAAGCCATAACACACCCAAAGTTTGGAGTCGTATACAGTGTCGACTTCTCTGACTCTTTAGGAACGACTGTGATATGCTTAGACGATGGTATAATAAGAACCATTAACATTATCAAAAATAAAGACCTCAACCTACACCTCACCAAAATAAGCTCTTATCGCATATTAGGTCTTCAGGGGGCACAAGGCGCCAGAGGCCTTAAGGGAGACAAAGGAGAAAAGAGAGACCAAGGCATACAGGGACTAAAGGGAGACAAAGGAGACAAGGGAGACCAAGGCATACAGGGGCTAAAGGGGGGCAAAGGAGACAAAGGAGAGAAAGGAGACAAGGGAGACCAAGGACTAAAGGGAGACCAAGGAGTGTCAGCCACAGCGACGCCAATCATCACAGGGGAAGCAGCATTCTCCCTTTGGAATGTTGACGATTACGTTGACACGGCCTTCGATGTGACCGCTTGTGACATGATGAAATTCGAGTTTGAGTACACCGCCAACAGGAAGACAAGCACAGTCATACCCCTCGCCGCGGTAAAAACCGTAGGACAAATACTCTCCTTCTACTCCAACGTTGAGAGAACGCAAGACCCAAGCTATCGGTTCGACCTCAAAGTGTTATGGAACTCCTCCCTCGAAATTACCATGAACAACATGGCTAGTGACAATAAACTTGTCGGTATCCAGGGGCTATAGTCCGGCGGCTCCGATGTACCCCTCACTAGTCAACTCCTCGGATCACACGACTTCGACCTATGCCTCGACGTTGGAACCCATAACGTACAATGGAACCCAGCAACTGAGTGCTTATGGGTGTGGTGCAGAGAGAATGGGATAAAGTCAAGACCAGCTAGGGTTGACACCATCCCCTTCCAGAAAAACACCAACTTCGTGGGGTATTTTGGTGAGTTTCGTTTGATAGACGCTGGCATTGAGATCGTACGGCTCCCAAGTGAGGGATTATGGAAGGTCTCCAGAGTCGATCAAATGACGTTTAAACGAGGTCTGAAAGGCGACCCTGGTAGAGACGGTAAGGATGGTAAAGTCGGCCCGCAAGGACCACAAGGCTTGAGGGGTGAGCCATTCGCATATGGAGACTTTACCCCCGAACAAATCAACGCCCTTAGACCTGGACAAAGGTCATATATCACACATAATGGTTTCTAAACAACCAAAGCCTTTGGAGCTCAACATCAAGTACTTGAAAATAATTAGAGGAGCCTATATATCAGAAGGGCTGTACCCTAAACACCAAGGCTTCTACCTAGTAGACGACATCCCAAATGGGGCACAAAAAACAATAGCCATCTCTCTATCTATTGATAACACTACCGGACTGACGGCATCTAGAGGCTACACCATTCGAATCGAGTGCTACTGCATAGACCCAAATGTGGTGCTTACGATGGGTACCATCAACATCCAAACGGCTGGGTGGGGTTTCCGTGGGGATAGCATTAAGAGAGGCGCCATAGATGGGAAGCCAGGCTACCAATTCACTGAGGCTGTAATCGACACAGGTAACTTTATAGGTACTATCACTTTCACCGTCTCACATAACTCACCAAGCCCCAAGAAAATCCAAGTGTATGCCTTCGGCATCGAAGGCGAAACAGCAGTGAACTACCAAGTGAGTGAGTCAGTCGCTGACGATATAGGAAACAGTGTCCGTATAGCTTCATACAGAGCAACACATACACAAACCCCTGAGAGTATTTTGTAATGGAGGTTGGAGGGAGGTAATTGGTTTTAACATCAGTCTAGGGTTGAAGAATAGCCAAAACATAGTTAAATTAACTGCGAATTTAGTCCTATACTGCACGGAGATTAGTGGTGTGCCTATCGACCAGAGGTTCTACTTCGCTTGGAAGCGGAGCGTGGCCCTGAAGCATTTATCGGGCAGAACATTCTAGCGTCTACACCCCAAGTAGGTGCCTCTTGGGGTGTAATCATGCCGAAAAACCACCTACACACGAGCACTGGTGTAATATTTGACAACCCTCAGACACTTTCACCTGTGACATACCAGTTATACGTATGGGGGCCAAGCCCTACCATTCTCCACATCAACACCGAGAAGGGCGCTAACCCAACGCTTTTTACTAGCAATGTAATGTGTGAGGAGATATCCGGCGATGTTGAGTATATGTACGACAGCACAAAACAAGAAACGTACATCGAGATTATCTAACCATATAATATAATGGACAACATGTACGAAGAGAAACCACACGAGAGGGGCGGCCAAATCTACCCAACCATCCCAACCGAGGAAGACAATGGTAAAAGTTTCAGACTACAACAAATTTGCTCTATTAAGAACTCTATTAGCGCAAACCTCGAACACCACCAAAGAGTTAGGAAGAAGTACGCGAAGTCTCGGTCGATTATAAACAAAATAGCTATCGGGTCGGGTTCTCTCTCAGTAGCCCTATCGGCTGCGGCATTGGGGACTGGGCTCACTGGGGTTGGGATCCCTGTGGCTGTACCTTTAGGAGTTCTGTCAGATGTTTGCGCCATTGTCTCAACAGTAACGGCGTCAGTCTCTAGGAGACTATCGAAAAATGTACAGAAACACGCAAGTATCGTGATGCTAGCTAAATCTAAATTGAGCTCAATCGATGACCTTATTAGCAAAGCATTGACCGACAACCAAATATCCTCAGACGAATTCAATCTCATTATCAAAGAGGCTGAAAAATATAATGAAATGAGAGATTCGATACGGGAAAAGGTATATAAACGCTCACCTCAGTTGAGAGAAAAAAAAGCGAGGACCATATCCGAGAACAGATAATGGTAGAAATGAGACAAACTAAACAAAACTTTAGCATAAGGCTTTATTATGATAAGACCCCATATAGGAAGCATATACATATCTCTAGAGAAAGATGGTGATCACTTCCCCCCCCCCCCACGTTTAGTTATAAACTCACTACCATGAATGTACCCATCATATAGTAGTCACTAATCTATTCACACACTACCACCATAATATGGATTCCACTCGGCGGGCAAGTAGCATAGAAGTTGGCTTTGGCTTCGTGGGTGGTCAAATTCTGTAACTCAGCGGTGGGTAAGTGGGTGGTCAAACTCTAGAACTCAGCGGTGGGTAAGTGGTTGGTCAAACTCTAGAGCTCAGCGGTAGGTAAGTGGTAGTCAAACTCTAGAACTCAGCGGTGGGTAAGTGGGTGGTCAAACTCTGGAACTCAGCGGTGGGTAAGTGGGTGGTCAAACTCTAGAACTCAGCGGTGGGTAAGTGGGTGGTCAAACTCTAGAACTCAGCGGCGAGCAAGTGGGTGGTCAAACTCTGGAACTCAGCGGCGGGGGGTTACAAAATGGGGGTTACAAATCCTGTTGTATTCCACCAGGTTTGTCAACGCGCAAGTGTATTTCGGCGTATCATTGGGTTCTGTTCTCCTTGGCGGTAATATGTACCTGAATTTCTTCCTGACGTCCCTTATCGAGCTCCCTGGGAACGCATTCGCCATATGGTCCATGAACAAGTGAGTTAAATGAGCATTACCAATATGAGTACCCAATTTACAAGGTACCAAATCCATTATCCGTCCCCACAAAGCTTCCGCCAATGGTCCACGAAGAAGTAGATCAAATGAGCACCCAGTGTATATGGTACCAAATGCAAGCTCTCTTGATCATGTTCATCACGGGGGCTATAAACATTTAGTCAAATCAGTATCGCGCTATTGCTACCAGACCAAAGAATTTGATATCCTGTTTCGTCACATGGTAATAGCGGGTGGGAAATTATTACAATTAGGAACCTATACTTAGTGGAACTGAACTTAATAGAATAAAAAAAAGATCGCGCACCACCAGTTAAAAAGTAATGTAGCCAAACGTTTTATATTTTCTGTTGTACCTTGTATATCGGTGAATTCACGAGCTGAACTCACTCTAATAGTGTGTTATTATTGTGCTGTCTTTCGCAGGTATGGTCGTAAGAAGGTTGTAGTAATTGGTCTGGTTATTGGCGCCATATCAAACATGCTTGTCGTGCTTGTACCAACCGACCCTGATAACAAGGGTAAGGACCGACACGGCTGCTTTTTAAGGGGTAGGGGTGGAAGCGGTGATGTCCAATAGCCACTAGAGATCTTCTGGCAGACTTGATCCAGAATTGCACTCTCGTAGGCTGAAACATTTCGCATTGTCACTGTAATCCCGTCCCCCCTCCCACTGGACATGCTAAGGCTTACGATGACTGATGCTTTTTGGTATTTATAATTTTATTAACACCAAAACAATCTTGTCCTCATGTAAAATAAGCTTCAGACTGCTTATATTTAATATAGTTTTCACCAAAGACCAGATTGCTACTCAGAATAGACCATGGATGCTGCTCTGACATTTTTACTGTTGCCTGTATTTGCATGTTTGACTATTACTCCATGTAACTTCGCCTTTAGGCTTTACTGCCGCTCGTATCATCTTCGCAATGTTGGGCAAGTTCGCCGTCATGTGCTCATTCGACGCCATTTTCGTGTTTTCATCAGAGCTGTTTCCGACCGTTGTGAGGTAAGTAGTGGATAAAGGGGACTGGCGCAAGGGACTGGTACCAATCAGTTCTCTAGGGAAGTGGGAAGTTTGCACCTTCCCATCATACAGTGCGCTCCCCCTGCATCTGTATAACACGGCATTGTTGGTTTTTTTAGAGCTCATTTATTGTTTTTACGTCTCAGAAATATTGGCATGGGAACATCGTCGGCATCTGGACGATTGGGTGCTATTACGTCTCCTTTCGTCATCTGGCTGGTAAGGCAGGCCGTCCTCCAGCAATCTTTAAAGAGCTATACTCAGCCACGCCTTTGATATTGTTTTCATCCATTTTTTATGGAAAATATAATTATTTAAAGAAATCTTGAAATGACCAAACAAAGTTTTTTTTATCTCATTTACCAACTTTAACATATCGCAATGGCTTCACCGAATCAACCGATGGAAATGGATGCTTTTGACACTTGTTTTTTTTTGGTACGATAAAAAAGGCCGCAGACCCAAATATTGAAGAATTCACGTATGGACATGAAATAGAAATCGTTAGGTAATTTCTGCAATTAGCTATTTTACGTGTTTATGTATATCTCCTTGCTCTAACTGCCAACAAACTGTTAATCCCACTTTTTTCTAGGGTCGTTTTCACCCTGCTGTGCCGTACGCTATCATGGCAGTCGACGCGTTCATTGCGGGTATCCTGTGTATGCTCCTACCGGAAACGAACAACGCCCCTACCGCCGAGACACTGAATGAAGGCGATAACGAAGACGCATTGATGGCGGCCGATATCAACTCTGATCCGGAGATTCCGGACGACAAGATACCAGACAACAAGAAAGGCCTACTTGGCGAAGAAAAAATGACTGTTGTTTGATGACGTCACCATTACGACACCTTTTTATGTTGAGCATTTATAGAGGATCTGTCGTTTTTTTAAATATGATATTAGATTTTTTTTCACAATTTCGGTCGCTAGATCAGCTGTTGACAGACTGACTGACTGTGTACGTCAGGACTATTTCCCTGTGGTTTTAGGGGTTTCCATCGCGCCGCCGAAAGAATCAAAGACTCGCGAATGACAACGGGGGAATAACGGGACGACTATTTTTTGAAGCCTAGATGCTTATTGCTAGGCTGAATCTTCCCATATACAATCTAAAAATTCCCATTTTGATTATAAAGAGTTAAAAAAATAGATATATAGTAATGATAGACAGTGCCATACCCTGGTACTTCAGATTCCCAATCGGTCCCAGTGAATTTTGCAAGTATTCTTTATACTTTTTATTGGAAAATTACCATTGTGTAGTAGTACCATCATAAATTTCTAATAATCGGACTGCGCGTACAAATATACAAATTTCAATGACTATACAAGTGTCTACTTCCTTCAATTTGATTATAGCTTTGTTTATATTTACTCAATTCACTAAGTAAAATTCCTATAAGAACAGCTTCTATTACCTTTGAGATGTACAGCTAGAAGGCGGTGTTGACGATGCCTATCTCTTTATCCGTCTCCTTGCCGTCCGCTAAGTTGTCCCTGCTCGCATAAAGGGAGACGTTGTTTATCGGTTCCTCCACCATCTTATTCCCGATCACCCCGTCGGGTAGAGACGCGCGCGCGCCTGCGTCTTCCGCGTCCTTCATTGGGACGACCGCATTGTTGGCGACTACTTCCCCGTCTATGTCCATGGTTTCTGCAGTGGCCATGCCCTTCGTCTCCGGTAGAGTCATGCATAGGATGCCAGCAAGTAGAGCCTTGACTGCCATTATACCAAAGGGAAGGAGGGGATGGATGCGGTTCTGGAGGAATGGGACAATGAGATGGCGTTAAAGGTCGTGAGGAAATTAAAATATTTCTATAGTGTTTGCAATGCTGTCCAACACTTGCGGGTGATTCCTAACATAGCTAACTAGGCTGGCAGAATTCAATCATCGTAGGACTTGAAACAGCTTAAAAAGATCGTCACAGTACACGGACGGTTTTGTTTTGGTTTTCCTTGTTTTGTTTTTTCCCTTGAAATCGAAACGAGGACTTTCTGGCAAGTAAGAACGCCCCTAGCTTCTTGGCGCGAAGATGGATAAGAAGGGACCCTTAGAATCGTAAACCAATTACCAATTACGCACCTGGCTACCTCTTGTTACCAGGGAAACTACTTACAAGATTGACCACATAGGGAGCTGAAAAGGATCCCAGTCTTGCCGCTGCTGTAGATGTCCCCATACCAATGTTCCTATAAAATACGATAAAGGGATTATTCACGCCTTCGAGAATAACGCAACACTCGTTTGAATTCGGTTTTTCCTGAATATCTGGCAGTGTTCCTATTGTCATCGAATGGCATAATAAAAGAATTTCACCCGAAATGAAGCCATTTGGGTGTACGGTATCGTTAACATAAATACAAACATCAACGTCATTGAACGCTCTAGATTATGTATCGAGGAAGAAGGTGAAATAGGTTTCTGACGTTCTGTGGCCCGTAGGTGGATAGTGACCTCACCTGATAACAGACAGGGAGAGTTCTGCTAGGGTCTACTTTATCCTGTGGCCCGTGGCTGTATAGTTACGTTACCTGATAACAGTCGGGGAGAGTTTTGCTAAGCTCTACCCTATCCTTAGGCCCGTGGCTGGATAGTCACGTTACCTGATAACAGACGGGGTGAGTTCTGCTAAGGTTTACTTTATCCTGTATCCCGTGGATAGACACCTTACCTGGTAAAAGCCGGGACAAGAGTTCTTGTAAAGTCTACCTCTTCCTGTGGCCCGTGGCTGGATGGACAAGTTACCTGATAACAGTCGGGAAGAGCTCTGCCGCGTACACATAGATAGCATCAAACGAGACCATGACGAAAAACTTAGCGGTCATCGCCATGACGATTCTACCAGCTTGGTAGCCTTGTAAAAGAAACGTGAATTCGTCAGGATGGGGGATGGGGCGGTTAATATTGGAGAGTATATGGAAGGAAGGGAAAAAAAGGCGCAAGACGATTTTCCCAAGAATCACATCCGTAAGCTATATAACAATTTTGAGAGTCCGAATTTGCTATTTTCAAGGCGCAATTCAATGTGAGATTAAGCGTTAAGATTTTTGTGAAAATTTCGTTTGGAAGTCCAACCTTTTCCCTTATTTAAAGTTTTGCTCCAGCCAAACATCGTATATTTGCTCCATTACACAGATTTGAATAACCAAATTATAATGTTCTACTTGATTTGCCTGCCCCCAACCATTCATCATCCCCAGCTCAAGCGCGCTAAAAAAAGCACGCCTCTTTTGTGCGGAAAACACTAAGTAAGCGCCTGCTAAGTTATCGGTTGGCGCGCGTCCTCCAGAACCATCTTATTCTTAAATGGCAGTAGTGGATCTAGGGGGAGGGTTTACCCCCCCTTGGGCTGCCAGAAAGCCATATGTAACAAAAAGTAATTACCCCCTCCCCCCTTTGTCACAGGGCCAAACCCCCCCTTTAGCCAAAGGCTAGATCCGCCCCTGAATGGTTATCTCTTATTAAGTACTCTATATTTGATAATAGCTCACCGCTGTCGCTGCCAGGATCATAAATGGTAAGAAGTACAGCACCGATAGATGCAAACGCCGCAACAATCAGGCCAATCACCAGGGGCTTCTTGCGACCAAACCTGCCGAAAACACCGCGCACCATACAGAATGTTCACCATCACAGTCAACAGAACAAGAAATCTCTAGGTCATACAATAAGGAGGAGGAAGACGAGGCTAAGATAACAAGACTGGAGAAAATTACCGATTTCATGCATGACAATAGCAGCAACAATATTATTCAAAGATAATGCTCACAATTTTACAGTAGGCGACATAGAATGGGTTAGATTATAGACGAAATGTCCGCGTTTTCCCGGGGTTTGATGAAAAATGCTACTAAATTCTGCTGCCAACGTTTTTGTTGTCGTTCTATTTTTACTTTTGTAGCATCACAAGAAAAACACACCAAGGATAAAAAGCACTTTTTCCTCAACGTGCGCTATGTCAATATTATGTTTTCTCACGTTTTCACGACGTTATGTCGCGTTAAAAGTTGGGTTGTTAATAGCGTGGGAACTCGGTTTTGATTAAGCTCGCTCTCGTGTCGTTGTGTTGTCACGTTTCAGGCCCATACCCAGGATTTTTCTTGGGGGACAGGGGGTGGGGGGGGGGGGGGGGGGGGGAGGGAAGGAGTTCTCTGATAAAAACCTAACCACCTCCGAAAGAACAAAAAGGGATTTTTTTATGCCTTTGCAGTGTATCTACGGGACGTTCTTTGTCGATTTTGGCTACATACCAAGGTGATCTTGCTTATGATTTTGAGTTTTGTCTACAAACTACACAAATAGCATAGCACGTCTATTGACAAAAGAAAGTGGACTTTCGGCCGTTGTGTGTGTGTGGGGGGGTGCGTTCGTACAACCTGCACCCCCTCCCCCCTGGGTACGGGCCTGCGTTTGAAGTGTGTATGGAGCAGACAATCGATCTTACTTCCCCATGGAGTAAATAGCTGCGTAGTTTGCAGGGATTTCGATGACACTTGTCAAAAAGAAGTTGAAGTACATGTTCCCACCCAAGGATGGCGATGCAAATGAGACGCCATAATAAACCAACGCGTTTACAAACCTAAAGAGCAAGAGAAATACACCTGGTAAGCAAAGTAAACACGGACAAAAAAAAAAGAAGAAATATAAAGAAAATAAAGAAATATATAATCCTTTCCTTTGCAATTGTAGACGTGAGGTCTTAAATAAATCTTGGGCGTTTTCCTTGTTTTTAGACTCATCATTTTAATGATAATTTTAATGATTTAAAAATAGCCGCGATACTAAGCGATACTAAGCTCTGAATGTATTTGTCAGATTACGCCCCTCCCCCTCTCTATCATCAGCTCACCATGAATACCATGATAGCAGGGTTCGATGTGCCATGCCCTACCACCCCTCCCCCTCTCTATCATTAGCTTTGTACAGGACCCGAAATGATCCTAGGACCAAAAACGATCCCCAAGGAATTGCAGTAGTGGACAAACAAATGTGGAAGGATTGGCTTTCAGTTTTAAAAACATATGAAACATTTTAACGTTGTCAGGAAACTATCATTATACAGTGGATAGTCAGAAAATGGGGAAACCAGGTGTGAATAAATCATTTATAGATAACAAGTCTCCATATCGATCCACAGATAAAACACAAGGTTATTCTTAAGGTTACTTTTGTGCATCATGTTTGTTTGTATTCGGTGAATGAAAGGCCTATCATGATATCATGCAAGGTTGTACGGCCGACTACATAAAGGAAATTAAAACTCACATAAATATTGCTTTCAACAAAAGCCACATCTTGCAACGGTAGTAAAAGGGTTGTTCGAGTGCATTACTCAGTGTGCTTTTGTCATTCCGCCATATTCTCGGCCATACCGGCTGCCTAAAATGTGTCGGTAAATATTTGTTCATGTGAACATGGATTTCGTGGTGAAATACACGTTTGGTTGTCAAATGAATATGGATTTTTAGGGGCGAAGTTTACCGGAAACGAGATCAACAGTTTGGTTGTTCTGAGCAAGGCTGTGCTATGTTAATGTTGTATTCCTTTCAGTAGCAATGAAAAGTTGTGTATTTGTTTTGGGCTCTGTTTATGGGTTTACCCTAAAACCCTTAATTATGCTTTAAGAGTTGCAAGTGATTTCTTCTGCTTTCCCTTTGTCCATTACCGCAATTCCTTGAGGTCGATTTCGGGGACTCCTCGGTATGGTTTCGGGTCCCGGGATCACTTGGGGTACTTTTGGGGATCATTTCAGGTCCTGTACAGCTCAACATGAATACCAAGATACCAGGGTTCGATGTGCCATGCCCTACCCACCCCTCCCCCCTCTCTATCATCAGCTCACCATGAATACCAAGATACCAGGGTTCGATGTGCTATGCCTACCCACCCCTCCCCCCTCTCTATCATCAGCTCACCATGAATACCAAGATACCAGGGTTCGATGTGCCATGCCCTACCCACCCCTCCCCCCTCTCTATCATCAGCTCACCATGAATACCAAGATACCAGGGTGGCGATGTTCCATGCCCTACCCACCCCTCCCCCCTCTCTATCATCAGCTCACCATGAATACCAAGATACCAAGGTTCGATGTGCCATGCCCTACCCACCCCTCGCCCTCTCTATCATCAGCTCACCATGAATACCAAGATACCAAGGTTCGATGTGCCATGCCCTACCCACCCCTCCCCCCTCTCTATCATCAGCTAGCTCACCATGAATACCAAGATACCAGGGTTCGATGTGCCATGCCCTACCCACCCCTCCCCCTTCTCTATCATCAGCTCACCATGAATACCAAGATACCAGGGTTCGATGTGCTATGCCCTACCCACCCCTCCCCCCTCTCTATCATCAGCTCACCATGAATACCATGATACCAGGGTGGCGATGTTCCATGCCCTACCCACCCCTCCCCCCTCTCTATCATCAGCTCAGCATGAATACCATGATACCAGGGTGGCGATGTTCAATGCCCTACCCACCCCTCCCCCCTCTCTATCATCAGCTCACCATGAATACCATGATACCAGGGTTCGATGTGCCATGCCATGCCCTACCCACGCCTCCCCCCTCTTTATCATTAGCTCACCACGAATACCAAGAGACAATAGTTCGATGTGCCATCCGCTTGGTTCGGAACAGATCCCTTACGTCGCCCATTTTCTGTTCACCTTGTGCCGTTGGGTCGGAAAGCGCTTCCCCCGGGTATGGTTTACGATTGGTGTGAGCTATTTTCCGCATGATTTTCTCTGTTTCCATCATCTTTCCTTTCAGGATGAGATAGCGAGCAGACTCCGGGACAAGCCTGAAGGGTAGAATAATAATGATAAAGAAAAACCTCATTTTCAGGCAAATGCAGCTACGAAAAGAGGTACTTTTTTTACTTCGGGATAGATAAAATGTTTGTAATCCAGTAGTTTGTCATTGCCTGATGTTTGACCTTTGTCTATAGCCATACGCCCCATGCGACTTCCTACCGTATATTTCCCTGGCTCTATTTCAATAAAAAATGTTCTCTATAAAGAACAAACAAGCAAAACAAAATACATAAAACGCGCTGGTGCGTTCCTATCACGAATGACAGATTGTGCGTAAATTGCTAAAACAATTATAACCAAGCCAATAGGATTTCTCACGTACCACCAAGCTAGCAACACAGGGATCCCAGGGGCGGCGCAAATGATGGATAGCGTTCTCCAGTCTCGCACTAGGTACGCGATTCCCGACAAAGACATGAGGGACAGCGTCCATGAGTACCACAGGGAGGTGCCCGCCACGTGTCTGTGTTTAACCCCGACAAACTCCGTCGCAAGAACGAACAAAGGCATACCACATCCACCTAGTGAAGGACATTATTCATGTGTACCATAATTATGGTATTATAGACTATACTGGTAAGATATTCCATCAATAATGAATAAACATGCTGAAAGACATAGTGCTCTAGTGAAAGTATGGTGGTTAGGTATACCGTTAAATTACTTTGTTAAAAGCAAAATTCGTTAAAACCAAAATTATCACACCCACACAAAAAAAATAAACACCCATCTGTGAATTTCAAGTCGCATGAAATGTAGAACACCTTTCTTAGTTTTTATACGGCAAGTTTTATACGCAAATACAACAAAAAAGGGAAGTATTACGATCTCGGTGGAAGGATAAAGAGTCTGAAGGTAAAATTTAGACTCACCAATTCCAACACCAGCCATGAATCGACAAACGGTGAAGAACCAGTACACATTTGGGAAGGCCCCGATCAACCCAAACAAGGCGCAAGCAAAGACAAACACAAACAACACAGGTTTGCGTCCGATCTTGTCGGAAAGAACCCCGGACACTAGAGACGCAGCCAACCATCCCACGAACACTACCGATGAAGAGACGCTAGCGAGAACCGTGTTGTCACACACGAGGTCAAACTGTAAAGATACAACATAGCGTTGCGAGTTGGTGGAGTCCATCACATGATCAACTCCCCCCCCCCCATACACACACATTATATTTTTACCCACCCCTCGAGTGCTGATACCCCGCCCCAAGCCCCTTCTCTTGATTCCACATTCTCCCATTTAGTCCCCCCTATAGACCTACTTTTATGACCACACACCTCGGTGACAACAGATGTGAACTGATCCCCAAACTGCCATTCACTCCGTGACATATTGCACCTCAAGCTATAGTTGGCATCCCCCGGTTTGAGCTCCCCAGGTATCTGACAGACGCTGCTATTCGCCACACAGTGCCAGGGGGGTTCCGCAGCGACAAAGGTGAGCAGCATGACTTGGAAGCCGATATTTATCCATTCCATGTAACTAAACACCAAAATCAGCTGAATCTGATATCGCCCCAGGCTCCCAATCCGCTCCAGCATCTCGTCCACAGATAGACCGGTCATCGTGAGCGAAGCTATGCAGCGAAAGCTGAAATCTGTTGGAAAAAATGATTAGAGCCTAAATACTATTTTACAAGAACGTTTCGACATCGGGTAGTAGAGCCTATAGCCACCCTTTCACCTTGTGGATGTCAAGAAGACTATTGACTATTGTCTACACTTTCAAGCATCACGAGCGGACGTGCATCACGAGCGGACGCGGTCCAAGCGAACAACGAATGCCGGCAAATTTCGTAAATGATTCCAAAAATAGAGCCAGTCCAGTTGTCAAACGGAGCCGCAGTCGCGGTACTGTCTCTGATAATAATATAGCCTACAAAATCACCAGTTACTTGCGACATTACCGCAAATAAGCAGCAGATTGTACTTTGAACTAAAACATGACTGGCTAACTATCAAACTTGGCTAGTATCGCTTTGATGGAAACAGCATGAATTCTTTTCTGGAAAGAAAAAAAAAATTGCAGTAATAAAAATTAATCGTTCCGAAATCTCCCGATCAGTGTAATAACCAAAATTAACTATCTGGACTTAATTTAGTCTAATGAATAGGTCATTTAAATATGAAGTAATTATCTATTGGATATCTGAGCAAATATACCACAATCTTTTATAGTACCTAGGAGTAATGATATTCTTCAAGATGATATTCCTCAAGAGCAAGAGATGTATCATATTCCTGCGATCACGAGTATCGCGTAAGTCAACTCGTCTACCTTTGGTTAAAACATCGATCCCAAGAGATCGGTCGGATCTCAACCCTTATTAGCTCTACATGCTTGGTTTTTCCAGCGCGTTTCCAGCACTCCTCAGATGATCTTTCTTGACATTGTCGTCGTGTCAAGAGACGTGATATTAGTGAGTATTTTAAAGAGAGGGTGCAAGTGAGTATTTTAAAGAGAGGGTGCAAGTACGGGCAACCCTTTTCAGATGGGACACAGATTCTATATAAAAAACCCGGGGGTAGTCACTTTAAAGAAACTGAATACAACTTTTCATTTTCTTTTAACCAATCGAGTCAGGCTCTCAGACGCGCCAAGCACATAACAATACACGTCATAAAAGCCCCTTTTGCATCAGCCAACAAAAAGAGTTATAAAGGCACTATGCTCAAACTATCTTATAAACTGTCTTATAATATGCGACTAGAGAGCTTCTTTACCTTACAAACAACGCAACCACAGCGTAAAGTATTCCGCAAAGCCTTTCTTGCAGCGGTGTCTCGATATCTCACTGTCGCCGTTGTTGACACATGTGAAAGGTTAACCTTGGGGACTCCCTGTGAATATAATATCCTAACAACAATGCACCCCAAAACTCCTCCCAAGGGTAGTAAGCCAATGTCTAACTTGCTTACACACGAAGTAAGAAGAACATAATTATCTTTAATGCGTCTATGTGTCTAGAAATAGACCAAAGAATCCACACACTGTGATTTATCACAAATATAGGGGCCTTCGTTTGATGGTCACACTCACCGCTCAAGGTCATTTGAGGCCGGATGTTTGGGTGACGTTTTCGGGCAGGCTGGAAACAGACAAAACACAGTGGTCCGCAACTCCACCACAGGTAACTATATTAATGACTCATCCATTTGAAAATAGGGCTTCGTCACGCTAAATAGCTGAAATCCCCACTCATCCCCACCTAACTCAGCGGATAATTTCTCCCTCTCCCTATAAAAAAACATAATCGAATACACAACAGGCTAAAATCTGGGATGTAAAATCAATTACTGTAGTTGGATAAGATAATCCTCAATTATTTAGTTTTTTTTTCTGTGTCGGTATTTTGCTGAGAGGTGGAAAGGTTTTGATACCCTGTTGTTCCTGCTGGGTGTTCATATCCTCCATGTGACGACCAATAACTATATCTCCACAGGAATTCTTCAATTATTTTTAAATTTCCTGGTATCCAGCTGCTTTAGCTATAGAAGCAAGAACCGAAATCAAAATCTCGGCGTTGCTAATCTCTCCTAGAAATTGAAATTGATACTCCATGCTCCCGAAACTCGACGCTCTCTGTAGCTTCAGACAAAACGAAACATAAAGGAATTGATAAGGGTCCCGTCATGCTCCCCGGAGGAAATGAGAATGAAAAATGTTTACTTTCGGATAGCACCGTATTAACCCAGATAACGCAACTTAGCTTTACCAGGTTTTCTAGAACCACACGGATAGCGCGTCGCAAAGCAAGGCGCATTTCAGCGAAAATAAAGGATTTAGGTTAGCAAGCACTTTTCCTCCTGCCCTTGTAACCCCCCGAGTGTCAATCGTTAACTTCTATGATTAAAACTACATAGCCAGAGCCCCCCTTGGTAACTCGCGAAGCACCCGCTTACACGGACCAAAGTTATTTCCCCTGGATTTGCTTCATACATCCACTGTATTTATTTTTTGGTACCGCCAAGAAAACGTGGTACTACTTGTCACTTCATGTAACTTAGGGAAGAGGTCAAAACATTGGTATTTCTTAGGGATTGTATTTAAGGGGGTGGGTGGTTTGACTCCCCCGTCACCTCTGGAGACGGGGGAGGGAGCTACGTGGCACATACCACCTCTAAAGCAGGGTGCTGTGGTAGGCTCGGTTTCAGCCGACGCTTGAGCCCGAGTTCCTTTTTGGCGCCCACCAAAGGCTGGGAGACACCCTGGGTAGCTTGTCAGTGACGTCATATATAAGTATATGTAAATTGTGTCGATTTATAATTCATCACTAGCATGGGGAACCTCGCGGGGAAAGTACTGCCGGCCGGCCCTTTTTCGAGGTTATTCGGAAATGTTTTTGTTTTCGAAGACCGAGATGCGCTGAGGCGAGGGTGCGAAGAAATGAGAGCCGGCGACAGCCCCTCGCCCTAAATTTCTCAGTATTATCCCAGTTCACCATTCCATTTCTTCGCATCCCGCCAGCAGCCCAGCGAAATTACATAAGTTTTCTAGGTTATAAAGTTTTTTTTTAAATTTTTCTTTGTGGTGTGTTTTTCTTTTGTCCTCATGAAGCTCTAAAAGCCAATTTTGGAACACGATGTCTTCGGAGGTTTTGTAGAGGGTTGTGAAATCAGTGTGAATTGCCAATGCGTGTGTTTGTTTTTCAAAAGAATCGGAAAGGCGCTGTTGTTTAGGGGATAAACTTTTTAGCATGGAATACAAATAAGTTGAAAAGGAGTACTAGTATTTAGCCAAATATGCTAAATACTAGCTAAGTCTAAGGGGGTTTTGTGTATTTTTTAGACGATGTTGATGATTGACACACCGTAATAATTCATTTATGCCATCTGTCATTTAAGACAGATAGCACTATTCTACTTGGATTAATAAGGCGATCTGTGCGATTAGACATGCTATCATTTCAGCAGTCGTCGTAGTTTGTTATTCCGTAGTTTATTTTCTTTTTTCGTTGTCTAATATTAAGAGAAAAGAACTAGAGCGGGCCCATGCAGGGTTTTTTGGATGTACACCCAAGTAATAACGTCCGGGAGTTAGAGAATAAAGAATCCTTACAATATCTAGGGAAAGATAGTGATATATACTTCTAAAACTAGTACCTTCTTCCTATTGCAAACAAAAAAGTTAGGATGCCAGAGATAGAATAGGAGATTGCGTCGATTAACAATCAAAATTTATGCAGGGGAAATCTATCTCAGATTGGCTTCTTTTCTAACAACAAGACAGCATGAATATCTACGCACTTGCTACACCTGTAGGTTGTACCTTATTTCCAGAACTTTTCGTGTCACTTTTATTTCGCGAATTTTGCTTCTTTTTGCTTCAAAAAAATTCTGCCCCTGTTACATAGTGTAGTTTTCGCGTGCCCCCACCACGCAGTGTCTAGTGTTCGCGTGTCCCCACCACGCAGTATCTGGTGTTCGCGTGTCCCCACCACGCAGTATCTGGTGTTCGCGTGTCCTCACCACGCGGTATCTGGTGTTCGCGTGTCCCCACCACGCAGTATCTGGTGTTCGCGTATCCCCACCACGCAGTATCTGGTGTTCGCGTGTCCTCACCACGCAGTATCTGGTGTTCGCGTGTCCCCACCACGCAGTATCTGGTGTTCGCGTGTCCCCACCACGCAGTATCTGGTGTTCGCGTGTCCCCACCACGCAGTATCTGGTGTTCGCGTGTCCCCACCACGCAGTATCTGGTGTTCGCTTGTCCTAACCACGCAGTTTTTAGTGTTCGCGTGTCCTTACTCCCTATTACATTGTGTCTAGTGCTCGTGTTCCTATCATGCAGTGTCTAGTATTCGCCTGTGACTATCATGCAGTGTCTAGTATTTGCCTGTGCCTATCATGCTGTATCCAGTATTCGCCTGTGCCTATCATGCAGTGTCTAGTATTCGCCTGTGCCTATCATGCAGTATCTAGTATTCGCCTGTGCCTATCATGCAGTGTCTAGTATTCGCATGTGCCTATCATGCAGTATCTAGTATTCGCCTGTGCCTATCATGCAGTATCTAGTATTCGCCTGTGCCTATCATACTGTGTCTAGTATTCCCCTGTTCCTATCATACTGTGTCTAGTATTCGCCTGTGCCTATCATGCAGTATCTAGTATTCGCCTGTGCCTATCATGCAGTATCTAGTATTCACCTGTTCCTATCATACTGTGTCTAGTATTCGCCTGTGCCTATTATGCAGTGTCTATTGTTCGCGTCTCTGCTCTTGGTCTCATTGTTGCCCCCATCTCAATCGTTGAGCTCCTAGCCACGCCTACTCGCACAACTCCACGTAAGCCGTTACGGTAATTCTCGTTGAAAAACAAACAGATACAAGGGTTAATGACTGTGTTTGAGATGACCAAAAACCTGGCTGTGAACCATAAGTGTCCCCAGTAGGGCAACGGGGAGCAGACGAACTTATTGACAAAAGCGACCACAAAGTACATGGCGACGAGCGGGAAATAACACAGCGAGAAAGCGGCGGAGATGGCGAGAGCTTGTTTAATCACACTGATGCTGCGGTCGGGTTGACGAAGGGGACCTTCGTTATGCGCGGCGACCCTGACTCTCGAATGTTTTAGCTCCACTATTATAATCCCGTAGAGTGCGGTGATCAGCACCCACGGGATCGCGCCGAACAGGACAATGATAACTACAATCATAGCGCTCGTGGTCTCAAAGTGGCCAAGAGGAGTCCAGTCTGTGAAGCAAAAAACGTCGCCCGCGAGAGTCACACCCAGTCTGTTGGCGTAAAGGTACGGGGTGAAGATGATCATGGCGACGACCCACGAGGAGATGATGAAAAGGTGACGTCTTCCCTCGAACACACTGGTTCTGAGTGGCAGAACAACTGCACGAAACCGATCTATAGTTATCCCGACCATGCTAAGGACTGACACTGCTGAGCACACGTCGATAAGAAACGGCTGCAGCTTGCACAAGGCTAGGCCAACGCCCCCTCCGACCAGCCACCATGGTTGATAGAGTTCCAGCAACTCGCGCGGGATGAGAAATAGCGGCATGATGATATCCGACACAGCCATGTTCACCAGAAAGTAGTTGATGCCTTTTTGTAAGGATTTGGTCTTAGCAAAGACGATTACCACTAACAAGTTGGCGATAAGTGCGGCGACGAAGATTGCACAAAATGCAAACGTTTTTGTCGTCCTAGCCGCGTCTGTGTCGACGGTGACGGCGCAGTTTGATGCGGGGAATAGTGAGCTATTTGAGACTGAGGAATTCCTAGTGAGATTCATCATCAGAATGATCCTGTGTAAATATTCCTTATCGGTGATCTACAAATGCAACCCGTTTCCTTTTGCGATTTTCTACTCTGTTCTTGTTATTCTCTTCACTGGTAAATTTCGAATTGTTTACAAAAACTTATTCTTAATTAATCTTCATTTGCTTAAATAATTACCAAGGTTAGATAAGAAATATCTGATAGAATTCACAAATTCGAAAATCTATCGAGGTCCATACACCCACCACACACTCTTAGCGATACTGCTTTCCGGGGAGATTTGACCATTTCGAATATTTTCTACATGGCCTGGTTGAAAGAACCACTCAGTCAATTGACGTGTTTTGCTCCTCTTGCCCAATGAATATTTCGCAACGCCCTCCAGAGAGTAAAAGTCTGTTAGAGTCGCGTCTTTAGGATGCTATTAGCGCAGGGCTCGAGGGAACAACAGCAATCAAATGCACGGCTAAGTACAGTCAACAATCCTATGTGTTGTCCAATTTTTCTGGCGCTTGTCAAGCGTCGATTAATAATCGGGTTACGCGCTCAAAAGGTGATATTAAATCCCGGCGTAACATCATAGATCACAGAATATCATATGATGGAAGTGCTGCTTG
Source organism: Nematostella vectensis (assembly GCF_932526225.1). Classification (NCBI taxonomy): domain Eukaryota; kingdom Metazoa; phylum Cnidaria; class Anthozoa; order Actiniaria; family Edwardsiidae; genus Nematostella; species Nematostella vectensis. The sequence continues at coordinate 11,946,640 of NC_064035.1, read as the reverse complement.
AGGATGAAAACCCTCTAACCGGAGGTTACAATACGTGTCTGAAAAATAAATGGATTAATCCCATGTTAGTTCCGATAACTAAGATTTGTAGAGAGCACGCGAGCTAAAAAAAAATGGGAACGAAAGACAGGAACAAACGACACACGGTAAAATATCATAGAATTTATAATTCAAGACCACCTCAGCTTACTTAAATTAAAAATTTAACGGAGACTAGGTGTTGTATCGAAAATTATGGAGTAATAACCATCGTTTTTCAAGTACTAAAGTGTACATCTTATCAAACAAACAAATGCAGTAATCGGAAGTCATTGCACTAAAAAAGATAAAGAAGGACCACTTTCATTGTAAAATCTTACCATGCCTTATAGTAATGGCGAGCTCTTAGGGAGATACAGCGACAAAACTAATCTACAGGAAGACCCTGACAGGTGAAGGATTAAGGTCGAAGCGCAACACAGCCAGGAGCCTCAAGGATGTATCGCAGATTTCGGGTGTAATTAGTGGCGAACAAAGCTCAATATTTGTGTATAGACGTAGCTGATTGAGTCATTATGGGTTTTCTATCAAGCGTCTTTTTGTAGCCACCATGCCGCCACGCGACAAAGAGATAAAATGCAGTCAACAACGGTGATGTGAATCGTGTAGTGCATCATATCTTGGGGCGGTACGCGTCTGTTTGGACACTCGCATTTAAAATACGTTCTTAAGGTTTTAAAATCCTAGAGTGTACACAAAAAGACAATTAAGCTGTTTATATAGAGATTTTGGACAATCCATATAGCAGCAGAAGTAGCCCATAAGGTTAATAGTTATACTCCTGAAGATATGTGGCTAAGGTGTGATTGCCTCTTTAATAGATCGCTGTTAGTATAGAAGTGTTTAGTCAATCAAAGACAAAAATCAATGTTTTGAGTAATTTCTCTACTCAAGAGCAAATGTTGCAGAACACCTTACAGAAATAGACTTCATTGCCGTTTAATGGACTTTCCGTTCATGTTAATTGCATGTTATTTGTTTCGTCTTGTTCTATACTTTAAATAGTGGCAATGAGTTATACAATACCTGTACATTGGCGTTTAATAGATTTCCTATTGAAATGCTTAAGATGAAGAAAATAAACGTATCGTATGAGTACTGAACTAAAACTGCTTGACCGACGAGCACCCAGGCCGAAAGGCAAAAGAAGAAAGACACGTCGATAAAGGACCCGAAAAGAGGGGTTGTAAGATAAACCACGACAGATCATGATGAATAAGTGATATACAGAGGATATAGACTAGCTCTTGCAAGGCCAGAGAAGATTAACAAAAACTAAAGCCTTCTAATCAACTAACGTACCTTTACTCTCCCCGCCTGCCAGTTCACTATGGTGATCGGCTAAAATACACTGTGACAAATAAGCTAGCCGGAAGTAAACAAAGCTGGAAGCCGCTAGAACTAACATTAATAACTTCCTGGCCAATGAGGTACTTTACGACTGCAAAGGCACCAACTAAAGGACTTCATTTATTTACATCAACCTTGAAAAGATGACTTGTTATTAGCATATTTTGTCAGAGAATGAGGGATTTCATAATGAGATCTGTAAGGCGACGTTTGACGCTTGATTGCACAGCCGCGCGCACATTTTGGGGCGGGGATGAGAAGGGCAACAAAAGTAAAAAAAATAAAAGAGAAAAAGTAATACGACTTAAATCTTGGAAGAAATTGAAAAAAAATAAATAAAACCTTACCAGAGCATCGTTTCTGAGTGTACGTGTCGAGAAGTAATTTGTTTGATCTGTATTTCAATTTTATCTTCTACGTACTTTTATTTAGTCAATAGACCCTTAGCAATTTTTTCTTCTGACAAACAAAAGAAGATTCCACAGAAGATAACGTAGGTGGCTCTATTTATCATTGTTATTTTGAGGGGCTATCACATTTAAAACATAAAAAAAAACATTATAACAGGAAGCAAGAGGATTTTAAACTCAAGTTTCTTTCAAAGATACGACTAAACAACACATTTAAATGAAAAAACATTTCTGCGCGTCGGAAATTTTAAATATTGATGAAGATCATACGTCGGTTACTGACAAAGAAACAGAATACGTTTGTTTTACGACATGGGACATTTTCTAAAATTTCAATAACGAAAACGAGTCAGAGACTACATTATACAGCTTCCATGAACCATACAAAATTACGCTTGCAATTCGCAAAGCTAGAAAAAAATTCATTTGCTTCATTGTAAACCGACATCATAAAGGGAATAAAAAATATTTAGGGGTAATCTTTGTCATTTTTTTAATCTAGAAGGTTAAAGACGACAGACATATTTAATTCAGAAGACATTGTGTCAAATGAAAACATTTTTATAAATATTTCCAACTCAATGACAATCACGATTGTGTGTTTGCTTTTATGAGGAAATGTGGAAGACGACGTGTTAATTAAGAACAAGCCTCATTTACAAAGGATTCATCACAATGTTAATAAACTTGGGGCAGCGATGTGTTATTTTTAACAACCGAAGTAAACGAATGGAAATATACGAGACAGTTACAGTACAAAGCTGCTAGAAATATTCAGCAATGTTCAGGCGTATGGGATAAAAAGTCACATGCTTAAATTATGTCATTCATTTGCTTCAAAATACACAGGACCCTACATCCGCAAAAAAAAATTATATATTTTATGATGAATTGAGGTGTTGAAATTACAAGATGAAAATTATAGCATACTTATAGCTTCGAAAGATACAAACAGTTTAAGACTTCAATTTTTACAAAAATGACCATGACCATCTCAAGACCCAACAGAACGACTCCTTCAGTTGATAACTCATTTTTACCTAACTATTCCGATTTTACTTATATATTCCGATAATGCTTTCAGCATTTAGCACACCTATAAGTTTCCACAGAAAGACTAAATCAAACTGAATCAAAATAAACAATGTACTGGTTTTTATGTACAAGAAATGTTTTGTCATACGTCGTAACCTCTTAGTTTGTTGTTATAGAAGGAATACTCCCCTAAAAAGAACCTTAGTATATTCTGAGCTCTCGTCAAACTCGGCGGGGGACCACAACGACACATCTCATTAAACCCAATTCTGGAAAAAAAAGGGAAAAAAAAACACATCAGTTGGTGTTTAAGCCAGCTTACGTAGCACAAGCTAGCGTGGTGTTTAAGGCATCTTACGTAGTTCAAGCTAGCGTGGTGTTTAAGGCATCTTACGTAGTTCAAGCTAGCGTGGTGTTTAAGCCAGCCTACGTAGTACAAGCTAGCGTGGTGTTTAAGGCAGCCTACGTAGTACAAGCTAGCGTGGTGTTTAAGCCAGCTTACGTAGTTCAAGCTAGCGTGGTGTTTAAGGCAGCTTACGTAGTACAAGCTAGCGTGGTGTTTAAGGCAGCTTACGTAGTATAAGCTAGCGTGGTGTTTAAGCCAGCTTACGTAGTACAAGCTAGCGTGGTGTTTAAGGCATCTTACGTAGTACAAGCTAGCGTGGTGTTTAAGGCATCTTACGTAGTACAAGCTAGCGTGGTGTTTAAGGCAGCTTACGTAGTTCAAGCTAGCGTGGTGTTTAAGGCAGCTTACGTAGTTCAAGCTAGCGTGGTGTTTAAGGCAGCTTACGTAGTTCAAGCTAGCGTGGTGTTTAAGGCAGCTTACGTAGTTCAAGCTAGCGTGGTGTTTAAGGCAGCTTACGTAGTTCAAGCTAGCGTGGTGTTTAAGGCAGCTTACGTAGTTCAAGCTAGCGTGGTGTTTAAGGCAGCCTACGTAGTTCAAGCTAGCGTGGTGTTTAAGGCAGCTTACGTAGTTCAAGCTAGCGTGGTGTTTAAGGCAGCTTACGTAGTACAAGCTAGCGTGGTGTTTAAGGCAGCTTACGTAGTACAAGCTAGCGTGGTGTTTAAGCCAGCTTACGTAGTACAAGCTAGCGTGGTGTTTAAGGCAGCTTACGTAGTACAAGCTAGCGTGGTGTTTAAGGCAGCTTACGTAGTACAAGCTAGCGTGGTGTTTAAGGCAGCTTACGTAGTAAAAGCTAGCGTGGTGTTTAAGCCAGCTTACGTAGTACAAGCTAGCGTGGTGTTTAAGGCATCTCACGTAGTTCAAGCTAGCGTGGTGTTTAAGCCAGCCTACGTAGTACAAGCTAGCGTGGTGTTTAAGGCAGCTTACGTAGTTCAAGCTAGCGTGGTGTTTAAGCCAGCCTACGTAGTACAAGCTAGCGTGGTGTTTAAAGCATCTTACGTAGTACAAGCTAGCGTGGTGTTTTAGGCATCTTACGTAGTACAAGCTAGCGTGGTGTTTAAGGCAGCTTACGTAGTACAAGCTAGCGTGGTGTTTAAGGCAGCTTACGTAGTACAAGCTAGCGTGGTGTTTAAGGCAGCTTACGTAGTACAAGCTAGCGTGGTGTTTTAGGCATCTTACGTAGTTCAAGCTAGCGTGGTGTTTAAGGCAGCTTACGTAGTACAAGCTAGCGTGGTGTTAAAGGCAGCTTACGTAGTTCAAGCTAGCGTGGTGTTTAAGGCAGCTTACGTAGTTCAAGCTAGCGTGGTGTTTAAGGCATCTTACGTAGTTCAAGCTAGCGTGGTGTTTTAGGCATCTTACGTAGCACAAGCTAGCGTGGTGTTTAAGGCAGCTTACGTAGCACAAGCTAGCGTGGTGTTTAAGGCATCTTACGGAGTTCAAGCTAGCGTGGTGTTTAAGCCAGCCTACGTAGTACAAGCTAGCGTGGTGTTTAAGGCAGCTTACGTAGTAAAAGCTAGCGTGGTGTTTAAGCCAGCTTACGTAGTTCAAGCTAGCGTGGTGTTTAAGGCATCTTACGTAGTTCAAGCTAGCGTGGTGTTTAAGCCAGCCTACGTAGTACAAGCTAGCGTGGTGTTTAAGGCAGCTTACGTAGTAAAAGCTAGCGTGGTGTTTAAGCCAGCTTACGTAGTACAAGCTAGCGTGGTGTTTAAGGCATCTTACGTAGTACAAGCTAGCGTGGTGTTTAAGGCATCTTACGTAGTTCAAGCTAGCGTGGTGTTTAAGCCAGCCTACGTAGTACAAGCTAGCGTGGTGTTTAAGGCAGCTTACGTAGTTCAAGCTAGCGTGGTGTTTAAGGCAGCCTACGTAGTTCAAGCTAGCGTGGTGTTTAAGCCAGCTTACGTAGTTCAAGCTAGCGTGGTGTTTAAGCCAGCTTACGTAGTACAAGCTAGCGTGGTGTTTAAGCCAGCTTACGTAGTACAAGCTAGTGTGGTGTTTAAGGCAGCTTACGTAGTTCAAGCTAGCGTGGTGTTTAAGGCATCTTACGTAGTACAAGCTAGCGTGGTGTTTTAGGCAGCTTACGTAGTTCAAGCTAGCGTGGTGTTTAAGCCAGCTTACGTAGCACAAGCTAGCGTGGTGTTTAAGGCAGCTTACGTAGTTCAAGCTAGCGTGGTGTTTAAGGCATCTTACGTAGTTCAAGCTAGCGTGGTGTTTAAGGCATCTTACGTAGTACAAGCTAGCGTGGTGTTTAAGCCAGCTTACGTAGTACAAGCTAGCGTGGTGTTTAAGCCAGCTTACGTAGTACAAGCTAGCGTGGTGTTTAAGCCAGCTTACGTAGTACAAGCTAGCGTGGTGTTTAAGGCAGCTTACGTAGTACAAGCTAGCGTGGTGTTTTAGGCAGCTTACGTAGTACAAGCTAGCGTGGTGTTTAAGGCAGCTTACGTGGTACAAGCTAGCGTGGTGTTTAAGGCATCTTACGTAGTTCAAGCTAGCGTGGTGTTTAAGGCATCTTACGTAGTACAAGCTAGCGTGGTGTTTAAGGCATCTTACGTAGTACAAGCTAGCGTGGTGTTTAAGGCAGCTTACGTAGTACAAGCTAGCGTGGTGTTTAAGGCAGCCTACGTAGTACAAGCTAGCGTGGTGTTTAAGCCAGCTTACGTAGTTCAAGCTAGCGTGGTGTTTAAGCCAGCTTACGTTGTACAAGCTAGCGTGGTGTTTAAGGCAGCTTACGTGGTACAAGCTAGCGTGGTGTTTAAGGCATCTTACGTAGTACAAGCTAGCGTGGTGTTTAAGGCATCTTACGTAGTTCAAGCTAGCGTGGTGTTTAAGGCATCTTACGTAGTACAAGCTAGCGTGGTGTTTAAGGCATCTTACGTAGTACAAGCTAGCGTGGTGTTTAAGGCAGCTTACGTAGTACAAGCTAGCGTGGTGTTTAAGGCAGCCTACGTAGTACAAGCTAGCGTGGTGTTTAAGCCAGCTTACGTAGTTCAAGCTAGCGTGGTGTTTAAGCCAGCTTACGTAGCACAAGCTAGCGTGGTGTTTAAGGCAGCTTACGTGGTACAAGCTAGCGTGGTGTTTAAGGCATCTTACGTAGTACAAGCTAGCGTGGTGTTTAAGGCAGCTTACGTAGTACAAGCTAGCGTGGTGTTTAAGGCAGCTTACGTAGTACAAGCTAGCGTGGTGTTTAAGGCAGCCTACGTAGTACAAGCTAGCGTGGTGTTTAAGCCAGCTTACGTAGCACAAGCTAGCGTGGTGTTTAAGGCAGCTTACGTGGTACAAGCTAGCGTGGTGTTTAAGGCATCTTACGTAGTACAAGCTAGCGTGGTGTTTAAGGCAGCTTACGTAGTTCAAGCTAGCGTGGTGTTTAAGGCATCTTACGTAGTTCAAGCTAGCGTGGTGTTTAAGGCATCTTACGTAGTCCAAGCTAGCGTGGTGTTTAAGGCAGCTTACGTGGTACAAGCTAGCGTGGTGTTTAAGGCATCTTACGTAGTACAAGCTAGCGTGGTGTTTAAGCCAGCTTACGTAGTTCAAGCTAGCGTGGTGTTTAAGCCAGATTACGTAGTACAAGCTAGCGTGGTGTTTAAGGCAGCTTACGTTGTACAAGCTAGCGTGGTGTTTAAGGCAGCTTACGTAGTTCAAGCTAGCGTGGTGTTTAAGGCAGCTTACGTAGTTCAAGCTAGCGTGGTGTTTAAGGCATCTTACGTAGTTCAAGCTAGCGTGGTGTTTAAGGCAGCTTACGTAGTTCAAGCTAGCGTGGTGTTTAAGCCAGCTTACGTAGTACAAGCTAGCGTGGTGTTTAAGGCATCTTACGTAGTACAAGCTAGCGTGGTGTTTTAGCCAGCTTACGTAGTACAAGCTAGCGTGGTGTTTAAGCCAGCTTACGTAGTTCAAACTAGCGTGGTGTTTAAGCCAGCTTACGTAGTACAAGCTAGCGTGGTGTTTAAGCCAGCTTACGTAGTTCAAGCTAGCGTGGTGTTTAAGCCAGCTTACGTAGTTCAAGCTAGCGTGGTGTTTAAGGCATCTTACGTAGTTCAAGCTAGCGTGGTGTTTAAGCCAGCTTACGTAGTTCAAGCTAGCGTGGTGTTTAAGGCAGCCTACGTAGTACAAGCTAGCGTGGTGTTTAAGCCAGCTTACGTAGTACAAGCTAGCGTGGTGTTTAAGGCATCTTACGTAGTACAAGCTAGCGTGGTGTTTAAGCCAGCTTACGTAGTTCAAGCTAGCGTGGTGTTTAAGCCAGCTTACGTAGTACAAGCTAGCGTGGTGTTTAAGGCAGCCTACGTAGTACAAGCTAGCGTGGTGTTTAAGGCAGCTTACGTAGTTCAAGCTAGAGTGGTGTTTAAGGCAGCTTACGTAGTTCAAGCTAGCGTGGTGTTTAAGCCAGCTTACGTAGTACAAGCTAGCGTGGTGTTTAAGGCAGCCTACGTAGTACAAGCTAGCGTGGTGTTTAAGGCAGCTTACGTAGTTCAAGCTAGCGTGGTGTTTAAGGCAGCCTACGTAGTACAAGCTAGCGTGGTGTTTAAGGCAGCTTACGTAGTTCAAGCTAGCGTGGTGTTTAAGGCAGCTTACGTAGTACAAGCTAGCGTGGTGTTTAAGCCAGCTTACGTAGTTCAAGCTAGTGTGGTGTTTAAGGCATCTTACGTAGTACAAGCTAGCGTGATGTTTAAGGCAGCTTACGTAGTTCAAGCTAGCGTGGTGTTTTAGGCAGCTTACGTAGTACAAGCTAGCGTGGTGTTTAAGGCAGCTTACGTAGTACAAGCTAGCGTGGTGTTTAAGGCAGCCTACGTAGTACAAGCTAGCGTGGTGTTTAAGGCATCTTACGTAGTACAAGCTAGCGTGGTGTTTAAGCCAGCTTACGTAGTTCAAGCTAGTGTGGTGTTTAAGGCAGCTTACGTAGTTCAAGCTAGCGTGGTGTTTAAGGCAGCTTACGTAGTACAAGCTAGCGTGGTGTTTAAGCCAGCTTACGTAGTTCAAGCTAGCGTGGTGTTTAAGGCAGCCTACGTAGTACAAGCTAGCGTGGTGTTTAAGGCAGCCTACGTAGTACAAGCTAGCGTGGTGTTTAAGGCAGCTTACGTAGTTCAAGCTAGCGTGGTGTTTAAGGCAGCTTACGTAGTACAAGCTAGCGTGGTGTTTAAGGCAGCTTACGTAGTACAAGCTAGCGTGGTGTTTAAGCCAGCTTACGTAGTTCAAGCTAGCGTGGTGTTTAAGGCAGCCTACGTAGTACAAGCTAGCGTGGTGTTTAAGGCAGCCTACGTAGTACAAGCTAGCGTGGTGTTTAAGGCAGCTTACGTAGTTCAAGCTAGCGTGGTGTTTAAGGCAGCTTACGTAGTTCAAGCTAGCGTGGTGTTTAAGCCAGCTTACGTAGTTCAAGCTAGCGTGGTGTTTAAGGCATCTTACGTAGTACAAGCTAGCGTGGTGTTTAAGCCAGCTTACGTAGTTCAAGCTAGCGTGGTGTTTAAGGCAGCCTACGTGGTACAAGCTAGCGTGGTGTTTAAGGCAGCCTACGTAGTACAAGCTAGCGTGGTGTTTAAGGCATCTTACGTAGTACAAGCTAGCGTGGTGTTTAAGGCAGCCTACGTAGTACAAGCTAGCGTGGTGTTTAAGGCAGCTTACGTAGTTCAAGCTAGCGTGGTGTTTAAGGCATCTTACGTAGTACAAGCTAGCGTGGTGTTTAAGGCAGCCTACGTAGTACAAGCTAGCGTGGTGTTTAAGGCAGCTTACGTAGTTCAAGCTAGCGTGGTGTTTAAGGCAGCCTACGTAGTACAAGCTAGCGTGGTGTTTAAGGCATCTTACGTAGTACAAGCTAGTGTGGTGTTTAAGGCAGCCTACGTAGTACAAGCTAGCGTGGTGTTTAAGGCAGCCTACGTAGTACAAGCTAGCGTGGTGTTTAAGGCATCTTACGTAGTACAAGCTAGCGTGGTGTTTAAGGCATCTTACGTAGTACAAGCTAGCGTGGTGTTTAAGCCAGCTTACGTAGTTCAAGCTAGCGTGGTGTTTAAGCCAGCCTACGTAGTACAAGCTAGCGTGGTGTTTAAGGCATCTTACGTAGTACAAGCTAGCGTGGTGTTTAAGCCAGCTTACGTAGTTCAAGCTAGTGTGGTGTTTAAGGCAGCCTACGTAGTACAAGCTAGCGTGGTGTTTAAGGCAGCCTACGTAGTACAAGCTAGCGTGGTGTTTAAGGCATCTTACGTAGTACAAGCTAGCGTGGTGTTTAAGCCAGCTTACGTAGTTCAAGCTAGCGTGGTGTTTAAGCCAGCCTACGTAGTACAAGCTAGCGTGGTGTTTAAGGCAGCCTACGTAGTACAAGCTAGCGTGGTGTTTAAGGCAGCTTACGTAGTTCAAGCTAGCGTGGTGTTTAAGGCAGCTTACGTAGTACAAGCTAGCGTGGTGTTTAAGCCAGCTTACGTAGTTCAAGCTAGCGTGGTGTTTAAGCCAGCCTACGTAGTACAAGCTAGCGTGGTGTTTAAGGCAGCCTACGTAGTACAAGCTAGCGTGGTGTTTAAGCCAGCTTACGTAGTACAAGCTAGCGTGGTGTTTAAGGCAGCTTACGTAGTACAAGCTAGCGTGGTGTTTAAGCCAGCTTACGTAGTTCAAGCTAGTGTGGTGTTTAAGGCATCTTACGTAGTACAAGCTAGCGTGGTGTTTAAGGCAGCTTACGTAGTACAAGCTAGCGTGGTGTTTAAGGCAGCTTACGTAGTTCAAGCTAGCGTGGTGTTTTAGGCAGCTTACGTAGTACAAGCTAGCGTGGTGTTTAAGGCAGCCTACGTAGTACAAGCTAGCGTGGTGTTTAAGGCAGCTTACGTAGTACAAGCTAGCGTGGTGTTTAAGGCAGCCTACGTAGTACAAGCTAGCGTGGTGTTTTAGGCAGCTTACGTAGTACAAGCTAGTGTGGTGTTTAAGGCAGCTTACGTAGTTCAAGCTAGCGTGGTGTTTAAGGCAGCTTACGTAGTTCAAGCTAGCGTGGTGTTTAAGCCAGCTTACGTAGTTCAAGCTAGCGTGGTGTTTAAGCCAGCTTACGTAGTTCAAGCTAGTGTGGTGTTTAAGGCATCTTACGTAGTACAAGCTAGCGTGATGTTTAAGGCAGCTTACGTAGTTCAAGCTAGCGTGGTGTTTTAGGCAGCTTACGTAGTACAAGCTAGCGTGGTGTTTAAGGCAGCTTACGTAGTACAAGCTAGCGTGGTGTTTAAGGCAGCCTACGTAGTACAAGCTAGCGTGGTGTTTAAGGCATCTTACGTAGTACAAGCTAGCGTGGTGTTTAAGGCAGCTTAAGTAGTACAAGCTAGCGTGGTGTTTAAGGCAGCCTACGTAGTACAAGCTAGCGTGGTGTTTAAGGCATCTTACGTAGTACAAGCTAGAGTGGTGTTTAAGCCAGCTTACGTAGTTCAAGCTAGTGTGGTGTTTAAGGCATCTTACGTAGTACAAGCTAGCGTGATGTTTAAGGCAGCTTACGTAGTTCAAGCTAGCGTGGTGTTTTAGGCAGCTTACGTAGTACAAGCTAGCGTGGTGTTTAAGGCAGCTTACGTAGTACAAGCTAGCGTGGTGTTTAAGGCAGCCTTCGTAGTACAAGCTAGCGTGGTGTTTAAGGCATCTTACGTAGTACAAGCTAGCGTGGTGTTTAAGGCAGCTTACGTAGTACAAGCTAGCGTGATGTTTAAGGCAGCTTACGTAGTTCAAGCTAGCGTGGTGTTTTAGGCAGCTTACGTAGTACAAGCTAGCGTGGTGTTTAAGGCAGCTTACGTAGTACAAGCTAGCGTGGTGTTTAAGGCAGCTTACGTAGTTCAAGCTAGCGTGGTGTTTAAGGCAGCTTACGTAGTACAAGCTAGCGTGGTGTTTAAGGCATCTTACGTAGTAAAAGCTAGCGGTATAGGTAGGCGAGACTGATTGGTGAGGAAGGTGGGTGCATGGCTCACTGTGCAGGTGGTCCCTAGGTTCAGCTTGTTTGGTGCAGTTTGTTAATGCATGTCTTACTGTGTAGGTTGTCCCTGGGTACAGCTTGTGTGGGGCAGCTAGTGTGTCAGTGCAAGTGTGTGGTGCAGTGTATTAGTGCATGGCTCGCTGTACTAGTGGTCCCAAGGTTCAACTTGTGTGGTTAAGTGTGTTAGTGCATGAGTCACTGTGCAGGTGGTATCTAGGTACAGCTTGTGTGGTGCAGTGTGTTAGTGCATGGCTCACTGTGCAGGAAGTCCCTAGGTACAGCTTGTGTGGTGCAGTGTGTTAGCGCATGGCTCACTGTGTAGGTGGTCCCTAGGTACAGCTTGTGTGGTGCAGTGTGTTAGTGCATGGCGCACTGTGCAGGTAGTCCCTAGGTACAGCTTGTGTGGTGCAGTGTGTTAGTGCATGGCTCACAGTGCAGGTGGTCCCTAGGTACAGCTTGTGTGATGCAATGTTAGTGCATGGCTCACTGTGCGTGGTACTTAGGTACAACTTGTGTGGCTAAATGTACAACTTGTGTGCTGTCATTATGTTAGTTCATCGCTTACTTTTTTCCGTACTTCTTACTTTGTTTTTGGTTTCCCATCTGGACTATAATATGTGGTCGCACCTTCAGAGACAATCTTCAGCTGGTACAACGTTAGCTGGAAATAAAACAAATTAACGTCATTGCACGCATCATCAGGTATTTGTGCAGCGAACAGCGTACATAAGGATTATTACCAGAAAAACGTAGTAGAACCCTAGCACGTTGATGGTGAGTAGCACCGATACATACACGTCATACCCAAGAGCCTCCTGAAAGATAGACCATCACAAATAAATATATATCACAGTGGGCATTGGATATTAGAATATGCCTCGGGAGAAAAGAGATTCTCTTGCAAGATACCGATTTATATTGATTAACCAATAGTATTTGATACAATGTACTAAAACATGATCAGTGAAGTCATAAAACAGACAAATAGGCAAATCAAACATTTGTACATAACAACTTAAGTTGTCGATAAATGTTACGTTATTGGAGACACTGTGGCTCGAAGTAATCGAAGTAACAACGTTGTTGTTTGATGTGTCATATTTACGTTCGGGGAAAGAGAATTTGTATCGTGGATATCGTTGTAACGAATTTCGTTACATCGAGGTCATTGTTTATTTATTTTACTGTATTTTCCAGGAACGTTATCGTCAAATCCCGGTTCGTTTAAAAACGTGTCAGAATACATCAGTGAATGAGTCTCGGCAACTTATGAGTATAACTGAGTTAACACATTGACTCCTGGCTATTTTTGAGCTAAATTTACAAAAAACAGACCGAAAACATATACCCCCCCCTATTTTGAGTTTTATACAGCCCGTCAAAGTAAAACACAGCTGCATCTAGTCAGCGGTATCCTAGCTTTCGGTCAGTGCTTTGCAGTCCCATTTTAAATCCCTCTTCGCAGAGCACAAATTAATGGTTGCTTGTATTTTTCATAATAAATACAGCTATGAGCATATTGGGAGAGTGCCTAAGGACACCGCGAAGTCTATTGGGGCATAATTTAGTGCTGCGCTTATGGATATTTGCAAGCAAAGGTGGATTGATGGTGATTTTTTGTTGTTTGGCTTTGCCTGGATAACAAAATAATTTTCCAATGAATTACTACACTACATTGGCTTTGAGGTGAAAAGACCGGAGGTAAAAACCGTCAGACTTTGGGGAGAGGAGTGTTGACTGGTCCTCTCCTTGTGAATTTTCCCCCGGATCTCCCAAAATGCTTTGCTATCCGTAATGGCATCCAAGATGGCTTCACAAGCCTTGAAGGAGTGAACTTTGTATTTTAAGGCCATGTAAATAGACCTGGAGGATCAGAATAAAGGTATCTATTTGTGTTTTGAGCTGTGTTTGCTGATCTCTCTCCCTTTGATGGTATTTAGAGCCTTTGTTGAGAGGGGTGAGTCTGCTTTTTTTTTGTACTTGTTCGATTTGAAATTTGTCAAAGAACCTGAGCTATTATTTGTCTAAAGAGTACCTGCTATCACCTTGGTTGGATGCATATCTTCAAGACCATTTATCCCTAAGACTGATACCTGAGTATCTTCATCTTGTTTTTTTTTATTTATTTTTGCATTAATTATTTTTTTGGGTGGTGGGTACTTTTCAAAGCCGGTACAGGCCGGTTGAGGGGTCAATGTGTTAATAATTGTCATATCCACCAATTGTTAATACACACAGTTCCTATGAATAAATAGTTCTAAAGATTTTTTTTTACTTTAGGTAAAACTAGTCACAGAAATATCAGGTCGCATGTGTTATTTACTCAAAGCCGATACAGGCCGGTTGAGGGGTCAATGTGTTAATAATTGTCATATCCACCAATTGTTAATACACACAGTTCCTATGAATAAATAGTTCTAAGGAATTTCTTTTTTACTTCAGGTAAAACTTGTCACAGAAATATCAGGTCGCATGTGCTATTTACTCAAAGCCGATACAGGCCGGTTAAGGGGTCAATGTGATAATAATTGTCATATCCACCAATTGTTAATACACACAGCTCCTATAAATGAATAGTTCTAAAGAACTATTTTTTTACTTCAGGTAAAACTTGTCACAGAAATATCAGGTCGCATGTGTTATTTACTCAAAGCCGTTACAGGCCGGTTGAGGGGTCAATGTGTTAAAATTTGTCATATCCTCCAATTGTTAATACACACAGCTCCTATAAATAAATAGCTCTATAGAACTGTTTTTTTCTTTTTACTTCAGGTAAAACTTTTCACAGAAATATCAGCTCGCATGTGCTATTTACTGCAAGTGAATCAGGATTGGCAACGGTGAAGGGTCAAAGCACTTAAACCGAATTTATTACGCGTTAAAGTAGAACGAACCCTTACTTGGTGTGTGGGGTGAAGTAGGCATATTTTAACTCTCCATTTGCACTGAATGTTGTTTTATCAACATCCGCTATAGTCAACATCGATCCCAATAAAAGTAACCCGCGCAAATTTATGACTAAGGCAAAAGGGCAGCAAAGTCCTATAGTTAGACGTCTTTTTGCCTTAGTCCCTTATGCCCTGGCACAGTTGCTGTAAAAATCTTACCTTGAATGACGAAGGATAAGAACCATCTGTCCGTATCACGCTCAATAAATCTACAGAGCAAAATTCAAAATTAAAATTCTAAAAGCTATCTTTGCTTATTTTAAAAGCCTTCAACAGGAATCCATAACAATCTAAAAAAAAAAGCCAAAGAACTATGCTGCTAAGCTGCATGGAATATCCAAAACCAACATATAATGGCTCTGTCACAAACGCACTTTTACAGCTTGTCCTGCCTCGCAAGAGAGAAGTTGGGGTGTCATACACAAAGGAAGCAAAAAAAAAAAAAAAAAAAAAAAAGACTGGAAAAGAAGAACGAAAAACAGCGTGTTTTTTGCGAGACATGTGTAAGATGAGTTGCCCTCAAGTTTGACGTCGTCGCTGTCGCAAGAAATTTCACCCATAGAACTTAGGTACCGTAAGTGCCCTTACGATCCTGATAGGGGGTCTATCATTGGCTGACAGGTCGTGCACAATGCAAGCATGCAGGTGGCCCAAAGGTACGTGGGCCCTGGGAACGAGATTTGGAAGTGCGTTACTATAGCGACTTACAGGTGACAGCGGCCCTGACGAACAGCATCTGAGAGAGCAGCACTAGCGACATGAACACGACAAACGCGCGATGGTTCTTGTAGCCGACACAGCACATGAGGAACAGACAGTGATGATCGATAGCCAACACGCAGTGATTACACAGACGGCAATGCTTGGAGAAAATGGGGGCAACTAGCTCACAGTGATAGCAGAACTCTTCTACGGGTACTTTTCCTTCTGCCACGTCTATGATTGTCTGCATTGGGTGAAATATATTTAACAATGTTCATTAGCCCTTTCAGACACATATTTTGTCAATCTACCAGATTCAAAAGAACACGTGGCAATAGCCTCTCTAAACCAGGCGATGGAAATGGAATCTTTCTCTCGCTTATTTTTCTAGGATGACAAAGAGGTGGCGGCCAGGGACTTTGTTAAGAGATAGTAAAGCAAGGGAGGGGATGGTTTTTAGCAAAATAGTTCGTAAATCAACGCACAATTCCTTATTCAAATACAATTCTATAACTCGGAGTTGTGGGAGGGCAGAGAATTTAGTATTTGGAGCATTGCTTACGTAAGGTGATCCATCCGGCTTGAGCCTCGGGGACTTTACTATACCAGGGTCGCTAAATAAATTTCTGAAAAGCAATCATAGATGGTACAGAAAGTTTTAAAATGGCGTGCAGGGACTTCTAAATGTAATTAAACTTGTTTGAATACTTACATTAATGAAGTTACAACGGCTAGCATCAACAACACACTCATTGTCGTCCATAACAACTCAGGCCAAATAGGTAGACGTGGTTAAGGCTTAATGTGTAGGAATTGCTCGCAGATATCATAACACGATTAATGAATGTCGGTCAGCCACTTTTTTGTTATTGTTTACAGTTGCAAATACATCGGTTTATTTGCAAGAAAACCTCGCAAAATAACCATCCAAGATTAAAGTCTGATACTTCATTAATGATATTTGATGAAAGTTTCTCGGTATCTTGCTTGAATAAGCCGATGGAATGGATTCTTTGAGTCACTCGGTATTGTGCGGGAGCGTAAAATGGCGGCGTGATTGGCCTTTAATGAAATACGAATAACGTACAGTAAATACTAAATAAAACAAAACAACAACAAAATCAAAATTGTTTGTTTGACTGGTTTATGATTATAATTGTCTCTTTGTTTGTTTGTCTGATTGATGATTTGTTGTCTGTTTGCTCGAGTTTTTTTCCGTACTTTTTCGATTTTTTTCGCCAAAAAAAATACGGTGTATTTTTTGTAAAGTAGTAGTTTTTCAGAGGGTATAGGAGTACTAGAAGGAAAAAAAAAAACATCCATGACCAACATCAACAAAAAGGATATCTGGCACAATATGTGTGTAGTAACAGATGAGACTTTGTATGATAACTCCAAAAAACAGTCCAGCAAAAGTTGGGCTGGGAAGGGCAGATATGTGGCGCATCCGATGGGCTGTCAGAGCCCATGAGTAGAATATCGCAATTGCGAGCACAGTAACAAGCCACCCTGTGGACTGTTCGAGCTCCTGCAGACACCAGATCACGAAGTAGATAATAAGCGATGGACAGAGCAGTAACAGAATCCAGGGGAACCAGGGTGAGGGTCGGTAACCACCACAACGGCTGGCCTGCCAGTACTTTAAATGAGTAGTCAACCATTTGTGCCTGGAAACAAAAATAATAAAAAATGCTGTCAGTAGGGCCATCAGTTTACCCTCATTTATCGTGTGATGCGGTGCCACAATCACAATTTCCTTTTTTTGGCCACGTTTTGCACGTTAGCTCAGGATTGGCCAGGATAGGGGGTGTGGCATGATGCCTGTCATGTCTACTGGCGTTGGGTTACATGGGCTAAAAATCCTAATGATTTTTTTTAGAAGTAGGTTATGTTCAGGAGAAGAAATGGTCAATCCAGGATAAAATGCTGTGTTTATCAACTATAAATGCTTGAATAGTAAATTTATCGATAATCAAAAAAATCAAGTAATTTCAAAATAGTTCAAAATGGCAAGTGAAGGTCAATTAGTCAGCCCTTTCCCTTTCTCTTGATAGTTCTCTTTAGACGACAGTCTGCAAAATACACAAGACTACAAATAAATCATCAAGCATTCTTACTCTCGGGTGACTCCTTCTGCTGCATGGTCGATTGGTGTCTTGCCGTGAATATCACGCAAGTTAACCAAGGACTGGGAGCTTGAGCTTTCTAAGATCCACGCACACTGGCTGCAATGACACATATCACTCAGTATTGGGGTATTTTAAACCTCTCTAGAGATATTTTTCAGGGAAACTCTGGCAGTACAAACCCTGTGCCACAGTTGCCATGTACTCATCTGACAATACGCACATGCATTTCTTGCCATTATTTAATTCTCTTCACATAATTTCCTGTTTACGCACATCCTTTTCAGGAAGGAATACTGGATGTGCACAATAACACATACACGAGTCAGCATCCTGTAGCTGTTCATGGATCTAAAAAACTCTACCATGGGGAGGAGGTACTTATTGGAGAAGGGGACATTTTGAAATATTTTAAGCCTTAGAGGTGGCACTTTTTTTGAAGCTTGGATACTGTAACAAGCATTAACATTAATGTCAATTTTACATATAAACAACAATTCTATTTTTTTCATAGAATGCATTTACAACATTAGTTTATTTTCCTCAGAATCTTCTTTTTACACATATACTAACTTAGAATAAAATCAGTTTGATGAACCTTCTTTCTTAACATTAAAAAGGGTGGGGCTAGATCCCTAGAATAGAGTAGATTGATTTGTCTCTCTATTTTTGAGACTATTTGCTTCCCTTGATTATATTTAATTACCGGTTGCTGTGTTGGGCTGCAATATGTAATGGTGTAAGCTGACTATTGTCTACTTCCCCCGGCTGGAACCTCTAAACAAATTAAAACAAAAATGGCAAATTTGTTAGTTTTAGAAGAAAAGTAAACATAGAAGAAGAAAGTTGTGTCGAGTTGTATTAATTATCATTACATAAATTTACTTGTTATTGCTTAGCCAGAAGAAGCTAAATAAAATATGAGAGATAAAAAACAAAAAAAAAGTTTAAAGATGTTTTTACTTGGCAAGCCAAAGTGGTAAATAGGGGGGGGGGGGGGGGGATCTAGTCTTTGTCTCGCTCACATCCACCCCTAGAACTGTAATACCAGGCTCTCCCTCATTCCATGGAGACAGGGGGCTTACGAGATGGCAGAAAATATTTCATGAGTAATTATTACACTGGAAAACAAATTTTAAACAAATTTTAAACAGGTATTTTGCTTTGAAAAGGCAAAGGTGGATTTTTTTAAACATTTATCTTTGTCATTATTTTTCTTAATCTTAATTCGCACTACATTCACAATTACCTGGTTTCTAAGACAGTATTCCAATAAATCAATATGCCCATGCTCAGCTGCTATGTGAAGGACTGTTTGGCCCCTGAGAGGAAAATGAACCACCAATAAAACCATTAAAAACCCCAGGTTCCCCACCTTGTAATCGAGAATCTCTTTTTGCTCACATAATTATAGCTTAGCCAGCCTTTCTGTCTTTCTTGTATTCAATTTACCTAAATTGCTGGGGACGCTGGTCTGTGGTGCCCATGTGACTGCTAACACCCTTAACTTCTTAATCATAATTGTAAACTGTATGGAGCATGTCAGGGAAAAAACTTTACAACTGCACGCTCATGGCATCATTCTAGTGCACGTCAGCACGCACGAAGAAAACAGTTTAAAAAACTGACAAACCGACTTCCAATTCTAAGCAATATTTACTTCATAGTTTGGTGGTTCATCTATTTGGACTTATTTTGCAATTTTCTATTAACATGGGACACGTTTTTCTCCTGAAGAATATTGTTTTTCTTTAACAATCACTAACACTGGGAAACCCATGGTGAGTCTGCACATCACGCAAATCTCAGCTATGACGTCACGGACATGGTGTCTTGTGTGCACAGCCGTCAGTGGAGGAGCAGAGCGCAACGTAACCACGGCTGGAAACCAAGCCTACATTGTCACCAGTTTACTTCCGGTCGATTAGGTAACCTCCAATGATTCCAATTCCAATCTCCAATGATTTTTAATGGAAACGCCAAAAATATTTCAAAATATTGAAAAGAGTGTGTCTCAGTTTCTTTGAGGATGTTATTGATAATTTAGAGCGAATGGCCTAATAAATATCTCGGATTTTAATAGATTCTTTTGTTTTTAAACAGTTAAGGTTTCCATCTGACCTCCAGCAGTAAATTGGTGACAATGCAGTTTTAAATACCCACTAAAAACCCGATAAATCAGTGACAAAAATTGAACACAACTGCTTTGTGTGGAAAAAATTGAGCAACCAAGAAAATGTGCACCCTCCCCTCTAAAAAATATCTAAAATTTTATTTCCCTGAAGTTGACAGCCAATTCATAGATCCGACGCGCGCACGATTATCCAATCAGAAAGCAACAAATAGAAGCCAGCGAAGTGCAACCCAAATGTCCCACAAAAGTCCCACAAATTGTACAACATGTCCGATGAGGTCAGTGAGTCCTGCTCGGATTTATCTTAAATACAGACGTTTATAGCATGTCTTTCTGTGACTTGGGAAATAAAACACAGAAACCTAACATGATGGAAACTTGTCTTGTTGTCCAAGCTTGGTGAAAATCTTGTAGAGAAGCATAGAAAAAGATGACTACGAGTTTGGTTGTTCAATGGAAACGGCACGAATCTAGCTCAAAAAACGAAAACTTGGAAATGATTAGATAAAGCGGTGCTCTTCTCTTTGGTAGGTACTATGTGTTTTCAAAGCTATTTTTGTCAACTTGCATGATTTAAGTGCGGTGAAAATGGAAGTACGGCTGACTTCTAACTACAAGTTTTATCGGCAAATGTCAAGATTCACTTACTTACAGCAAAAATACAAACGACAGTCTCATTCTAATTAGTAATTGAAGTAACTTAGGTAATATCAAACGCAATTTTAATGGTAGGACTTACATTGCTCTTGTAAGTGGTTTGTTTGCTTTTTGTTTTTCGTTTCTTCGTAGTATTTTACGCGTTTTCCCAACTCTACACAAAAAGTGGCAGGTCAAAGAAAACAGGGCTAGTTCTTACTTCTACGCTGACCGGAAAATGCTTATTTGCTTGTCCAGATTCGCAGAAAAATATCTCAAACCAATCTTTATCGCCATCGATTGCCGACTTTTTGTGGGACATTTGTGTGACCACATGGCTGTTATTGCACCATCTCTTTCCTGATTGGCTATTCGTGCACGCGTGATTGACATGTCGGATCTATGAATTGTGATGCACAGAAAATTTGACCATTTTGAGCTCCAAAAGCAGTTTAGTTATAATCTTAATGATCTAATTTTTATTGGGATGATTCAAGTGACAATTTGAGTCAACCACACACCGGGCCACAAACACAATAGCAACATCTCAAAGAATTAAGAGATAACATTATGCATCATAGAATCTATTAAGCTATATTATAGGCACACTTCTACTTCTCTTCTATTATTCTACAGTGAATTGCGTTTTTACCTGTTGTCTCGCTTGGTTAAACTCAACCCAAGCGCGACGAGGTAGTGAATTTTCCATCTAGAAAAACCAAAAACATTCTTAAATGAAAAGTAAGATTCATGTAATAATATCATGGGGCGAATACAAATCTTTTAATCGACAATGCTGCATTGTTTTCATCAAAATTAAGTAAATGCAATTTGCATATTTGAGTACAAATTTTGATTTTCAAAAGTCATCAACAATTCAAAGTTATTACATGCAGAAATCAAATAAGAATTAACAGCACGTCTCGCTATTTGAGCCTTGCTAAGTAAGCTCGTCTCGTAAGCTGGTAGGTAAGTAAGCTTTAAAACTGGACACATTCGGAGAACAATAAAAAATCTGTTATGTGAATGAAATATGCACAAGTTACATTCAATCAACAATCTTATCACATAAACGCAATTGTTTTAGTTGGAATATAAAATACGATGTGTCACATACATTGATCCGCTTCTTGCAGCATGGTGGATACACGATCTGCCGCCGTTGTCTAGCACATTGAAGTCAGCCCCATTTTCCACCAGGACATTAACAAATCTCAGGCTGGCGGCCTGACAAGCATAGTGTAGCGGCGTCTCACCAAAACCATTCACCTTGTTGACATTAGCTCCATATTGAATTAAAAGCTTACAAGCGTCAATATTCCCTCTAGTTGCAGCGCGATGCAAAGGCGTTATGCCGTGCCATCCCTCGCTGTTGGCTGTTGCAGGATGGCGCTCTAAGATAGCTCTACAGTCTTCCAAGTTATCATGCGTTAACACATCGAACAGGGCCATCTTGACACCGCTGCCATATTTCGTTTTTTGGTGCAAGAAGTCAACCGCTGGCCAAAAGCGAACAGGTAAACAGACCACAGAGATCCTGAGTAGGTATATTTACCGTATCGTAGGGCCCAGTAGAATGGTCCGCCAAATTTTCCATGAGCTCGTAGTTTTCGGCTAATGCTCGCTTCTCGCGCAATTTTTTTCGCCAATGCTCGCAATCTAAAACAAACATAAACAAACTAAAATTGATCAGTCTCGCATAAAAAACGGGGTGCTCGCCAAAGACCATTCGGGGGCCCTTATCGTAGTTTACAAAAACGTAGGAAGAAAACACCGGACAGCCTCTATTTGCTGGAGTGCGTGGGACCTTGTGGTCTGCGTCGACAGTTGAATATGGAATAAAACCTTTAAAAGAAAAGGTCGACAACAACGCAGAAAACTGGAAAATATTGTTTAAAAAACAACTAGTATGCGTTATTGTTGTCGACTTTTTTAACGTTTTTTTTTTTTTCGTATCGTAGTTACAGGGATGAAGTATGCGAGGCACATCTTATATGAGTTGATAACGATTTCGAGTCATTTTTACTCGCAAAAAATCAAATTAATCCCTGGTTAATTCGATTCCTAACCAACTCACAAGATCACCCAGATTTGATCTCTTCTCTCCATTTTTGCCATGGCGGACATAGGGTTTCATTCAAAACAACCTTTACCCCCCCCCCCCCCCCCCTCCCCAACTAAAACCATCCGATAATTGATACTATTTTCTTCAAGTCATTTCCCTGAAAATGTTTCATACTATCTCCCACATAAGCTAAGCCGCATTTTCGAGCACTCTTTTACGGTGGGCACTCTCAAAACCTTTTTTCATTGGCCTTTCTCTTACTTTGAATGCTGAAAAGGATATATAATAATATAATATAAATAATAATTGCCCAGTCTACATGGTCATCGCAGTTTGACTGTTGACTTCCTGTGGTTCGAGGTCCTGTAGTTAGTTACTAGTTAACTTAAAATTACTAGTTACGGCCATGGTCTAACAGTTAACCGTAAAATGGAAAAAAAATAAAATAAATATAAGCGTTAACCGTAAATTTGAGGACAAAAAATAACCGGTAACCGTAATAAAGATGCCGAAAATTTAACCGTAGTGTAAAAACGCCTAATTTTTACCGTTAACCGTAAAAACGTCTTTTTATTTTTTAACGTTCACCATGAATCAAAACTCCATTGAGCCCCTCCTCTGCAGCTCTAGAAAAATAAATAGCGATTACCAAAATGCTTAACTTCCTTGGTTTATATACACGCAGATACAAACACAAGGTCAAACTACACCTTACCTCTTGAACCTTTAAATGAAAAATAAATCGAGCGCGCGGAAAAGTATTGTCATCGAACCAAGATTCGGGTTTCATTAAAAATCCATGCGAATTGCGTTTGTGTTTTGTGACAAATTTAGTCCGCCTTGGGCTCAGAGATGCAATAATCCTGATATGATACAATTCATTCCTCTCCAACCCTAATCACATCAGTGAATTCATTTTCTACACCTACTCTACCAATCACACAGCTAATTATACAGGGGCCAAAAAGGTCTCGCGAAGAGAATGTTTTGTGGGCGTGTCCATTTTGATGTGACGCACTAACGCACTCCGCCAGACCCGGTATAGCATCACTCCGAGTCGTGAGCGTTCTGCAGTGTGCTCCAGCTTTTGGACCGAGCAGTATACGCACCGCCAGAAAACTACCACAAATCTTGATCCACCATGGCTGATGTTGTGAGAGCCGTTAGATCTGGAGACCTTGAGCTTATGAAGAAGGCTATGTCTAAACCGGTAATTGGTTTGGGGGTTAAACGTGGAACATTTTGGGTCTTGTCAGTCTGCAAGTAATTTGCGCGTTTGCAAGACGTTAAAATATTGTGCTCGTACGCTAGCTTAATTTGGCTCTTATTCCAATCTTTGACAACAGCCTTATCGGCCACTTTGCCGTCGGGTGCAGTTTATTTAAACAGTTCAATATAATTAGAAAAGAAACGTGCAAGCTAAACCAATCTGTGACCCGCCTTACTACTTGGCATCGGTGAAAGCCGAAGAATGCGCTACTGTCATTTGCACGAGTAAACATGCGATTCACGCATATTTCCACTACAGGGTTTCTGTGTGAATGCACCGGCATCAGGGGGCCGTACGCCCTTGCATCACGCTGTGGACTGCGGGAAGATCGACGTATGCCAGGCTCTCGTGCAGCGTGGTGCCGATGTTGATGTAAGTGAAAAAGGCACTGGGGTTGGAATAAACATTTATACTATGTGTTCGTCTCCTCTTCTTGCCTATTCTTGATAAACAAGCATGAATATTAATGACGTCAAGTATGGTTGAACCAAACAGCGACTATTGCCCACTGATATGCATTTGAATCCGCGCTAATATTTATAATAAAACAAACTGTTAATCTCTGTTTTTAATCTGTATTTGTGGTAAGTTATAAGGTGCGAATTCCCTTCCCCCCATCGAGAGGCAAATTATAGTACAAATAAGGGATCTGCATGGTTGGAGAAGTCTAGTGCACAGGGGAGGCTTACAATGGTAGTCGTGCTGTTCGAAATAATTGGATAGATTGGCTCCTAATGATTTACAATATGCTAATAATAGTATCTCCTGTTTCATTGACCTGTCTGGGGAGGCATCTAGAAGATTTAGTTATTGACACAAAACGTTTCAGAATCTATATTACCTCCTTTAATTAAAAGAGCATAAAAGCGGTACATAGATTTTATTTCAAAATATATGCCTTAATATTCGCGAGATTTATGAGGTTAAATAAAATATGTCGGTTCCCTGCGAGCTACGTATTTGCGTTTGAAGTGCTTGATTCTAGATCAGCACGAAATTGATAATATATGATCAAACTTGCGTTGATTGACATAGAAGAATAGGATTTCCGCCGTCTGATCGTAGAAGGACGCAATGAGGGGCGCACTGTGTAACACTGAGGGAATTTTCAAGAGACGAAGCCGATGCAGGACACGAAAACAATATATCAAGCTTTTATGATTTTATTGTTATGCTAATATTTGCAGGATGGACAACTTGAAAACTTTTGAATGAAACTCTATTTCAAATATAAAAAGGGTGATAAAAAAGAATACAACCGTGCAAGGCGCTTATCATGTGAGGAATGACATAAATTTAAGTAGAAGAGCAAAGAGTACAGTCGCTGTTATGATGCGATGCCGCCAAAGAAGTGAAAAAAAGTGTTTTAAAATCGAGGTTAATACGTGTCAGCCCATTTGGCAAACATAAGTGCTTTCTAAGCAAGCCTGCACTCATGACTATACCCTTCTAGGTTCGTTATCAAGGTACTTATTAATGGGACACATACCATTAGGCCCTATAGCGTGCCATCTGTACACCATCATCCTTCAAGCTGAGTACTGGATGTCGTTAAGAAGAGGCATTTTTGCGCGCTTAAAACAGGGTATGATAGATACACTGCGTTAACCCCCCCCCCCTCCCACCCCCAGCGGTTGACTTGTGTCTCCCATACCACGATAACACGGGAGAAGCATCCTATTGCTTTTTGTAATAATATTCTAATTACACTTTCCGCGTTGGATAGTCAAAACATCTTATAATCTGAGCCACCAACTCTCCCCATCCTTCCTAGGGTACTTACCATCATTTTCTTACTGTAGCAGAGTTACACACACATCAACAATATACCGTAAAATCCTCTGCTCTTACAGTTGGATGAGGGACCACTACCCCTCCCTTAAAATCCTTCCCTTCCCGTCATACCATTAGAACTCACAAACTACAGTTAGGTAGCTTGTTAGGATAACATACCATACATCTCTTGCAGCTGGAGGACCAAGGGGAGTGCACACCTGTGTATATCGCTCTTCTGAAGAACAACAAGAGAATGGTGGAATGGTTACTGGAACAGGTACTGATCTAAAGATCAGGCGAGTCTTTGCCTTGAGTCTCTCAAGGAGAATCTCGGTAATATATGATTCGTCTCGGAATCTCGGTAATATATGATTCGTCTCGGAATCTCGGTAATATATGATTCGTCTCGGAATCTCGGTAATATATGATTCGTCATGATTCTTTGTTTGTCATGTTTAGGGGGCTGACCCAAAAGGCAAGTCCCCCGACGGTGATAAGTACGCCGACTGCACAGAGGACGAGGGCATGAAGGAGCTCTTCAAAAAGAAGTGGAACTAACTTCCCTCTCGAGGTGAGGTCACACTCCCGTTTGTGAGATAGAGTGAGATAAAACGTATCGTGTCCTATCAGTCATAGCTTTAAATAGACTGCAGTATTAGGTGCGCATCTTGTTTGCGCATTCAGTTTTTTTTTCAGTGGGTCACGCTAGAAACTACGAAGAGAACCAGATCTATCTTATGTGCTTTATTTCAAGTTAAGCTTCCGGCTCCCCTCTAATGGCTCGTTATTTTTGTAAACTGGGGGATACTTCGGGTCCCAACACGAAACAGCATAAGCTCAAATAATTACCGATATGGCATTTTCAGAAATAAGCGCAACCAAACAATAAATAGCAAGTAGTAAGGTCATTCAAAACCTAGGGCCACTAAAAAAAACAACACTGAACGATTGTACGCACATCCAAATTACGGAGGGACATTCGGTGAGGGGGATTACTAGGTAGTTACAAGGCGAGCAAAGGATAGCAGGAGGAACATTGGGGGGGGGGGGGGGGAGGAGGATATGAGATAAAAACAAAAGAAGAGTATTAATAACTTGATGCCATGGCTATTTATGGTGGGTAACTTCGAAATGGCGGGGCAGTTTGAGGTGCGAGTACGAAAACGTGCGGAGGAGGTGGGGGGGGGGGGGGGGGGGGGACGAGAGGAGCACGACGTACGAACGAATGAGTCACGAGAGAGTTACGAAATGGTGATCATCGTCTTGGTGGGAGGGGATAACCGCGGTTAATTGTTAGTTAATTATTTTAGCGACAAATTGGACATATGTTTTCTAATGCTGTTTCAATAATTTGTTCTTTTTCAGTACCGACAAGCCGATGTGCAGTAGTACCTGTTAGTACAAACCAAAATTGGCTAAAAAAAGGGTTTAGGAGATCGCATAATTATACCTTATATATCAGGCGTTGATTTCAAAAGCACCACCTACAATAAAAGTATTTTCTCACGCATGTATTTGTATGTGTTCTTTGCATTGAGTTGAAAAGAGGGCAGAGGCCGTGGACGTACACTTTCGAGTATTAAAAAGATTGTTTTGTTTTCCAGATGGCTCGACATACTTAGAAAAATGCCCGCGAAATTATCTTAAGAATTGTTTGATTCACGCAAAATAAAAAAAAAATAAAAAAAAAACCGCTACTGATATCGTCCAGACTTCGCTCGGTGGGCCCTATATACATATAAAATGGCATTTCAAAACCTCGTAACTTCCTGCAATAACGGATAATGGAACATTGCCAGGCCAAAAGCGTTGAAGAAAGCAAACAGAAGCGGTTCAAAGTCGGGAAAGGATGGGGCCAGACGGCGGTTTACCTGGTCGTTGGGACGCGCGAAGTGCGGTCACTTGATGAGGTTTGTCGGCGATTCCGGAGGTTTCGAATACCAGCGGTGCTACCCGCTGTACACGTAGTGTGACCTCGGGGGTGTTGAGTAAGCGACTTGCTCCACTTATCATCAGTGGACGTTTAGCTTTCATTTGGTCAACACTAGCCTTAAACTGCGAAAAATGGACATAGTCAACGCCATCAAAGCCGGCAATGTAGAGGAGGTCCAAAAGCGACTATCTATGCCGGTAAATTATAAGTTCATTTTATTATTCACTCGACTATATCCTAGCTTAGGACTTGTTAGCGAGAGACGTCTGAAAATCAATCTGCAGTCCGCCGATTGTAAACTGCAAGAAGTCACTAAAACTCCTAAACTTGTCAGTTCTCTTTCACTAAAGACCATACGACTTATCCAAGATGAATTCAACACAATGCCTTACATATACCTTCTGTGGTAGAAGTATTTTAGAAGAACAGTTCACAAACATCAGTCGAATAGGTCACATTTTGATTGACGGATAAATTAATCAGACAAAATAAGCATTTCAAAAAAATCCCACTGATACTTTGATCAAAAGTTAATTAGTTTATCTTTACAAACCAATTTTGAGAGCAACACACTCTACGACTTACGAAAACTTATGAAAACTTTATTGCATCTATTTTACCTCAAGCACTTAATCACACCGTGTTCACACCAGACAGACACACCATGAGGTAGCTGGGAGGTTTTGACATTTGATAACCAAGTATCATTGTGCAACCTCTCTCGTGTGTTTATTTATACAAGTTACTCTAGTTTGTTCAGTCCACAGTAGTAGTTGACCATGTTTATCTTGGTTTCAGGGCCGGTGTAGTGTGAATGCTCCCATTAGTTCTGGCCGTTGCCCTCTTCATCACGCCATTGCAGCCAATATGCGACCTATTGTAGAATGGCTGGTCGAAAAGAAGTGCGCCGATCCTAATGTAAGCGTTAACCCACTACCAAAGTAGGCCAAATGTAGTCGTTATTTATTTATCAAAGCCGAAGAATGCAATTTTGCACGTACGCAGCTGAGAGGACCATTGTCCGAGAAAAATGCCTCAAGCTAGGATTTTGATTGAAAACCCATCCAAGTGGAAGATAGTTTGCACTCCCCTTTAACCTTGAGGCATCCGCTTGGAAATAATCTAAATTGCCGCGGTATAATCTATTTCCGAATACCGCTCGTGTTTTCCCCTTCGGGTAAAAAAGTGTCAGAACTAAGAACATCAGATAAACTTAGAGGATTACCATTAACTGCTTATTAACAAGATCGCATCAAATCAATCACGCACTCCTGTCAAGTTTTGGAGCTCCATAAGAAGCCAGCAGCACCGTCTGCGCCGGCTAATTACCCACATTAAAAAGCATAAAATTACCGGATAGTCCCATAACATCAGATTGCATTCTTTTTATGAGACTCAAAAAGTTGGACATTTGGCCGGTGCCAGTTGACGCATATCAATTCCCTTGTTGCTACAACCTGACATTACGTTTCACAAAGTATTAATACCATTTTAATTATGTATGTGATAAATAAATATTTATTGATGCTTTTGCAAAGGCTCCCTAAAAAGGCACTATACGATATATGTTTATTAATAAACTTGAAATCTGAACATGGCAGCTGCCTATCAAGCAGAAGGCTGCGTCCTGGCGTCCAATTAAACATTTTGTGTAGAACGCAAAATAAACCAATGAACGGAAAGGCCAAAGAAAGTTTCAGAAATTGAGAAGAAGAAAAACACACACACACACACTACTGGCTTTTAACATTGTCGAAGGGTAGTGCCCCGTCCCTGCGCTTGTTTTAGCATCTTGCTTGTTTACCAATAACAACAACCACAACAATAATAATAATAACAATAAAACCAAAGGTAAAGTGGGCTTGTGTTTGCAGATTTACAGGGTTTCCTGTGCCATTTTAATTATCAAACCGCTTATCCACCAATAGATAGCTGGGATAACTAATTAATTCACAACAACTATGAGCTACGACGAGTAGAGACAATTTCATCAACCCTCCCTTTTTGCTCAAAGCAAGATATAACTTAAATAGTTGAAACAATAGGTTTCCATATCCCTGAGTACACTAACTTGATCTCTGCATTCCCAATTTCATTATTTTTATATGCTTGTCTTTTGTTTCTCAGTTGGAAGATGAGGACGACACCACTCCACTTATGATCGCAATTTCCAAGAACAACCACATGATGGTGAAATATCTCATCGATCATGTGAGTAAATAATTATCACGTGAGTTAATATGCAGCAAAAAAAGGCATAAGCAGGAGCTAATGGAGTCAAGCGATCATGGTAACAAGACAGCACCTCCCCCCCCCATAAAAGTTCGCCTTTTTTAGATGATTACTGTATATAAAAAAACTTCAAAAAGAGTGAAGAAACACTACCCTCTTTTCCTAATCATAGAAGCAAAGAAAAATAAAGTTCTCAGTCCCTCACTTCCTCGGGTACCCAGGACAGTGCGGTCAGTGTAAGGAGGCGCAAGAGCATGGGGAGGCCTTGTTCCTGACGCCCTGGGTGTCCGAGGATGTAACCCTCCTTTCAACTGCTATTCTATACCCACAGGGAGCTGATGTGAACAAAAGAGATGCTGACAATAGAAGCTATGCCGATCACACAGACAACCTGGAAATTCTGAAGCTGCTAAAAGGAAAAGATTCACACATTAATGGACTCAACTCCAGCTAATAATGCAGAGGAGTCCAAGGCTAAAAATCATCAGAAAGGTTCACACACCTGGACTTAGCTTCTGTGAGTAAAGCCAGAAAGATTCACAACTCAGTGGTCTTAGCTTTAGCTAGTATACAAACGAAAGTGTAGATTCATGCTATCGAAAACACTATAAAAAGCATAGGATATAAAAGGAAATTGAAGTGACAGCACATGTTGGCTAAGCACAGTGCAACCAACACCTTTTGTACCATAACAAAGTTGTTCAGATTGTTTTTACTATGCTGGGTGAAATTCACAAAAATAGTATTGGGCCCCCTGGGGGGGACTCTGATATCAAACAGACGGGGATCATTGTCAGGATTTTTTTAAACAACCTTAAAAGGAACTAAAGTAGGCGTGGTTAGGTATGAATTTTGCCCCTAAAAGATACCTCAAACAAAAGTCAATAATTTGTAATACAAACGTTTAATTAAAACTGACTCTAGTGATCTAAAAACACCGAATGACACAGTCATTTCAAGGCTCTTTCATAAGCTACAAGTTAGACAAGGGAAGGCTATAATAGCACCCTAAAAGATACTGAGGTAAAAAAAATCTGGGCATTCTCATTTTCACCCCTAAAAGATACCCAAGGTTCCAAATTTACACCCTAGAAGATACAACGATGATCCCCATCCAATGGATTTAGGAAGTACCCCCCCCCCCCCCGCATTGAGCCTTCTTTTAAGGAGACTGGCCTTTATAATGTAGTGTCTTATCAGAAGAGAGGAGTTCTGCTATATAGTAGAGTGTCATTTCTGTAGGGAAAACCAGTGTTCTCTCTCTTCCTAAGAATTAATGTTTCAGGGTGCTTAGGGTTCATCATGTCACACTGCAGAACGGAAAAAATTTAGGCATAATACATGATGTGTCAGAACTTGTTTTAAGTCATTGTTTCACCAGAGAGCACTCTGGCACCTGAACTTTATAAATGGCGAATAATAAAATTATTTTTGTTTTTAGACTTGCTAAAAAGGTTTCTTTTATATTTATTTCTATACACACTGCAATTGATTGTCAAGCCTTAATACCCAACTTTGCTAGTGAAATTTTCTCACCTCACCAGAGGCAGTGGCAGAAAAAAATTCATGGGAAATATGGGGGAAAATTTGTTTCTGGATTTCATAGCTTCTGGATTGCTAAAATAGTTTAAATAATTCAAGGCATGATTTCTTTGGAGGGAGCCCATTGATCACATTTTGGGCATAACCACCTCCTGTAAATCCTTTTCTCTCACCACTGACTGTTTTGAAAAGTCTGAAAAGCAGTTACACAATGGCAGATCCTGTATATTAGCTCATAACAATGTGAAATAGGCAAATCATGTAATATATAACAAAATGTTCCCTTCCATGTAGCATATTATGATTTTGTTGCTACTGTATATTAAGTCAACTTCTAGTTTTTGGTATCAGCACAATCATTACTTTTTTTGGTATATCACATGATAAAATGACATATAATACATACATATGAGATATCATAAGAACAAAATAAGAGCAATATTTTCCCTCTCTTGTATATCACATGACACAATATAAAATAAAAATAGAATACAAACAAATGAGATATCATAAGAACAAAATAAAAGCAATATTTTCCCTAGCTCTTGTATATCACATTATACAATATAAAATAAATTATGATGCATACATATGATATATCGCACGAAAAAAATTGAAAGCACTCTTTTCCCTAGCTCTTCTTGAATCCACTATTATTGCATAATTCTCAAAATAGCTCCAACATCACTGCGAAGCATCATCACTACCTGTGCCATCCTCACTCAGAGCCACTCCTTTGATCTGCTGCAACAGCTCTTTGCTCTGCTTCTCTTCGTTGCTCCATAAATGGTATTGTTCATCAGTTAGTACTTCTGCAGCATGGTCCTCCGACCACTTTGCAAACATGGCAGAACCTAGCTCGTCATAAAGCTTCTGCCTCTGGATGTGGCTTTTGTTTACTTCACTGTTCATTCTAAATGTGATGCAGTAACAAGAGGGTAAGCATTTTAATTAGACACAAATTGTAACAGAGAACTTATTAATGTTTCTGGATAAGTTGTCTTTAAGGTATATGTACTAGTTTTTAATTTGCAAAATGAGTAGCAGTAGATTTGTGTAGAGTTCTTTATAAATGCAGAAGAATTCAATACTTTTAGACAGACAAGCCAACCTCATTACAATCATTAAACTGCATTTGTAACAACAAAAATATAGTTGCGCACTGTGACATTGAGAACCTCAGTGAAAAATATGTTTCTCTTTTCTGAGGTTTAAAATAAATCAATCAAATCATAGTAAGGTTGGAAGCTCAACATATAATAGACAACAAATCTTACCTACGACTTAAGCCCCTACAGTGAGTATTTTAGTTACAAACCATATGAAATGTTATCACTTGTATGGGTGGAGATACACCCAGGCATAGTGTGAGTAGGCTATATGAAAGTGATATTTAGTTCCCAAAATCTCTAAGAAATTCATGAATGTAATTTGCTTTTTCTGCCTCTGTAGTTTATCAAAGTTTCACAATCGCCGCGAATCTGCAGGCTTATTATACACAAAGCGGTTTGGATGGCTACAAAATAGTCCGTACAGTTTCCGTTCAAAGTTTTGTATCTTTTTCGTGTATCAATTGTGACTGATTTTGCAATTTATCATATAAGTACCGATAAAACCAACCAATACATTTTTGTCCTTCAAGTTGTGCTTGGTGCATTATTTTGTATCAATAGAGGCTTGTCTTAGATGCCATTTCGTACCTTTCACTCTCTGCTATAGCACGTTGGTAAAACTGGTTCATTCTCTCAGCATCAAGGCCATTTTCTGAATCACTGCCGTCCTGTGAAATTGAAAAACCATTTAGAGAACTTAATGAAATCTGTCTGTACAAGGATGTTGTTTTAATGGAGGCCAGCAAACAAGATACGAGGTAACTCACTCTTATTTGTTCTTTGCATTCGTTAGCAACAAAATCCCTCAAATCATCGTGCTTGTTTTGCAAATCATTCGAGTGCTTTCCATCCATCTCTCTCTCTCCTGTGTTATCGTTATTTTCGGTTGTCATGTACAAAGACATGTTTCTACTAGGCGTTATTAGCGTAACCGCGCAGGAGACTAGGAATAAAACACACAGGAAACCCAAAAAAGTAAGACCGAAGCAAAGAAAATTTGATTTCCTGTTAGCCTTTTATAGTCCAGCGGATATGTGCAGATTTTACCTTGAATTGCGCACTTTTTGCTAAAGTTATCAATTTTAGCATAGTAATACTTTTTTATACCTCTTACAAGATAGGCTATAGAGCCAAGCTCAGTTCGGCTTTAATTTCTGATTAATAATGAATTGATTTGGCCGCCATTTTGAACCGGAAGTAACCTAACTTTTTCCAAAAAAATAAATAAACTCGCACACTTTAAGAAAGTTTACTCATAGACAAATAAAATATAATTCAGAGAATGCATCTAAACAAAAGAGTTCTTAAAGTAACAAGATTTTTTTTCATTTTTGTAACTTTTACGGTGACAGCGATTTTGAAACCGGAAGTAGTCATGAGTAAATACTGGCACGCTTGTTTCACTTTGCGCCTTTAAACAAAAATAATAATAAAAACTTGTTTCAGGAGTAATTAAGGGTCATCTTTTTAAGATAAGCTATGCAGCCAAAAGAAAATCTGATTTAATCACGGATTATCTTGGGATATTAAAATGGCCGATAATTTAAACCCTAAAATGAAAAGTCACGCGTCGATAATCACTATTTTCGAAAGTCGTCAAATGATTTAAAAGACACATATAGCCAGCCCAAGTATACCAAACATTTACACTCAATAGCTGGATCAAGAGAAAAGAAAGAAGACAATAGCAACTGCTTATGTGACAAGCCTGATGGGGATACCAAGTACCCCGGGAGCGGGCCGCTCCACCAATTGAGTTCAACGTCTCTGTAAACGACCGCACACATGAATGTGTGCAGTGCTACAAGATGAACATTTTCTAACAGTAGGAACTGTTAATCTGGTGGCCTCGGGTGTGCGCTTATCACTCTTCTTGCCTTTCTTCCTTTTTCTACAGAAGAGTCAAAGGAGTATCTCGCTAATTAGAATTTCACCCATTTACAGGTGATACTGTATCCTGTTGTGCGGGTAGGGGGAAAAGACAGTACTTGCTGTATTCCCCGAAGCCACAGATGGCCTTCGACAGTTAGCCTTCAGGCCAGTAAAGGTGAAAGACAGAATGTTTGGTAACACTTGAGCGCTTTCCACTGCTTCTATACGACCGAACAAGTACAGAGAATCGGAAGTAGACAAGACAAGAATGCAGCTCTTCGTGAAGAAAGGAACAGCATTTGATGTCATTCTACCGACGAAGGCAGCTATCATACAACACACCAAGAAAGCTGCCTTTCAAGCAGGCCATTGTTGGGGGCAAGCACTCCTCCCTGTCTCAATACTTCCGTCTTTTTAGCACAATGGACAACAGTATGCCATAGCCGCTTTGGACAAACGCTATGAGAGCTTTCCAAGGCGTGCCAAGAAGCCTAGAACTATTAGATGATGAACCAAGAGCTATTAGATGCAAGATAGGCTGCCCAGCACGCTGCTCTTGCACCAAAGCCAGCTTGAAATGTTCAGCCCTTTGCAGCTCCATTGAATCGTTTAACGATAAAGCTGTTAGATATCTGAACTGCATTAAATAAAGAAAACAATTCTCATCGGAGGTTGTTATTGCGTTAGACCGACGTATTATGAACCACACTCTTTTTGTTTTATAAGAATCTATTTTTAATAACGTCCAGCCTGACTAAGATTTCACTAATTTTCAACAAAATGCCGAGGCTCACATAGCAAGAAAACATTTTCTTTATATTAAATTGGTGCATTTATCATTTGTGCAATTCTATTTTTAAAAAAATGTTTCATTGCTTATTCGTATATGCATTAATCTGGTTTGATTAAAGTGTGCAGAAACAGGTTTGGAAACCTACTTCCGGTTTAAAAAATGGTAAACTTAAGCAGAAACCTAATCAGTTTTGCCTTTTTTTTACAACTTAAAAGTATTAAATGGATTTCATGAATATTTTAGTCGTAGACTTTTAAACAAGATGTGCATCTCTGTGCTTTCAAAAATGCCAAATTTAATCTCCAGAGCAAAATAGCTGCAATTATAATGAACCATATAAGTCGGTGATAAAAGCCGATTTTATCTTGGCTCCATAGCTCATCTTATAAAGGTTATTTCAACCTACAACTGCAATAAAGTTGGTGTCTTTTGCTAGAGGGCGCGGGATGAAATAAACGTCTGAGGTTTTACTTTCGACTACTTCCGGTTAAAGGTGGCTATCACCTTTAAAGTTCCAAAAATGACAATATAGCGGTTATTTAAAAAAAATATTGGGCTTAAATACATTCTTTGACTCATATTAGTTGTCTAGTGAAAAAACAGTATCAAAATGTGCAAGTTTATTTATTTTTTATAAAAAGGTAGTTTACTTCCGGTTAAAAATGGCGGCCAAATCAATACTCCTTATTACTTAGAAATTAAAACCGATCTGAGCTTGGCTCTATAGCCTATCTTGAAAAGGGTATTAAAAACTATCACTATGCTAAAATTGGTAACTTTAGCAAAAAGTGCGCAATTCAAACACATATCCGCCGGACTATTAGGACCAAGGCCTGCTTCAGAAAAGATAGCATAAATTACTAAAGAGGGAGTGAGGGACTCCTGGGCCTATCCTATCTAGGCCTATTTTTACTAGGGAAAGAAACGGAAAATGAAGAGGAGACGTTAAATTCTTGCAGCGCATGTGCGAAAATACGCACGGGGAAGAAGCAAAGAGGAAAGGGGAAGTTCCTTTCTCTCTTGTCCGCCCGCGTCTACATCGCGCTGAGGGTTCATAGGATGTGTCAGACCCCTCTACCTAAAACGGGCCCAATCCATATCTAGAAGCAATCGCAATGCATAGGCACAAAGTAAGCACGAAAATAAATTTATTTTTATTAGTTCATTCAGTCTTTCATCGATATTTCTGGTCTAGATTTAATCTTCCTTAATTCAAAATTTATCTCTCTTTTTGTTTAATCCAGGTATCTGTAAGAATTTCCTGTGATACGAATGATTTGCTATTCAAAACAACCTTAAAGAGTGAATACTTAATTAGACGACAGTTTCTACCTCTTCTGCCTTCTTCCTTCTAAAAGGGCTAGAAAATGAAAGAAGGCCATTCATTTTTTCGCGGTCTTTGGGGCTTAGAGTTGACGCCAAAGAATACTGTTTGTTTTTGCAGAAAATGTCGAAAATGTTACGATAGTGAAATGGGTTGCTGTTGTACATTTGTCCAGTTTCCTCCATCCTTTTTAGTCTGATCAAGTGGTAGAGCTCTTTTCTGTGCTTGATTCTCATTTCTGCCATTTTCTTTTCACAATTGTGCAGGAAAATGCGCACCACAAGAGACATCTCTTGGCGAAATTCTTCTTTGAACTTTTTTAACTTTGTCGCCTTGGATACCTTTGTGGACTCTGAAAGACAGAAAGTTCACTTCTGTCACGGTAAAGGAATGCTAACAGTAGCTCACCCTGTGACAGGTGTGAGAAGGACTTCTTCATTGTTGGGGAAGAGAAATTATCGTAAAAGCCCTAATTATTGAACTGTTGGGGTTTTTTTTCAAGGATTTTTTATATATTCAATTTACCATATGGACGCACCCTGCACACCCCACCACCTCCCCCTATGTACGCGCCCAGTGAACTTTGCGGGAATATACCCCTGGGGCCAGTTGCACAAAGCCTGGATAAGTCTTATCCACCGGTTAAATCCTTATCCAGCGGATAAAAGTTATCCGAGTTGCGTGATTCGGTTGCACAAAGCCCGAATAAAAGTTATTAAGCGGTTAAAGTTATCCGGATGATAGAGGTCGGATAAAATCTTATCCACCGAATAAATGTGAAGAAAAAACAAAATGGCGTCTTGCTTTCAAAATTTTTTTGTAGAATTCTGATTAATTTTAGACGCAGTGAAAGTTGAAACACATGTAAACGACGAGTTTTACTGTTGGTAAATTTACAATGAACTACGAACTTACATGTAGCTTTGGCAGGACTGGAATCAAACTATATTGTCCGTTTTGTCGAGGAATGTGACTCCCAAAGACAGGAAGAAGCTAAACACTATCCCCTGTGATCATTCAATGATTTACATGCACTTTGCCTCGATAAACTGTTTGTTTTCTGGCACTTTTAGTAGCTTTTTCAACGGTCGCCACTTTGTTTGAAGGAAAAACAGCGCGCGCTTTGCATATTTACCATGGAAACGGGAAGCCATTTAGTGGTAATGATGGCTATTCAGCGGATAGTTATCCAGCCTTCTATCCACGCTTTGTGCAACGCTATTTTATCCGCCGGATAACTATTCGCTGGATAGGGATTTTATCCGGCGGATAACTTATCCAGGCTTTGTGCAACCGGCCCCTGGTGATAAGGCTGGCTCGTGATACCATCTTCAGTTTTGACTCAATGTAAACCGCGTGGAGCACTTCGTATCCATTTTAACCAGAAAAAAATCTTTATCTCTTGTGAAGTGCATTTGATCCTTCTCGCGGACCACGAAAGCGCTACACCAATACTAAATATCTCACTTCATTTTTCATCATTCGCGACTAACCTTTCTTATTAAAAGAAATCCATCCGATTTTTTTCGCGCACTCGAACTTGGCGCCAATGACGAGTATAAGGATGAGAATCACGGAGAACACGATCATCGTCTTGGTGTAGGTGGGAAAGTTAGGGTCGAAGAGGCCTTTGGAACGGTCAACACTCAACGACTCCGTGGATACCTGCGTTAAGACATGAAGTATGGAGCGACAGTTTTGATTTATTGACATGCTCGTAGGCGTATACCGGAGCTAAGGAGAGGGAGGGCCGTCCACGAGAAACACATCCCCTAATTGCATACTGCAAGCCCTAGTATATGGACTATTTCACAAATAATATGAAGGCTCATTAACACCCCCCGAATTGTTGGTTGTTGACCTGTCATCTTAATATCTGTCATTATTTCACATATTTTTGTTGTCGAGTCAGTCTACACTGGGCCCAACAAATCGGCTCATACAAAATCCTTTTCAGGCGAGTAGCTAGGGACTGGCATTTGGGGCGCGCGCAACATTCCTTCGCGGTATCGACCAAAATTAAGACATTTTTCGTAAGAAATCTTTCTTGAACCCCCCTCCCCCCCCCCACCACGACCAAAAAAACCTTCCAACACTACCACCATCTTAAGCAAATCCTGGCTGTGTGGCTGCGCGCCTGCACATCAAATTTCTAATGCCCTTCTTTGGTGACCCATGACTGCCCCCTTCATTACCTCAATCGTCTGAATGTTACTTTCTATGATTCCAGAGACTTCGGACCTCTGCTCGCCCAGATATGTCTGAAAGCACTGCTGTAGCTTTCTTGCCTCACCCCCTAGTACCACCCCATACGCAGACTTGTAATCCATCAGCTTATTGATACGGAGATCGCGACGATCAAACAATTTCTTGCGGCTGCCGACAGTGTACGCGTCAATCAAAACGCCTTTCACCTCGCGACTGACAAGCGCATCGTACACGTCTTCCAGGTTCGCATATGGTTTTCCTAGAGAAACGAAAATTAAGTTGTGAACTATACACACTCGACTGTTGATGAGTAAAACATTTACAGCTCACAGAGCTGGTCTGTCATTAATGTTGAACCTATATACATGAAACACAAGCTAGAACACGAATAACTTGATGTACCCGCTAACTAATGAATAGGATTTCCTTATAGCACTGTGCACGAGTTTCCCCCAAAGCAGGACGGGTGTCTGGACTTGCAAGCATTTCAGCCACACAAAACATTAGCAGTAATATTTATTGCCCAAATATCGCTAGACATTGACGCCATTTCACATACCGTTTGGGTTAACACGAGCATTTTTCCTGACTCCAAGTCGATATTCAGAAGAATTTTGTATTGCTGCCACCTATAGATAAGCGAAAATGATAATTTAAACAACCAACTTACAAGGTTTCTATATCTCGACATTTCGAGAAACTCTCGATTAATAAACAGGCGACCGACTAATTAATTTTAATTTGCTTAAAAGCAAACAGCCTTCAATATACATCCACATTCTAAAAAGGGGGAGGGGAAGGGTAGGGCTAGTGTGTCTCTAAGATGCGAGCAGTACGTTACCCTTGTGCCCTTGTCCAGTAAACGCACCGTCATGCGAGCCGTGTGTTACCCTTGTGCCCTTTTCCAGTATACGCGCCGTCATGCGAGCCGTGTGTTACCTTTGTGCCCTTGTCCAGTAAACGCGCCGTCATGCGAGCCGTGTGTTACCTTTGTGCCCTTGTCCAGCATACGCGCCGTCATGCGAGCCGTGTGTTACCTTTGTGCCTTTGTCCAGCATACGCACCGTCATGCGAGCCGTGTGTTACCTTTGTGCCCCTGTCCAGTATACGCACCGTCATGCGAGCCGTGTGTTACCTTTGTGCCCTTGTCCAGTATACGCACCGTCATGCGAGCCGTGTGTTACCTTTGTGCCCTTGTCCAGTATACGCGCCGTCATGCGAGCAGTACGTTACCTTTGTGCCCTTGTCCAGTATACGCGCCGTCATGCGAGCCGTGTGTTACCTTTGTGCCCTTGTCCAGTATACGCACCGTCATGCGAGCCGTGTGTTACCCTTGTGCCCTTGTTCAGTAAACGCGCCGTCATGCGAGCAGTGTGTTACCTTTGTGCCCTTGTCCAGTATACGCGCCGTCATGCGAGCCGTGTGTTACCCTTGTGCCCTTGTCCAGTATACGCGCCGTCATGCGAGCCGTGTGTTACCTTTGTGCTCTTGTCCAGCATACGCGCCGTCATGCGAGCCGTGTGTTACCTTTGTGCTCTTGTCCAGTATACGCGCCGTCATGCGAGCAGTGTGTTATCTTTGTGCTCTTGTCCAGTATACGCGCCGTCATGCGAGCAGTACGTTACCTTTGTGCCCTTGTCCAGTATACGCGCCGTCATGCGAGCAGTACGTTACCTTTGTGCCCTTGTCCAGCATACGCGCCGTCATGCGAGCCGTGTGTTACCTTTGTGCTCTTGTCCAGTATACGCGCCGTCATGCGAGCCGTACGTTACCTTTGTGCTCTTGTCCAGTATACGCGCCGTCATGCGAGCAGTACGTTACCTTTGTGCCCTTGTCCAGTATACGCGCCGTCATGCGAGCAGTGTGTTACCTTTGTGCTCTTGTCCAGTATACGCGCCGTCATGCGAGCCGTACGTTACCTTTGTGCTCTTGTCCAGTATACGCGCCGTCATGCGAGCATTGTGTTACCTTTGTGCTCTTGTCCAGCATACGCGCCGTCAT
This sequence comes from Nematostella vectensis, assembly GCF_932526225.1. Classification (NCBI taxonomy): domain Eukaryota; kingdom Metazoa; phylum Cnidaria; class Anthozoa; order Actiniaria; family Edwardsiidae; genus Nematostella; species Nematostella vectensis. The sequence goes on along the minus strand of NC_064035.1, from coordinate 11,906,820 downwards.
GCGAGCAGTACGTTACCTTTGTGCCGTAGAGCATAACATCCTTGTCCAGTATACGCGCCGTCAAGATAGTCGTCATGGTGGAGTTGAAGCAGGCAATGAGGATGACACCAATTACGATCCACAACACGCAGATCAAGCGACCGATATAGCTACGAGGGATGCGGTCACCGTATCTAGAGAGATATTAAAAAGATTAAGATACGAAGACAGTTTACGAGACGACTCTACGAGTAACTTTATGGAATAATATGGCTGCCTTATCCAGTTGGACAAAATATTATTTTAAGACCCCGAGTAGATGGTGCGATGATGATGATGATGATGGTGGTGGATATGACGACGATGACGGTGGTTGTGATGATTTTGATGATGATGATGATGGCTGCGTTGATGATGGTGGTTGTGATGATAATCATAATACCTAGAGTTGCCATGGAAATCTTACCCTAGAGTCGTCATGGAGGCGAAGGCCCACCACATGCCTTCCCACATCCCCTGAAGCATGTTGTGCGGAAAATGGCGCGGGTTGTTGAAGGTTTCCTGACGAGAATGAAGATAACAAATGCAAAGGCTGCGACCAGTCCGTACCGAAAAGAGTCAACCAGAGAGTGGTAGGCGGAGTCCACCACCTTTCTTCGTTACTGGGGGTACTATTATTTTCTTAAATGTTAAGCAGTGCATTGGGAAGTATATTAAGCTTTCAACAGGAACCATAGACTGGCTAAGAGAGTAGGTAGTGTCGAAAAGAAATCTTTGACTTACAGTGAACCAGATGACAATGCTCATGACCCACAGAAGCATCATGTCAAGCAAAACGATGGGCCAGCAAAGCATGATGGATCTGATGAGTAGCCTCGCTGCCGTGCCCTCCTCGTCTCCGATGACGATGAGAGCTACTCCAGGGGACTGGACGAGAGGTACGAACCCAAAGTCTCCAGAGTATCTGAGACAAAAATATGTCTGTCAGTTTCTTTCCATGGAGAAGACTATATTCAATTGTAATATTCTCTCTTGGAAATGAGCCTGAACGTCATCCATGTTCTGTTGCGTCTGACGTAATCAAAAAACGAGAAATTTTTACAAGTAATAAAATGCAGCTTAACTATTTTATTTGCACCACCCAATTTGATATGAAAGAATAAACGACTACATCATATTATGCTGTATCCTTAGATCAACTCAAATTATAAATGGTAAATTTATGCACTGTTTATCCTTTCCTATGTGACAATATTTTTTTGGTATGCTGCTGTAGGAAACCTGATTTAGTCAACACTTATTTTACCTTCCCCTTCCCTTATGATATAACGAAACATATTAAGATTTTATTACCTCGTCTGGCTCATGAAACCATACACAGGAAAGCTGAGTTCAGTACTTTGATCAATACCATCTCGGAAGCGCTGCAGACCACTTTTCTTCGCCTTAGGCAGATCAGCGGAGCTGTGCGTGAAATTGACCTTGGTTGTCCCAAACTCCGAGCAATTCCCACAGCACGTGCTGATTGCGTGTTCTAGGATAGCTGGAATGATCCCTGAGTGGTTGAACGAGCCAGGTGTCTCAACGTATGGGGGGTTCTCCCACCAGTTGGTGTACATCGCGCTATGGCAGTTACAGGTTTCTGGAATATTCATAAAGAGTATGTGTTCCTTGGCGTCGCAGCGCAGACTTGTCTGATTTGTTTCTGAGGTTTACGCCCCCAAGACGATTGCACGGATTTCAAACACTCCAAGACGATTCCGCGGATACTAAACGCTCCCAATGATTACGCGGATTTAGAACGCCTCAAGACGATTGCGCGTATTTTAAACACTCCAAGAGGATTGCGCGGATATTAAACACTCCCACATGATTACGCAGATTTTAAACACTCCAGACGATAAACGCTCCAAGACGATTGCGCGGATTTTAAACGCCCCCAAATGATTACGCAGATTTTAAACGCCCAAAGACGATAGGTAACTATTAGACAAGCATAAAATACATGGGGGTTTAAGCGCTGAATATAGCACACACTGCATGTTGAAATAGGTGTGTAGACAGTATGGCTACAATATGTGTCTCTGCATAGAGAAACACTCTATGTAGAGACACATGACCACAAAGTGCTCACTTACCGGCAGTGATGTTCGCACTCCTGATCCCGTCCCCTTTGACTGTGAACGCAAGTACTGCCAAGTTATACCTTGTAAACGCGGCAAGATTACTGATTTTTACTGACGTCATATCAGGTTGTACAGTCACGTGACTCCAAGCTGGTGGCGTCGTCAGGGTCTTGTTGGCGACAGCTATGGGCGCGTACAGCACTCGATACCCGCGAAGGATCCCGTGAACGTCGTACGGGTCAGGAATAGGTTCCCAGCTTACTGTAAGGTGTGTGGGACTGGTTTTGTTCCATGCGGAAAGGTTGATAGGAGGCACTCCAGGGGCTAAAGAGTTGGGATTGTAACACCATGAAGTGTGTTGGCGGTCGCAAAAACACAATACTGTACTGCAGTAAATAATTTAGATCAGCGGGCGGAGAAAAGTTAGAAGTGCTAGTTAGGGCTCTTGGTGTGTAGTTATTATGATAGGTAGCCTTAATTACAATTATAAGGGCGTTACATGTGATAATCACTGGCAGTTATCCAAGAAAAGGACCTATTGTGTACCCTTAGGACAGATGGGATAACTGCCATAACGACGTTTAATTGTTTTTTTTTTTGGTATGCTTCTATGTTGAATTTGAACTGTTTCGTTCCGCAGTCCATGCCCGAGAACATACTCACTAAATTCATCAGTCCTTGCGTGAATCTCCTTGCTAATGGCGCCATCGCCAACAGACGTAAACCCTAGGATTTGAATCGCGTACACGGTGTAGATAAGAAGGTTATCAAGGACAGTACTCGTCTTATCAGGTTCCACTACAAGGCTCTTTTCCTCGTCTCGGTGGCCTTTCCTCCAGTAGTGGACCCTGAAGCCTTGAAGAATGCCATGGACGTAGCCAGATGGGATGTTTTTCCACTCCACTATCAGGCTGGTGTGGCTGAGGTTACGAGCTTTTACCGAGATTACAGGACGACTAGGAACTGTCAAGATAAAATAGTGATTTTACTTACTGTGTAAGTATAAAAGTTATTGATAGGTTAGGAGGTTTAAGTCCCAGATCAAGTTCAGTTCTCAACGAAAATATGATTCATTTCATTGGCCGTGATGACGGTGAGTACAAAGTTCTAGCTGTTCCAATTAAGGCAGTCCGAAAAAATATTCTCGACATAATTTTTTTCATTTTGTTGTTGTCAAACGGTTACTCGTTTTCGTATTACGAAACGTTTATTCAGGCTAGGAAAACTTTGGTAAACTTCGTTCAGTTAAACAGCAGATACTCATCGACACTATACGCTAAGATACATCATGGTACAGTGCAACCACTTCATAACAAAAATGGTTTTCTTTTCCTCTTTACTTAGGGAATTCAAGTAGCGACAACGGCGACGGCAGAAAACACATGAAAATTCAAAGATTCAGACTTCAAATGTACTCTGAAATGGATTCTGATACTTTTCAGCCGTTGTCCTAGACTATCCTTGTTCACTAGGTTAGAAAGATTCCAGGGTTTTTTATAGTTTTTTGGGAGTACAAAAGAGAGTGAATATTATCAAAACTAGTTTAAAATTGAGCGCAAAGCATAAAAGCTGATTTGTGGGATCATGTTCTCCCTTTAGTCGCCGACTTAGTTGCTTAAATTCCCTATTATATTCGCAACGGCGCTAAACCAACAAAAGCGCTTTCAACCATCGCTCTTCAGTTGCTGCAGTACAACCAGTATTCATTTTACATCGATCAAATGGGATTATAAACCCTGTTGATCTCTAAAAGCGTTCATGAACATCTTCTGGGTCACATAAACTCCTAATCAATAGCTCACCATCCTCCGCAGTTCGGCGCTCCAAGACTGGCGATTGCGGGCCAACACCTTCAACAGTAAACGCGGCGACCCTTATCCGGTACCACGTGAACTTCCTCAGAGCCCGCAGTGTGACATAGTCAGCGCTGGGATTAACGTCTGCACTCTGCCATCTTTGCTGGTCATCGCGCATTTGGTAGAATACGCGATAACCGCGAGGGATCCCGTTCCATTCCTTCTTAGCGATGTGTTGCCATTCTATGTACAATTGCGTGGAGCTCTTGTTAAAACCCGTGACATTTAGAGGGTGTGCGTCTGGTACTGCATTATAAAAAATGGCTAATGTGAACTATGGCGTTTTGCAATGAGAAAACACTTAAACTTTGATGTTGACATCATAAGTTCATTAGAAATATAGTACCAAACCCCATTCGCGGATATTGATTCTATAAATGGTGCTATGGATAAAAAAGTTAATAAGAAAAATCGAAAGGGTATGTGATACACAAGTGTAACAAAAAATTATCAATATTACTTTCCTCGTATCATCGACACCAAGTCAAGTTTAATGTCACGCGGGAAATTATCGCAGGGTGTCGGGGATACGCTAGTACTGTCACGCGGGAAATTAACGCAAAGTTATGGGTTTTGCAATTTTTAAAACTTTATCATTAGACAATTTACCGCCAACTTATGCCGGGGGATAATGATGCGGTAATAGTGTGTTACCTTCGTAGTCAATAATAACCATGTAATCATTACATAGGTCACGGCAAGTCCAAGGGTAACTCACTGGCACACCCACGTTGGGAGGTCGCCCTTCGTACACCCATTGTCTGAAAACCTTATCCAAAAAAAACTAAACGGTTTCCGGGGTGTCAGTGAAGTTTTACCCTTTGAACTTGCCGTCTTAGGAACACATAAAGGAATGCGGCACCCCAAATTATTATTCAAAAAAATCTTCTTGTAATCTTCTTGTACACACTGTGTAAGACATCCAGTTTGTAACAGCGAAAAAGTAAAACTCCCCCAGCCATACAGCTGGTTAGAGAACCCCTAAAAATAGCTGTTACAGTTATGGAGAACCCAGGTTTGAGCAAGCAAGAAGAAGTCGACTTAACAGAAAAGGAGTTCATAACATTAAGGTTCCAGTTAACGATAGTCAACTTTATCGCGAGATACACTTACTATCCTCAGCAGTATAGACGCAAGTAGCCTTGCTGTCTTTGCCTTCGCCTTTCACCGTCACACCCTGCACCTGGATGCAGTACTTGGTGTACTTGTCCAATAACTGGAGTTGGTAAGACGTCGTCCGTTTGCCAACACTCACTTCCGTCCAGTTGTACCCATCGGTCTCGGTATTAAAGTAGCTCACCACGTACCCTGTTAAGATCCCGTGCACGTGCTCGAATGGAATGTTCCCCCATTGCACCAGGATGCTGGTGGAGCTCGTGTTATGGGTGGTGATGTTGGGAGGCGGCTGACTGGGCACTGGTGAGAGTTCATGAATAGCTTTTCTTAGAATGGCATATGGGCCACATGGGGGAGTATACCATGTGGGAGTATACCATGGGGGAGTATACCACCTAAAGACATCCCGACAAAAATAAGAACAAATAGACATTCATCAAAATATCCTGGGATAACTGGTACGGAAGACTCTGTCAAGACTGCAAGAGTGATTTATGTTTCCCCAAGTAATTTTTCATGAACTTCCTTGTTTTGACTAGTGACATTCATTTGGTTATTTCTCCTACCATCTTGGCTCGTCCTGGCGGTGACTCGAGCCGAAGGTCCTTCCCCGATGGAGGTAAACCCAAGCACATCCATTACATATTCCGTGTATTTTTTAAGTCCAGTAAGTATCGCATGCGTGGAGTCCGGTCCCACGTCCGTATGACCGGACAAAGAGGCCTGTCCGAACACAGGCACGGGACTATAGACAAGGCGGTACCCGCGCAGAACACCGGGTATGGATTTTCCAGGAAGCGCAGACCAAGAAACGGAAATGCTGGTTGAGCTGAGGTTGACGGCTGAAATGTTTGCAGGAGCGATCGCTGGTTCTAAAAAAACGATTATAAAATTACTATTTCTTTTGAAATGTTATACATTAATATCAAAATCGAGTTTTTCACAGAAAAACCTTGCTGGTTGCTGGTCTTATTTAATTCGCCATCAACCTTTTTTGATACTGGTGATGTTCTAGAGTGATGGCCTAATCCGCGTTTTTTTTAGAGTAATACGTGTATTTCATAGTCTATTTATCAATCTGGACCATCCTGAGAGAAGTCGAGGATCGAGGAGCCGAATCAGAATAGTAATAGCAATCAAAAAGGTTTTAAAAATGGGGAAATTTGTGTTAAGCCACGCATTTTCGAATCATGACCATTAAACCACTTTCTTACTCACTGTCTTCACCAGTCATCACATAAATAGGTGAGCTTTCGATGCCAACACCTCGCCTGTTCCTCCCTGCCACGCGTATCTTATACATCGTGTACTTGCTCAGTCCAAATATCTCGGTGCTGTTAGCCTCCCCACTACTGGTGCTATAGTTTGGGCGTGGCAGAGAACGCCTGGCACGGGACCCTCCGAGCCCTATCTTCTCGGCGCTGATCCTGTACTCCAATATCGGTCCGTTTGAGTAATTCAGACTGACAGGCAGCCATTGAATGCAAATCGCGGTAGAGCTGACATTGTAGCCTGATACAGATTGAGGAGCTCTTGATGGAACTAGAAACAAAGTGAATACATTTGCATCTAGGAGGGAACCGTTCACGCATAGGTGGAGGTAAGGCGCAAAACATATTAATTCATAAAAAGTCTAGAATAGAGATAGTGGCATGGAAAGTTGATTTGGTTCAGCCATATGTTAAAAATGAGCTCTACTATGGTATATAGCATCAACATAAATCTATGCCCCTCCCCTCAACAACCATCCACCCCTCAACCCCCGAGTCCCCGGGATACAATATGAATTAAGCAAGATGCTAGGTTTTCATATTAACAAGTAAGAGCACGCACCATCTTGAGTAGTGAGCCTGACGGCATAGGCTGCCAGTCCCCCCAAGTCCCGTCTCTGGCAGATAGCATCCTGTAGTATCGCTATCCCCTTGTATAGTTCATTGGCGTATTCGACGCTTAGGTCAGCCAAGACGCTTCCTTTCCTTGAAGACAACCTGTAGTTATATTTTACGAATAACGTAAAGTGATTGTTGAAAGTTTAGTCAAAGGTTTTTACCTGAAGCTCCATATACTGATACTCTCCACTTCTAAGGAAAATTCGTAGATCACTTCGATCTAGAAAAAAAGTAAAAAAAAAATTAAAATGCTATCAAAAGTCGGGCGGCAGAGTATTACTGAGACTGATAATTAAAACGTTATAATAAGGGTTTATAATAATTGCATTTGAATTCTATTATTTAATCATGGTTGTGGGGGTAGATAGATGTTGACAGTTATCTTTGAAGACATTTTTGCACCAGTTAACTTCGGAACATGTCGAAGGGGCCGACGAAAAGTTAAAAAAATGGCATCACGGGTTATGCACACACACGCCTCCTCACCCCTGATTGAAGCAATCCAACTCCCATATCCAATATCTTACTTACTCCGGTCTTTATTTTGCGCTCTAGTCGAGCACGCTGCACGCTTTTTTCGTTTTTTAATTCTGGATCCCATGCCTCACCAGTGAGATTCAGAGTGATATTGAACACAATAGCTGAGACAGAAAAAAATGCACATTCGTTGTATTGGCTTCATTTAAGAATATATGAGATATGCGAGACTCAGTCAAGAGACCAGTAAGTGCAAGTTGCCTATTCCCGTAAAGACAGTACAATGGATCCCCGCTCTAAGGACGACCGCTTGACAAAAAAAACACAGGTTCCTGACAGATTTGTTAAGTCATAAGGAAAGAGAACTATGCACATTGGTGTAGATTTTAGACATTTTCACGAAAATAAAACGGTGCCCCCTATCAACAAGGCTACCCTATACCTGGACAACGCGTGGTGGCACACGGAATGATTTGCCCACTAGGGCCAAGCGTGCTCCCTATACCTACCTGGACAACGCGTGGTGGCACACGGAATGATTTGCCCACTAGGGCCAAGCGTGCTCCCTATACCTACCTGGACAACGCGTGGTGGCACACGGAATGATTTGCCCACTAGGGCCAAGCGTGCTCCCTATACCTATCTGGACAACGCGTGGTGGCACACGGAATGATTTGCCCACTAGGGCCAAGCGTGCTCCCTATACCTATCTGGACAACGCGTGGTGGCACACGGAATGATTTGCCCACTAGGGCCAAGCGTGCTCCCTATACCTACCTAGACAACGAGTGGTGGCACACGGAATGATTTGCCCACTAGGGCCAAGCGTGCTCCCCTATACCTACCTGGACAACGCGTGGTGGCACACGGAATGATTTGCCCACTAGGGCCAAGCGTGCTCCCTATACCTACCTTGGACAACGCGTGGTGGCACACGGAATGATTTGCCCACTAGGGCCAAGCGTGCTCCCTATACCTACCTTGGACAACGCGTGGTGGCACACGGAATGATTTGCTCACTAGGGCCAAGCGTGCTCTCTATACCTACCTGGACAACGCGTGGTGGCACACGGAATGATTTGCCCACTAGGGCCAAGCGTGCTCCCTATACCTATCTGGACAACGCGTGGTGGCACACGGAATGATTTGCCCACTAGGGCCAAGCGTGCTCCCTATACCTACCTGGACAACGCGTGGTGGCACACGGAATGATTTGCCCACTAGGGCCAAGCGTGCTCCCCTATACCTACCTGGACAACGAGTGGTGGCACACGGAATGATTTGCCCACTAGGGCCAAGCGTGCTCCCCTATACCTATCTGGACAACGCGTGGTGGCACACGGAATGATTTGCCCACTAGGGCCAAGCGTGCTCCCTATACCTACCTAGACAACGAGTGGTGGCACACGGAATGATTTGCCCACTAGGGCCAAGCGTGCTCCCTATACCTACCTGGACAACGCGTGGTGGCACACGGAATGATTTGCCCACTAGGGCCAAGCGTGCTCCCTATACCTATCTGGACAACGCGTGGTGGCACACGGAATGATTTGCCCACTAGGGCCAAGCGTGCTCCCCTATACCTATCTGGACAACGCGTGGTGGCACACGGAATGATTTGCCCACTAGGGCCAAGCGTGCTCTCTATACCTACCTGGACAACGCGTGGTGGCACACGGAATGATTTGCCCACTAGGGCCAAGCGTGCTCTCTATACCTATCTGGACAACGCGTGGTGGCACACGGAATGATTTGCCCACTAGGGCCAAGCGTGCTCCCTATACCTACCTAGACAACGAGTGGTGGCACACGGAATGATTTGCCCACTAGGGCCAAGCGTGCTCCCTATACCTATCTGGACAACGCGTGGTGGCACACGGAATGATTTGCCCACTAGGGCCAAGCGTGCTCCCTATACCTATCTGGACAACGAGTGGTGGCACACGGAATGATTTGCCCACTAGGGCCAAGCGTGCTCCCTATACCTATCTGGACAACGCGTGGTGGCACACGGAATGATTTGCCCACTAGGGCCAAGCGTGCTCCCTATACCTACCTGGACAACGAGTGGTGGCACACGGAATGATTTGCCCACTAGGGCCAAGCGTGCTCTCTATACCTACCTGGACAACGCGTGGTGGCACACGGAATGATTTGCCCACTAGGGCCAAGCGTGCTCCCTATACCTATCTGGACAACGCGTGGTGGCACACGGAATGATTTGCCCACTAGGGCCAAGCGTGCTCCCTATACCTACCTGGACAACGAGTGGTGGCACACGGAATGATTTGCCCACTAGGGCCAAGCGTGCTCCCTATACCTACCTGGACAACGCGTGGTGGCACACGGAATGATTTGCCCACTAGGGCCAAGCGTGCTCCCTATACCTATCTGGACAACGCGTGGTGGCACACGGAATGATTTGCCCACTAGGGCCAAGCGTGCTCCCTATACCTATCTGGACAACGCGTGGTGGCACACGGAATGATTTGCCCACTAGGGCCAAGCGTGCTCCCTATACCTACCTAGACAACGAGTGGTGGCACACGGAATGATTTGCCCACTAGGGCCAAGCGTGCTCCCCTATACCTACCTGGACAACGCGTGGTGGCACACGGAATGATTTGCCCACTAGGGCCAAGCGTGCTCCCTATACCTACCTTGGACAACGCGTGGTGGCACACGGAATGATTTGCCCACTAGGGCCAAGCGTGCTCCCTATACCTACCTTGGACAACGCGTGGTGGCACACGGAATGATTTGCTCACTAGGGCCAAGCGTGCTCTCTATACCTACCTGGACAACGCGTGGTGGCACACGGAATGATTTGCCCACTAGGGCCAAGCGTGCTCCCTATACCTATCTGGACAACGCGTGGTGGCACACGGAATGATTTGCCCACTAGGGCCAAGCGTGCTCCCTATACCTACCTGGACAACGCGTGGTGGCACACGGAATGATTTGCCCACTAGGGCCAAGCATGCTCCCTATACCTACCTGGACAACGCGTGTTGGCACACGGAATGATTTGCCCACTAGGGCCAAGCATGCTCCCTATACCTACCTGGACAACGCGTGTTGGCACACGGAATGATTTGCCCACTAGGGCCAAGCGTGCTGCAGTTTCTGCCTCCGTATTGCGGTGCTGGCTTAGTACAATTTCTGACCCTCAGCCTGACTCCGCCCCCACACGTCACAGTACATGGTGCATAGCTAGACCACTCAGTATAACCCCCATCGATAGGGCAGGGCATCGTATTGCATTGTTGAGTTTCCTTTGCGTTCCCGAACCGCTCACAGCCACTTCCTCCGTACTGGGGCACAGGGTTGTTGCATTCTCTTGTCCTGGTTTGAACGCCAGTTCCACATGACTTTGTACAAACAGTGAACTTTGACCAGTTGCTGTATTGCCCATCAATAGGACAAGGCCGTAAATAGCAAGGGATGGTCTGCGCGTTTGGTCCTTGCATTGAGCAATTCCTACCACCAAACTCCGGCCTTGGTCTGGTACATGTTCTGGTTCTTATTCTCGTGCCATTCCCGCAAGACTTATCACAACCCGAATAATGGCTCCATTTACTATACTTGCCATCTATTGGGCAGGGATGTGTGTTACAATTAATGACGTAGATCAGAGAGCCTAAATGAGAACAATCCTTTCCTCCATACTGCGGTTTCGGGTTGGTGCACGATTTCGTCTTCATCTTGGTCCCCATACCACAGGACTTATCGCACTGCGAATAGTTTGACCATGGCGTTAACCCTCCGTCAATTGGGCACGGCACAGTGTTGCACTCATTTTCCTCGTAAGCGGGCCCCAAGACTGAACAATTAGATCCACCGTGCCGGGGTATCGGGCTTGTACAGTTTCTGTACCGGTACGATGTCCCACCACCGCAAGTCAGGCTACAGGTTGTAAAGGTGGTCCATGAAGTGTACCCCCCGTGTATTGGACAAGGGTGCTCATTACACGGCGTAATTTCAATATCAGGGCCAAGGTGCTCACAGTCTTCGCCCCCGTGTCGTGGAGCAGGATTAGTGCACATTCTCGTTCTATTTGTTGTTCCATTTCCACACGATTTGCTACACTCACTGTACTTCGTCCATTGCGTATATCCGCCGTCAACAGGGCAGTTTAAGACAATGACGCAGACTCGGCGCTGGGTTGAAGCCCCTTGACAACCCTTCCCGCCATGCTGAGGCTTTGGGTTTGTGCAATTCCGCGTACGGAAGGCCTCGCCAAGTCCACAAGTCTTGGAGCATTGGCTATACTCACTCCATTGCGTGTAGCCTCCATCTACGGGACAATAAAAGGTATTACAAGGCTGCGTTTCTATTCTTGGCCCTAAGACGTCACAAGTGCGTCCATTGTGCTTTGGCGGCGGATTGGTGCAATTCCTGATCCTTGTCCGTGTACCATTTCCACACGAAACGGAGCACGTGGTAAAGTTGGACCACATCGTGTAGCCACCGTGAATAGGACAAAAATGAGTGTTGCATGCCAGTATTTCAACCGCAGGTCCATCGCAATCTCTCCCCCCGTGTCTAGGCTCTGGGTTTGTACATGTTCTGTTACGAAACTTAGTGCCATTACCACAACTTACAGTGCACTCGGTGAAATTTGTCCACTCGGTGTAACCCCCATGGATCGGGCACATATGCGTATTGCAATTTTCCTGCTCTTTATCATCTCCCAAGTGCGAGCAGTTTCTGCCTCCGTGTTGAGGAAGAGGTTGGCTGCAGTTTCTATACCTGTACCTTGTGCCGTTCTCGCAAGATTTTGAGCACTCCGTAAATGTTGACCACGCAGTGTAGTTACCATGCACCGGGCACGGATGGGTATTACAAGGAAGAATCTCTATAGCAGGTCCTACCACGGTACAGTTATTCCCATTATAACGGGGTACAGGATTTGTACACGTCCTATTTCGTGTTATTGTGCCATTTCCGCAACTTTTAGTGCACTCTGTGAAACTCGACCAGTTACTGTAGCCTCCGTGAATGGGACAGGGGAAGTCATTACATGTTTTTGTCTGTGTTTCTCTATGCCCGCCCGCACAATCTGCACCACCGTACTGGGGTGGGGGGTCGGTGCACGTCCTTATGCGCTCTGTCAACCCCTTCTCACAGGGTTTTGAACAGATAAACCAAGGCGACCATTCGGTGTAGCTTCCATTAATCGGGCAAGGGTGCACGTTACATCTTTGTTTTTCAAAACTGGGTCCCAGATGGGTGCAATTACGACCGCCAAACTGTGGCTCCGGATTAATGCACCGCCGGGTGCGATACTTCCATCCACCGCCACACAGCTTTGTGCATAACGTGAATTCCCTCCAAGGTGTATATCCCCCGTCAATTGGACACGGCCCAAGCGTACAGTTGACAGTCTCGACTGCTTCGCCAAGTAGAGAACAGCTACGACCTCCATGTTGAGGTGCTGGATTTGTGCAAGTTCGATTTCGCGTTTTGAAACCTTCCCCGCAAGACGCACTACACGCTGAAAACTGCGACCATGCAGAGTAATTGCCGTGTCGCGGGCAACTTTGTGTGTTGCACGCAACAGACTCAATAACATCTCCGGAGCAATTTTCCCCGCCATGTTGCGGAGTTGGGTTAGTACATTTTCTGTTTCGGTATTTCTCTCCACCACCGCAACTTTTCGAACAACTGCCATAATCAGACCATTCGCTGAACCTCCTATGCGCTGGACAGTGACTTACAAAACAACTGATTGCTTGTACAAAAAACCCCGAACAATTACTTCCCCCATACGCAGGACTGGGACTATCGCACGAGCGAGTCCTCGTCTTGTTTCCATGCCCGCAGGAAACACTGCACTTCGAGTAATCCGACCACTGTCCAAAACGGCCGTTTATCGGACATGCGTTCTCGTTACAAGTCCTGTAACTGGTTTCAGGGCCCGAGCAGTTGCGGCCACCGTGTTGAGGCATTGGATTTGTACAAGTTCTATTCCTGAACTGCTCACCACCCCCGCACGATTTGGAGCATGGAGAGAACTCGGACCATGGACTGTAGCCACCGTGGATGGGACAAGTTCTAAGGAAACACGGTTGAACCTCACGGTCAGGGCCTAGGAGCGAACAGTTCATGCCACGATGTCGAGGCTTTGGGTTGGAGCATGCGCGGTTCCGGGTACGTTCCCCGCTGCCACATGTAGCGCTGCAGTCGGTGAAAGCCGACCAATCACTGTAACCACCGTGGACTGAGCAAAGAAGAGAGAAATCCTATGTTTTAGTTTCTTACTAAAAGTGGAGGATAGCGGAGGATATCTATCCAAGGAGAGGATAGTCATTTCGATAAAGAAAGTCAAAGAATGTACGCTTATCCATTTGCGCACGCAAATAAGGGTTAGGTTAAAACTCGACCAATTGTTGGAGCATTTTCTTATCAAACAAGTACGCGCAGTGTCTTCCTATGCACTATACATGCACGCGTAAACAAGACTCCTCTCATTTAGAGTCAGCAATGTAATGTTAAAGGACAATACTGCCAAACAGTGCACAGGAAAAGACTGCACAAGATAAAATGACAGCGAAAATATATTTTATTATCTAACCAGTACGAGGAATTATTTTTCAGCAGAATGTAACCAAAAAAATATGGCCTATTTGTCACCTACTCTTTTAATTATTTTATTTTCCATTTTTCAAAGACAATTCTTTCACAAAAAGCCGCTTTGGTGGGAAGATATCAATTTTACTCACTCACTATCAGAAAATTAATCTTTTTGGATGTAACGATAAATCGAAACATGCAAGCGGTGGGATTTCATCATATAATCGACTCCCTGGGGCTTTTTTGGATATTGTTTTGGCTACAAAATCTTCATCAAATGACATGATACACTCGTTGTCTTGTCGGCGTAACGAATCTCTATAATAACTCGATAATGTGTAACTGTTATTCATGTAACCACAGGGATTTAGAAAAAAATGATGAGTGTAAGTTAAAATTCAATTCAAGGGGGGACGGATAAGGAAGGAGGTATGGATACATTTAAGTTCACAGTTTATGCGCATTTGAGCTTTTTTAGTGTTAGTTTTAGGCTATGGACGGGCCAATATCTAAACACAACATTACTTTGTAAATGTAAAATGAAAGCAATCCTGAGACTATGGAAAACCATCAATGTAAATCGGCGTTTTCTCTTACTTGACAGCTGGGCCTCCCCATACTTATAGAAATGTCAATCTATAAGAACATGCTCAAAATAAAATTCTATATTACACCCTGGCTTGTGGTAATAAAACTAAATGAAATCAGTTTCTCTAAGAAACGGACCCAGGATCTCTTGATAGGGGTGTGTGGGGGGGAAGGGGGGGGGGGGGGGGTACCATCCAGAATTAAACATATGGCGAAAGACATACACTACTGAAATTTGAGAACATGTTTAAAACCTTTTAGCAGACAATAAAAATGTGTGTTTAAAGTAGAATTGTGTAATCATTCTTTTTTCGTTAATTTGGCCAGGGGGTTGTAACCCGAGCACTTTTTATTAGTAGGGAGCATTAAACTTTTTGTCAGATTTTGGTAAATGCTACAGACCTTATAATTTCCTGATAATATCTATCAAGCATTTCTTACTTTGAGCGATGAGCCACTATTTTCCTATCCTATTAATGAGGAGATATAGATATAGATATATAGAGGAATACTAGTAAATCCTGGAAGGTAATTCAGCCCGCCACATAAGAAAAAAAAGTTGAACACATATAGGATTCGTGTTAGTCAGTTTCTAAACAGCTCGGTCTTTTTTAGGTGTCTCCCGCGTCGTTGGAAATAACAGAGAGCGTCTTATTTATTTTAGGAAGCTTTAGGACCTGCGATTCTTGATTATTCATAGGCTTTAAGCTTCAAACTGCGCCTAAGACGCTGTAATATTCTATAAAAAAAAACTATACACAAAGACCAATGGAGTTTGTCTCTCGCGGATTGCGGATATAGCGTCCTTGTATTAAAATGCATTTGTACATGTGTTTTCGGGAGATGAAATCAGTCCAGCTTCTAGATTACCTTATAAGATGTTAAGGGATAGAGTAGATTAAAGAAGTATTCTTTTGAGGGGGTTTAGTGGGCTCCGGTCTGTTGTAACAAACAGCAGTAAACATTAGCGCATCTACATAATTTCAAATTTGTGCTGGTTCTCACTTGTAATTGTTGTAGTTAACAGTTGTAGTTAGCAGTCAATGGCTTTTATACTTATACGTACCTGTTAGTAAATTAGATATGTCACAGACTTCTCTCTTTGACAGCGTCCTATTCCACACCGCCAATTCGTCAATGAGGATATGCGCGTTTTTGGCGTGTCTACGACTTGCACCAAGAATTAAAGATACTCTTGGGTCTTCTTTTCTCTCATTTGTATCCGGATAACTTTCATTTACACTGTCGCTAAGTGAGCAATTAAAATAAATGTGAAGTTGAGGGCTTGTTCCATCATGTCGCCATACAATTGTAACATGCGTCCATCCAGTGGTATTCCAAGGGATCTCTGACTGGATTTTTTTTGTCCTAGTGTTTACACGGAAGTTTATCTTTTGCTCTTTTCTCTTTTCTCTCTTTCTCGTCCACACTGTAAATCCTTTTGAATGTCGATTCTGGCCTAGCTGCATCACTATTTTGTTTCCTTCGAAAGAAGGAAGCTTTAGCCAGAAGGCGACAGTGGATCCCGATTTGCATGACACGGGATCACTCAGACAGGATCCAGATAGAAGTCCCAAATCAATGAACGTGTTATTTTTACCAGTTATTTCCAAGGCTCTCCCAACGACACCTTGGACGATGTGAACATCGCCATGTACTTTTCCATGATTTCCACCTCGAATATCTTGAACCGTTTCCTTCGTTATGTCCTCAAACGGCCAATAATGCCTTGAATCACTGTACCAATCGGATACTGGAAGAGAAAAGACAGAGCAAACCACACTAAGGACAAGTCTCAACTTCATATTATTATTAGTTACGCTCCTTCCGTTCCCATTTCTTAGCCGACAATTCTATTAACGTAAGGTCGAGTGCATGACTTTATGAGCTTAATTTGAAATAAGATGTGACGCTTCGTCTTTCGCCTTTGTTCGCCGTCTCTATACGGAGAGCAGTCGAGATTGCAGAAACTTGCCGTGTACTGCCACACTTCTACAACACTGCTGTATTGTTATGCAAAGACTGGTAATTTTCAAACTTTTTAATTCAACTTCATGGATTGAATGGTTGTAAATATTTCATGTGCCATCGCATATACTTAGTGACGCCTGATAACAAATCCTGCACTTCTAACTCATATCCAGAAATTTCAATAAAGGCAAACATCAACGCCATGAATGAATATTACGATTGCTCGAGTATTGGTCAGCATGTTATTTTTTGGAGAACACAGCTGGCTTGTAAAGGGAATTCAATGATCGTTTTAATTTACGTAGCCAATCCCTCTTCTTCCCATAAATTCAATGAAAACTGGAATGTTGACACAAAATGTAATTTGAAGGCTCATTACGATTACTAATCGAGAACCAATTTGGTGAAACACTATGCAA
The DNA here is from genome assembly GCF_932526225.1 of Nematostella vectensis. NCBI lineage: Eukaryota > Metazoa > Cnidaria > Anthozoa > Actiniaria > Edwardsiidae > Nematostella > Nematostella vectensis. The sequence goes on along the minus strand of NC_064035.1, from coordinate 11,889,823 downwards.
TATTTGGTCAGAAAAAAACGAGGTGAACCACAATCTCCTCTTCAAAAAAAAGACGAAGTTCACATGAATATTAGTTTTCACCGCACAAAGCCATAATTGCAATTACACATTTTTCTGGTTATTACATTATAAAATAAAAAATAAAGTAGATTGTGAAACAGAAATAACCATAGTTCTAACAGTTCTAACAGAGTTTGTATTTTGACGGGGGTAATTTTTTAGTTAAGGCTAGACAGTAGCTATCAATTTATAACTTAAGTAGGATGTGATATTCACATTTACTTCAACTGGTGAACAAACAGCCCACCTGAAAATGTGTGTTATTATTTGGGTCATTTCCACCTATTCGATTCATCTATTCAGAATTTTCGAGAAATTACAGGCACGTAAATAAAGCCGTTTGGGCTCCCCGCATTGCCGCAAGTAAAAAAGATAACAGCTTTTTTTTTCATGGGGTGAGCACACATACAAATTGTCACGAAATATATCAATTCTAGCAGCGCTCATCTGAAACAGGTGCGAGCGAATTCACAACAAGGGAGTATTATATGAGATATTCGCAAAAGATAGAGTTATGTGATAGAATATAGCCTTCGGGGACAATCCTGCAACCATATAAGCCATAACTTTTCTTTTTACTTATTGTGTTTAATTTCTTTATCGTGAATTTTAAGGCAAACACCCTAACTCAGTTGTTGAATTTTTTTGCCGAACTCGAAGGCATTGGAACACAACTAATCTGTACCCGACTGCTATATTTATAGTAAGCACCTCACTTGTCATCTCCTTATAGATAAAGGATGTGCAAATAGGTTTCAGGAAAACTAGACCACTAGAGATCACACCATGATAAAGTTCGTCTTTCTGCCTAGATCGATCAAGATAATTCAAGATTATTTATACCGATCCATTCAATATTATATTTATACCTAGATCATTCAAGATTACTAATACCAAATCATTTAATATTATATTTATACTCAGTTCATTCAATATTCCTTATACCCTGATCATTCAAGATTATTTATACCCTGATCTTTCAAGATTATTTATACCCGGATCATTCAAGATCATTTATACCTGCAAGAGTAATAATTCCCAGACCATTCAAGATTATCTATACCCAAATCCTTGAAGTTACTTATTCCCAGATTATTCAATATCATTTAAACCCAGTTCATTCAAGATTAATCTATACCTATATCATGCAAGATTATCAATACCCAGATAATTTAAGGTTTTATACCAAGAATATTCCAAACTATTGATTAGGGAACGATGGGTCCAGTGTGTTAGCGCGTCTGCTGAAATTGGTTCGATTTCCGATTGTTCTCTTTTCAAGGCTGCCCCCCCCCCCCCCCCCCCCCCTTAGCAGTGTTTTTCATCTCTGATCTCCACGCAGCCCTTTATTTGTATTCTAAGAAATTACCCCTTTTGCTTTCACCCTAGATTTCCGTAAGTTTAGGCTTTACTTCTTATCCTATCGTCAAAATACCTCTGAAGAAATAAACATGAATCATATTTGGCAATCAAGGAAACAAAACGACCATAAAGAAATACGTCGAATATGATTAACAAAAGTTTTCACAATACAACTATATTCACAATAAGGGGACCAAACCCTGCTCATTTGCCGAGATGATTTCGCCTCCGGATGACACCTTCGTTTGAAAATGTTTAATTTTGTGTGTGCATTTTGATAGAAAAAGTTTGCAGCGAAGCTCCTGCGCTTTCAATATTCACAATTTACCTACCACAACTTACCTTATCAATATTCACAATTTACCCATTAACAATTTACTCATTAACAATTTGCCTATCACAATAGAAGATATTTTAGTACTTTAGGAAATTTGATCTCCGTAGCTTGTCCATAGAATAGATAGGATAGTAATGCGTTTACCGTGTATGACTAAATACCTGGGGCCGGTTCCTAGAAAGGGTTAGCACTAACTCAGGGATAAATACGGCTAGCTCGATTTTGATTGGATAAAAAGAGTTTTATCCCTGGGTTAGCGTTAACCTGCTTTCTAGGAACCCGGCCCTGGTCTAGTAAATAGTAATATTTTGTGCTTGTTATTACTACTGTACCTTTTTTTACTAAGATAGTTGAATTTATACTCTCCTCAGGGACCTGCAAGGATACAACTTTAGTGAATTAGTAATGAAACAGTCAAACTGATTCGATTTGACTTTGAAGTCTTAAAAGTCAGGGTTTTCCTCTGGATACTTTTTAATAAAATACAGTAAACAGTAACGCGACGCAGTAATACGTATTGTTTCTGGCTTTTCTATGCGTTATAGGCAAAATATATCAGTTTTTTTATTTATATCTACTAAAACATAATCAATGAAAGCAGCTTTTTCCATTTAACTTTTTCCGTGTAATATCGCAAACATTTTGATATAAGAATAGAGAATTGAATAAGGTAATCATTTAACAAATCCCCGTTTTTTTTTTAATGAAGTATAAATATGAAGATCAAAGGTGCGCGCATCGTCTGCTTGTGCGAACAATTTCGAGTTCATCCCAGCAGTGCTGAAAAATAGGCCCGATATACATGTAGCTACTGCAACAATTATTTACGGCAATTGTGTAATGCTCAATTTTTTCTAGTATTATCGTACTTTAAAATATATTGATAAACGGTATAAGAATGATGAGGGTTTAAAAACATTGAAAGAAAAATTTCCGAGAGGGATTTGAATTCTTGATCTCTCTCTCGCACACTAGTCCAATGCGCTAACCACTTGGCCAGGTGGCTCACGACCATAGAATGAGTACTACTAAAATTGCTTTTATTACTGCCTTGCATTGAACCCTTCTTGCCCTTGGAAAAGTTCTGTCGAGCATATCGAATTTTAGCAACTTTTTCCTGTCACAAAACAAAAAATACCCACCACAAATGAACACGTTTACTGTTGTACAATATGTATTTTTGCATAAGAATCTAAAAAAAATGCAAAATCGTCATTCGATAAAATAGCGACATTTTTGTACGAAATAATAAGTACTTTAAAAATGTTGCAACTTGATTTCCCGTTTAAAGGGATAGGATACCGGCAAAAATACTCGATTCAAAATGAGAGCGTGTTTACGTGAGCTCGTGTGTTTAGGCACGTATTGCAAACACTTTATAAATCATTATATCCCAGTGTTGAATTTTCACGCGCGCTCATTTGTCAATACACATGGGTCACGTGCACAATTTTACATGACAAATATCAGTCGATAACGTCTAGCCAAAGTGATATCTGTCCTGTGAACATTTTTGTGCAGTCAAAACTTACTTTTTGTCTGCTCAATAACTCCTCAAACAAACACCAAGGTTTTCAAAACGCTATGGAGGCACAGAAAGAATGTTTTATTTCTTTTATAGAATTATCATCAATATATATTTTTAGAATTTATCCTGAAACGCGAAAGGAAAAGCAATGACAAAAAACTTCACAACAGCGCGTCCCGTGCAGCGACATTTCAAAATTGAAAACTTTTGCTTCAATTTAAATCTATTCCTGCTATCGGCAGAACAATAAGAAAACAGTCTAGGTGTAAATCCATCATTTGAAATGCAAGTTTTGAGCTTGTAGTTTTTGTTCTAATGAAAAAATTGTTGCATGAATTTTTACGAATTGCAATGGCCAAAATTACAGCGCGCGGTCGTGGCGTCATTCCAGTGCACATCAGCGCGCTATGAAAACACTTTTCGCATTTTCAGCGTAGTCACTGGGATAAAAAATAAATAAACCCCTTCTTTGGCTCACTGTGATATCGGCGGATAATGCCCGCGGATGAGAAATGGTCCTCAAAATTTCACAGTTGCCCTGGAACTTTCGCTTCTCGGCCAACTGTTTATTTTTCGTACCATTTCTCACCCTTGGACATTATCCGCCGATATCCCAGCCGCCAAAGGGGGTTTATTTAATAAATAACTTGACCTAAAGTAGAACGATCACATCGAGTTTATTTATATAGTTTAACAAATTCCAAAATCTTTTGATAATTAAAATATTTTCTTCTTTATAAGTGATTCTAAACTAGCGCTTTATAACGACCAAAGCCCGAAGTATATCCGTGGTCACTCTTACTGTTTGTATTTTTCTGCGTAATGACATAGTCGCTACTCGCAAGACTAGATCTAGTACCCGCCGGTTAAACCAGCCTTTTTGTTTTGAAATGGCGAAGTTTTACCGGAGAACTGTCGCATTTTAGCGAATGCTAAAAAACTAGACAAAACTTAAGGTTATATGTTTTTTTTATGACTCCCTCATTATCAAACAAATATGTCGTTTTTGTACAATATAGTTTTAATAATGCTGTGCAGTAAGTCAAAACAACGACCTAAGTCAGCCTTTCGTACATTAACTCGAAAACGATTATACACTGAGATTTTGTTTGTATTCGCCAGAGCATGCGCAAGCGCATAACGTTATTCAGTTTTTTTTTTTAAAGCTTAAGCTTAATATCTATACGTCTATACTTACTCATATCAGAATACCGCAAAATATGTATGAAACTAACTCGCACGGGTATGTGAGCAATTAAAACAATGTTAGACAAACTCTTGTGGCGAAAAAAACAATCGCCTCATAATTTTACCGCCACACCCGTACTTTATCGAATCAGGGCTTAAATGCGACGCTTGCTAAAATAGTGGCGCTGAAGAGGTGATCAATTTTAGAGAAACCGATGCAAGGGGCATAGCTAAGGATGGGCGCATCGCATTCCCTTCGCCGGCTAAAAGACGTGATTTTTTTTAAATGTCTACACATTAGCCTGTCCGCCCACCCCCGTATTGACCTGGATGAACTTATAGAATAGGCGCTATGAATAAAGTTCGCTGTTGGTCCTTTTTCTGTCGCCCGTCCCATTATCTTATAAGGATATCGCATAATGTGTATACGAAGAAAACGTTGTCGTTTTGGGGGTCTGGTACCGAGAAATCTTGTTTCTTTTTAGATACTTTTTCTATGGACTAAAGATGGTCACAGTCACTGTTTTTCTCTTCTGATTACAAGTCATAAAGTTTACGAAGCCCCTGCGATACGACAACCTTAAAAATGAAAAGAATCGTGCAGCTTTTCCAAATAAGGAATATATTAGTTTCCTTATATCGAAGTGACCGCGTTTGGCAAAAACGACAATTTTTGGCTGAATTTTCTTGATATGAAATTCACCAAGAAAAATAAAAGGAAAAAGGAAATACTTTTGCAAGATTCCAGGATTTTAACAGGTGCCCCATGCTAGTATACAAGAAAATATGGTAGCAAATAGTGATAAACCATCGATTCGATTTTTTGTGACGTGATCGTCCCATCATGCTGTTCGCTTATCAACTCGACCAAAAGTCCAGCGTTGGCGAATAATAATTACATTTTCAGACAAATAAAGTTGGAAAATGTCATGTAGGTGTCGATAGGGGTGAAACAAAATGACGTGATTGTCCGCGCCTTTTATGCCACAGGTATTTCTTTGGGGGTTCAAGGAGATAGTCACGTGATGTGTGATTATGGAACAAAGATAACCAAAGTTGTGGTTTGTGGGGTTCCGGCTTTAGGCAGTATCTAAATCTAGAAGTATTACTTGAAAGATATGAAAGATTGTGGCTAGTTCTTTAAAAATGTGTAGTGTGAAAGGGTACACAGGCAAATAGTAGCATGTTTGTAGTCTGATTTTTCTGTGCGCGTTTTGGAAAATTTCTCCGGATTGGTATATTTGTCCTGAGTAATTGTCCTTAGTGTCAATCTGAAGGACGGTTGCGCAGGATATTTCGCATTTGAAGCCTAGACAGCCTATGAACTGTTTTCAATGGCAAGGATTCAGCACATCAAACATTTGATTCGAAGCGCGAAACACAAATGCTAACGGGAGAGCAGGCGGAGCAGTAAGTGGCCTTTGTTAATCCGAGGTAAAAACAATGGGAGGGGAGGAGACGGACGGCAATCGGCTAACTAAATCCTTAATGTCTTAGCATCCGTGGAAGCTCTGAGCTAGAGGTTTATTGGACTATATGTGGATGTCTATCTATCTCGACACAATTCTTGAGTTCTTATCGATGCCTACAGGCGATCATGTATATTTGAAGTTTATTTCTTAAACTGAACCTGTTTCAAATTGAAGGATAAATTTGTTCTTGGGGGGCTTAAATTTGATATATTAAGGCTTACATGCTCTTTTAAGAATTTATTTTTAAGATTCTAGTTTGACTACACTCTTTTTTTGATACGTCTAATTTTTTCAGTTGAGGAAACAGTGTATATGCAGTTTTCACCGTACGCGGCCAGCTGCATTTAGAACCACAAATTCTGATTTGCTCGAGTTATCGACTGAAAATAAACAATTTGTAAATTTGAGTGAACCAAGTTAGAGTTAGCGGGTTACTTCTTTCTGCACAATAGATAATGAGTTTTTTACTGACACTTCTACGAGACCCCGCTAGCGGGCTCTCATCGGGATTATGTTTTATTTTCGAATATTGGGAATCCTGTGGCGCATCACACGAAGGCCGAGCTCGCCCCACCTTGGCCTTTCGAGCTTTGCCACAGGACTCCAAATATTTGCAACAAAGCATTTCCGAATAGCCCCCAATGACCCAAACGTCCAAGTTATGGTAACGATCACAAGAGCTTTACCAAATGAAGAATAAAACAGGAGGTATGTTCGGTTCCGTTCCCTCTAGGCTCGAGGTAGTGGAGTTATAACTTATAATAACAATGGCCTTTAGGCTATTGTATAGTAAGAGACAAATATCTACTGTTTTCGGGACGTGGCAAGGTGGTTTCTTACACAAGCTTCCACTGTTTCTATAATTACTCTGCGGACTCTTGCAGTTTGAAAACGCTACACTTAGGCACGATTGCGAGGACAATATTAAAATTCTAAATCCTCGAAACGGCAGTTGGGAAGACGGAAGTCTTCGAGGTGGCAGTAATAAGAAAATCGGAAGTTATTTTTAAACAAAATTGTCAGGCAATGCTAAACGACGGAAGCGAGAAGGTGGTTAAGCAAAATATTGAAAATTGCCAATTATTTAAACCGTAGGAGATGAAAATTATGATTATCATGTCATAGACAATTTGAATCCAGAATTTCCTTTTTGCAGTAAGTAAAGTTTCACGGAAAACGAGCTGGCGGTAACCGGCTTGTTTTATTGCCATGGTAACTAGAATTTAGGACTTCCTTGTCTTGGGGCAAGATATCTTTAATAGGCAATCCGTGAAGAACGATAAACCAGAGATACGAAAAAGAGATACGAATTTAATCGCAAACCTTTTAACGATATGATCTCTTTAGTTGATAAAAAAATCAAAATGAAATCAAGCTAAAATTAATGCTTAGTCGCGTTGTCGTGGTAACATCTTATCTTAAAACTCTATGGAAAAAAATAAATCAAGACCAACAACCAATTTAGCCCAAAATCCTAAAGGCGATTCTATAGAATAAAACAATTCCCGATCTGTTAAAGAATTCACAGCGTTTGTACTTAAAAAATAATCTTGATCAACGGAGGTGTGTTTTCTTTGTTATAAAGCTCGTTACAGACTAATGCTGTACTCACTGATATTGGATTTAGCAGAAAATTTCATTTCATGACCTAAGCAAAGCCGGTTTCGTTCCAATATATTTCTCAATGTCAGCCAAAAAGATGTGAATGGGTCTACTTCGGAATAGCGGATAGGAAGACTTCCCTTCGAAAAATGCTTTCAAAATATTGAAAGTTATGACAAACTTGTTAACACGTGTCGAGATTTAGATGGCGGCCCTGTTTGTATCTCAACAGTAAGCAAACCATCAAAACAGAATTTAACAATTTATTAATATTCATACCTTTTTCAATGTTGCATTCCTCCTCGGGTCACTTCGACAAGACGAGAAAGTAATTACAACCAAAACACACCATTTCACAAAGTACATGTCTCAACCATTTGACAGAGCGTCAAGTAAGCCTCGACAAGAAGGGCGATCAGCGAAGGTCCCCTGAAATGTAAGAAAAACTTCTATTTGTTTGATTTCATCCACAGCAGTAGGTGGAGCAACCAGGCACATCTAACATGAATCCAAAGTCTGTCTTATTTAGCTCCCCAGCTGCCTATGACAAACAATAGCAAGATGCGCCAATAGTCTATATTGTACGCTTACCGTTGACATACAGTAACAGATAGCGCTATCATTTCCGACTCTTTCTTTGTGTTACCATTTTTCTCGTCAGAGAAATTAAACTCACATAGAAAATTGAATTAATTACTTTTTTTTGTATTTTTACCGAGTGTGTCTAGGTCACAAGGCATAGTAAACAAGCAGTGTTTTCTTAATGGATATCCATTATTGCACCATGGATAATGGTATTACAATCTGAGTAGAAAATCGAAATGCTGAAAAATGATCACAACACTTCAGCGCGCGGTGTATTTTCCTTGAAAGTAAGCGGAAACATCATCTATAATATCGTATAATGAGAAAAATGAAATTCGTTTGTTATTTGCCGAAACGCTATAGGAAGAGATATTTTCCCTCTTCACAAAAGATTTGAAACAATAGCGCCCATGGACAGACTTTTCATTATGCATCTGAGTCTAATTGACTTTCGCTCGAAGCCATGTAACCTAGACAACTTGCAGTTTTTTTCCTGCATTCCCGAAGTGTACCATTCCTCCCTTTACTCACCCGCAATTACACAGACTTGAGTTCACCGCTGGACACCAGTGTTTTATATGGCATCTTATAATCTTCGCCAAATCTGCTCCCTCATATTTTATGCAGGCAACAACGGCTCTAGAATAAACAGACAAATAGAAACTCAATAACATTTTGATTTATCCAGTTAATAATACAGTACTGGCTGGATATACTTCCGTTGGTCTTAAGAATTGTGCTACGATTAGTCTTGCTGTGCTTCCGTAATATCATATACATAGAGCTCATGAAACCGACAATCTGCCAATCTAGTCCTCTCGAGACCTACGCACTCTTTTATTGTTTTTTTTTTTCATGATTATAGTTCGACTGTCATTATCTCTGATGATTTTTTTTTCCATTATGCCATCGTGTATCAGTGGCCGCATTTTTTTCAACGTTTTTATGTCTTGCCGTTCAATGACTCTTTCACGATCTTTCTACTGAAAACACAACACAGGAGCACCTCAGTAAACATGATTTGATATGTTTTTTTATCAATTATGATTTACATCGGCGGCAACGCACTGTGATGAAGATTTGGGCCAATAGATAAGCTTATGGAATAGATTACTGGCGGTTCTGCAAAGATATCCCTTTTATTGCTGTTCCCATAGAATTTAAGCTTTGATAAACGCTTCCTGTTGACGCCCAAAAGATATCATTTACGTTATGGCGATCATAGCACTGGATGGTAGAAATCGCTTAAAAATGTCTAAAATAAAGGTTTGGATTTAATGGTTTGGAAGAAAGAAAATGATGCTATTTATAGTACAAAAATATAGAATGTAGCTCGATTGGTAGCCTGCTTGCGTATACTGTATTTCTCTGCATATTGCCAGAGAAATATTACATAATCTGATCTTAATGTTTAAAGGTATATATACCACTTCACTATTATTCATTTTAGGAGTAAATTCTGCTTACGAATCGGGAATAAATCCGAAAAAGAGAATTGTATGACGATTTGCAGAGATTTTAGATGAAGCAGTTCTTGTTTCTATGTCGAAAAAGCACCCAGAGCAAATTTTCCTTGAGCTATGTAACAAATGTTTTTTTTTTCCTAGAAAAAAAACTACCGATTCCAACCCATTGTTCTGGGAATGTTCGTAAATGAAAATGTTTGTTTTGATAATTGGGAAACTGTGTATGTTGACTTTCGCGCGCTGCTTGAAAAAAAAGCAATTTCAAATACCCCAAACGCCACCTACGCAGTGGGTACTTATGACTGATCTATTGTGTATGAGTGTAGAACGTTTGATTACCCTCCTGCTGATGAGGTCTCTCTCCTCTTTCTATCGATGTGAGACCTCTGTTGACTGGACGGACTGTTGACCCGCTCGTGTTACCGTACCTTTACCTTTTCGTCAAACGTGAGCAACTCTTGGTGACTGGAAACTTTAGTGTCTTACCTTTTGTCAAACGTGAACAACAAGTTACACTGCACAAGAACTAACTCTGGGTGAATGGAAACTTTAAACGGTGGTGATACGAAGTAAAAGAGCCATTTGCTTCTCCGTCGCCATGTTATTGTCACATAAATTCAAAAGTCCTAGGACTTTCTTATGTGTCCTAGTACTCAAAATTATGGAAATCTGGAAACAAGTGTCATGCATTCTTGATTAGCTAATTGTGTCTGATAAGCGCTAAGGCGTTTCTACAAAAAAAATATTGCTATTTGACGTTTAAATGGAGAATTGATAAAATGGCATTAAAACGAGACGAGACTTCTCCGTAATCTCGTTGGCACATCTGACCAGTAGTGGCGAAAGCAATAGCGGCTAATTGTTTCTACCCATTGCATTTAAACTGATAATATCATGAGATAGTGTTGACGTCGATAATGAAAGTGTAAAATGTTATAAAATAGATTATATAAATGTCCATGAAATAAAATCTGAATAATTACTACTTTATATTTCTTATGTAGTGACAATTTTAGACAATTATAAAAGCTCTTTAACGAGGCATTGTTTCTTTTGTATTTGCCTTTTCTTTCATTTTTCTGGTTGTGTGATAGTGCCTTAGATTCTAAGTAGTAACTATTCTTTCATGGAATTCGACTCTGCCAAATTTTCGTCTTTAATAAGTATTAACATATTAAAGAAGTAAATTTGGCAGAGTCGAATTCCAGTTTTTGGTGTATTGTATTCATTCTTCTGGTTCACGAGCACGACTGTTTGGGCCTTTTGCATTTATTCTTTCATGGAAATAGAATAACTGTATACTGTTGTAAAATCACCTATGTTTATGTGGCAATCTCTAAACAGAAAGGCTTCCGCAAAGAGTTCAGTATATATGACGTGCTTTGATAAAATAGATTAAATCAATAGTCTAATGTTCGCTAATCTCGTCAATATATTCAGCCCCTTTGTTTTTACTCAACATTTAGCATCTAAATTTCATTTTACCAAATATATTCGAGTCTTATCGAAGTAGCTTGCTTAAATCTGCCCAAGGAAATGAATGTTTCTCACACTTAGTATTTTGCTAGGATGACAAAATGGCGGCTGACAAAGATTTAGCCACTTGCGATATCGGTTGCCATGGTTCCAAATTAGTCGTATCTTTTATGCAGATTCTAGGCCCGTGTGCATCAAGGTGCGGAGTGAGAATCAAACAAACCCTTTTCTACTTTTCGTGTTCTGGATTTAAGTTTTTATGCGATCTTGGTTGCTACGCTGACGCGCGCGCTCGCAATTTAGGCGGGAAAAAATAGCTTCCGGTTTGAAAATGGCGGGCTTTTCAGGACGCGCGCGCGTTTGTTTACAAACTTTTCGCCGGTGAAAAATGTTTTATTTTCCCTATTTTGAAACAAGATGTCTTGTTTTTTAAAGGGTTTATTATTTTTTATACAATTTACCATGCTCATATGCTAAAATGCCGCAAACTGGACGTAGCAAAAAAGTAAAAGATGTGCTTTGGCCTCACAAAGTCGCTGGTCTGAAGGCAGCGTGGAGAGCACCGTGCACTAGGTTTGGTGGCTAAGCAGTCGCGCCTCCAAATAGTCTGGGCCACAGCGCATGCGTTAAAAAAGACTTCCCGTCGCAAAATTTGAAATCGTGAAAATTTTAGTACGGAAATATTGTTTACCCTTTTCTTGTTAAAACTGAGCATGATTAAGGCATACAGGTCAAAATAAAAAACATATGACCAAAATACCCACTGGCTTGCACATTAGTTGGTCAAAAAAATTGATTTTTCAATATTTTTTTTTAAATACATGCTCACGTTTGTTCAGAAAGAAAAAATGAATACTCTGAACTAAAAATCCTTTAAAAAAATTAAAGGAAAAGCAAATAAACGTTTTTTTCTGCCCTGATGACGTCATCCGATGACGTCAACTAGTGACGTCATGAATATGTAGCCCGATGAGTCACTAGTCCACTTGACCAAGCAGTAAAACTCTTTTTCTCTACGGTAATTTAAAATTTCCCTCGAAACCTAACTTCCGAACACCCTTAATTTTGGTAAAAAAAAGCGAACGTTAGCCACGGACAGGACTGTAATCCGGCATCAAGAGAGCATAAGATAAGAGAGGGACACTTTGGTATTACCCGCGCGCCATGTCGATTCCGAATCCGGCTATTATTAGTAACCACCACCCTACCACTGCGCGTGAGCATTTTTACTAACCATACCCCCGCGCTTTGGCATTTACATCTTGTTGTTTGCCGCTATTTTGTGACATGAAACCGAAAAAAAAAAACACTATTTGCACAAATATCATCGAAAATGTCATTCTAGCATCAAGGATACGGGCAGTTGCAGTTTATTAAGGGGATGTAGTACTTCGAGGATTGCAAGATTTCCAAAACGAGACTTCATTCAAAATCAAGAGCGGAAAACCTCGTGCTTCAATCACCGTTTTTGCTCTAACTTGCTGCTTCTTTGTGGTTTCTCAACATTTATGATCTTCCTAATGGTCAAACGAACTCTGTAAGTTAGACATTAGATGTAATATGGATTTTTGTGAATATTCTGGTGAATTGAGAAGGAATCCAAGAGAGATACATTTCATAAAACTATCCTTGTAACGAGGGAATGCATTTTTGTGATGATCAAAGCCAGTAAGCTGAAGTATCTGAGTTTTTGTAGAAGTGAGAAAATAAAGAGGGAGATATTACTGTATTTCTTTGATGTTGTTATTATTATATGTTATATTATTATGTTGTTATTATACAAGCTGGTGTCGGGATTTGAATCAAACGCAGTATCACAGCCATTTTATCGCTCGTCGGTTTTTTCTTTCTCATTTGACTTCACCGCTTAGACAAACAAAACAGTCAAACTATTCAGGGATTTAGCTTTCTGTGAGTATATTTGCCAATCTTGGTAACTTAAGTTAGACTTGTTTTCTTCTTCCGAGTAATTTTAAATGATCTCTTTTCATTCCTATCGAGTTGGCAAAACAACAACACGCAACCCGCGGGGGAGTAAGACAAAATAAAAGGAGCAAATCCTCACGCGCAGTGGTGGGGTGGTGGTTACTAAAAATAGCCGGATTCGGAATCGACATGGCGCGCGGGTAATACCAAAGTGTCCCTCTCTTATCTTATGCTCTCTTGCCGGCATGTAATCTTTACGTTATATAAACGTTATTACGTTATAAACAAAATTAGTAATTTTGTTTTTAATAATGGGGGTAGAATAAACATGGGGGTAGAATAAACATGGGGGTAGAATGAACATGGGGTAGAATTAACACGGGTTAAATAAGCACCAAAGGGGCAAATGCAACCAGCTGAGGTAAGAATACGCATGTTTATCACTAAGAAAGATACTTTAAAATGTATAGACAGCACTTTACAGCGAAATAAATAACATTTTGAAGCGTGTTTGGACGTCATTAGGAATTAATTTTTCTCGATATGTTCAAAGCTTTGGGAAACTTGTGAAATCTCAGGCTGAACCCTCCTATCAAAAAAAGGGGTGACCCCTTATAATAGGCAAATTTCAGAATGGCTCATTTTCTCTTCCTAATGCAGTTTCTAGCACCTCGGCTCCGGCTATACATTGGTGATAATCCGTTCTGCTTGGCGTCCTATCGACTGCACGAGGAACGAAGAAACTTTCGTGATGGAGGCGCACATGGCCGCTGGATTCTTTATAGTCTCGCTAGGCGGCGCTGATCTAAGCATGACGAGTCCAGAATAGCTGCTGGAAGACTAGGGATTACCCGCTCAACTACCGACATTCTCTTCCATAACACTTGGTCGGTTAAATTAACAGCAAACGCAGCAAAGACGAGCTTTTTTTTTTAGCGCATGCATGAAACGTATATCCGCTGCGGGATAATAAGCCCGCATTTGAAACGGCGTCCTCCATAGAAATATCACGCGACGAATTAAAAAAGAAGCCATTCAATGACTTATCTTCATTCAGAATTTTCTCTCTTTTGACTAACGAGTCAATCTTCCGTTTACAGGTTTTGCATATTCTTCTGGGAATAGCTGATCTAAGTTTACCAAAAGGTTTTGAACATTTTCTTCGAATCCAACTGTGCGATATCTACATTGAAGAAACTCGCCTGCCAAGATGTCTTGAAATTAATCCCACAAACAAGACAAAACTCGTCTTTGCTGCGCTTGTTGTTCAATCTTTTTAGTGACGTTTTAGGTGATTGAAATTGAACAGTTGTTTTCTTTTTTCGAAGAGGAGAACTAACCGTTCCCTGCTAGCAGAGGCCTCTTTTCTCTGTATTTCGCTGGGCTGGAGTTCGCGAGGAAAAGATACCTCTGCCATGGGTCGCAAGTTCGTTTGATCAAACCGCCGTCCACGATCGTGGACGAGATCCAGAGCGCATGCTCCGTTCATTAATTACTGGCCACTATTTGAGCCCACAATACCTCTGCCATGGGTCGCTTGGGTTGGGTTGGGTTGGGGCTGGGGTTAGGGTTAGGGTTAGGGTTAGGGTTAGGGTTAGGGTGGTTAGGGTGGTTTGACTAACGAGTCAATCTTCTGTTTACAGGTTTTGCATATTCTTCTGGGAATAGCTGATCTGAGTTTACCAAAAATTTTTGTAGCATTTTCTTCGAATCCAACTGTGCGATATTTACATTGAAGAAACTCGCCTGCCCAGATGTCTTGAAATTAATCCCACAAACAAGACAAAACTCGTCTTTGCTGCGTTTGTTGTTCAATCTTTTTAGTGACGTTTTAGGTGATTGAAATTGAACAGTTGTTTTCTTTTTTCGAAGAGGAGAACTAACCGGAGTTTGATTCATGATTTCCGACTAAACCCATGCAAAGCATATTGACAGCTTTCGCGCGATGGTACGGGTTTTGGCACGTCGGTCGCTTATTAACGCTCACGCATGCGCAACAGAAACAGTTTCGACCCATGGCAGAGGTATCTTTTCCTCGCGAACTCCAGCCCAGCGAAATACAGAGAAAAGAGGCCTCTGCTAGCAGGGAAAACTAACCGGAGTTTGATTCATGATTTCCGACTAAACCCATGCAAAGCATATTAGCATATTAACAGCTTTCGCGCGATGGTACGGGTTTTGGCACGTCGGTCGCTTATTAACGCTCACGCATGCGCAACAGAAACAGTTACGACCCATGGCAGAGGTATCTTTTCCTCGCGAACTCCAGCCTAGCGAAATACAGAGAACAGAGGCCTCTGCTAGCAAGGAAGGATTCCGGAATTTGACAAAAGTCTTGGGCTCGGATTCTGAAACACGGGTCACAGCGCCTCGGCAAGTCTCGGATTTACTCATCGCTACCCCTATAAGTAGCTTTAGTCAACGGCGGAGCACAAGTATAAACTTTCTAAAATCTTTTTTTATGAAAATATGAAGAAAAAAATACTTGAAATATTGTTTTTCGCTACGAACATCGAACTTAGATTTATCATACTTGAGTAGCTTGGTGAAAACGATCAGTAAACAGATCGAGCCCCTATTTCCTTCACTCCTTTTATCTATATAGAAAATATATGGACAGAATTTGCGATGAGTGCTTTGTTGATTAGGTCCCGGCGTGACGAACAAATTTTTGATCGAACACAATCGAATACCCATCTTTCGATTGGTTTTAACCGAGTTATGCAATCAAACAATTACCAAACTTAATCGAAACATAAATCAACTTAATTAAGTTCGATTTTGTTCGATTAAGTCCGGAAAATAAAGCAACTTTAAAATGCATCTTATCATTGTGAGATACTTACTAACAATAAATTGGGTAAAGTAGAAACAATACACGTTCAAATAACAAATTAGATAAGTTTAGCAGCAACCAGTAACTAGAGTGATAGTAAATGTAGCTAAATGTTGCACTACTCGAGCCGCCTTTTTTTTTGCTCCTTCCTCGGTGTCTTGCGCACGGATGTTAATATTTCAATGACGGCATAACCTGGAATATGATTTAGGGCAGATCTAATAACATAGGATATACTCGTATCTGCACTCTTCTTTTTTAGAATTTTAACACTCTTATCTAGAGAAATGTTTCTTGCTATCTGAGCCTCGGCATGATCTTAGCATTTATTCTAAATATTTTGGGAATTCTCAGAGTAAAATCTATTCTCGGTTTTAGCTATCCTATCGCCCCTGCAGTGGGTGAAAACACGGGACTTGATGCTATTTCCAACTTCAAAATAGGACAGTGCATATGACAGCCATCTTCACTTTTTCGCGGAGGAAAGTTTATTGTGTGTTGTTATCGTGTGCACGCGATGTTCTGACTGTATTATATGTGGGATTCAACATTATTTAATTGAAACTCGGAAAAGCCGGTCATCTAAGCTAAAATGGCGGCCATTTTGACACTGCTTAGAGTTCTGTTGTGCTTAGAAAAAAACATCAAAAGTTACCACAAGGTCAAGTTTGCTCATACAAACTATCTGCTACCTGTGCTAAAATGTCATCGATTCTATGCAGGTCGAGCAAAAAGAGCAAGAAATCCTACGATGCAAGGACATTTTTTTCTGTTCTATTCTTGTTTAGAATTCAAAGTTTTATCTCACACGGAAGCTACATATTACAGGATAAACTCATTTCGAAGTGTACACAAGTAAAAGACCCAAATTACGAAATGTTATTACCCTTCCCTTTTCATTTGCCCGTTCTGTTATACGCACCATAATTCCCGTCTCCTTTCACGAATGCATTTCGCTTTTGCCTCAAAGCTTTCAAGGTTATAAGAGTGAATACATAAATACGTGCGTCTTTCATAGTTTTCATGATTCACAAGCGTACACGACATGTTTACTCAGCTTCTTTGAGAAATTCAATGATTGGCAAAAAGAGTTGATTAGTTTGTGATTTAATGCAGTCATTTCAAGAGCCTATGAGATCTAGCTCTAGTAAATTAAAAAAAAAAAAAAAGCTTTTTTCATCTCTGATTGCTATTTATAAACTCGCCAGGAAGTTTCCATGGGAATGGATATGTATTCATTTCCCGGTATCAGATTTGATCAAAATAATTCCATAATTAGTCCAAAAGAAGTCCCCAAACCTCATTTAAAAAACCCGAGAAATGAGCCACCTGCGTGCCCTCGTAAATCTGAACTGAAGGAGTCCCGATTTGGCTCTCCCAGCCCCTTTAAAGCCCTGTGCACATTGCCCACAACAAATTGCCAGCATGTTGGGTAAAATATGTTCTTGCGTGACAGGCGTTTGATGCATGACGGAACCAAAGGCAACCCAAGGCCCGACTATATTACTTGTATATGTTTTCAAAAGGCAACCTACGATTCCTCTGCATTCCGGTTGGATTTGGGTCTATTTCGTCCCCTGATATATTCGATAAATGAAAAATCAAGGTCGATCCCGAACAGGTGAATCTGTGAACGCAGTGAAAGGAGATGAAACGTTCTTTTTGGCAGCGCTAAAAGCATAGAGGCACAATAGTAAATGTAAAGATGTTGTCTTGAATAAAGACTGAGTCGATGACTGGGACAAATTGTTTTTACTTCAGTGCTGTCCTACGGTCAGCTATCAACTGACTTCCTAGTTACATGTTTGAACCTAGACCAAAACTAAATGATGCGTTGCTATGACAACAGTAACGACATTACAATAAAGATATGAACAAGAGAACTTCATTTTCGATCCCCATTCTAAGGACCTTATTGAAATAGAAAAAAAAAATGAAGGGAAAGCCATTCAAGCCCATACGTGTGCTCTTAATTTTGGAGCCATTGCACTATATACAAGAGCAAGGGGGTGAGGTGGGGGTACCTATGGTGCGCGCACCCCGTACCCCTTTCGGACGTCATTGAGGTAGATAATTTTTTATTGAACAATCGTCAAATACCATCCTTTTTCCATATGACTGCGCAGCCCCCCCCCCCCCCCCCCTCCAGCTACCCCTTCTAGTACAACGATACATGGCACAGTCAATAACAAAGCTAAATTCTAACGCGCGCTATGATTGGCTAGTTTTCTATAAACAAGAAATGATATACAATAGTGATATACCGCAAATGAAAGAAATATTAAAAGTTACATATCACAAAATGACCTCCTTAAACCCTATTCAGACTGGGCTATTTTGAGCTGTCTGTGACTGGGAGGAAACATTCTAGCGCTGTTGTGAAATCTGTTACCTAAACAAACTTATTTATAGTCCAATCTACGTCAAAAAAGGGGCCAACAACGGACTTATTGCAACATAAGGTTTTTTAACGGTTTCTTGCACAGAAAGTATCCCTCTACAACATACTAAAAGTCTGAAAAAGTAGGAGCACGCAAACACCCCGAAAAAAGGAGTCGAATTTTCATATAAAAGGCTTATATGAAAAAAACACAGGGTCCCCAAATCATGAAAATAACGAAACAAATACTTACTTTACAAAAAGAGAAATTTATAGCACTATAGATTACTAGAGATATATATTTCTACACACTTAGGATAAAAAAAATTAACATTATTTGAAGTAGTTCAGCTATTTTGGGTAAAATGTACATATTTTTAGCTATCCTTGTCACCAACACTTTGATCTTGCCGGACATTTCGTTATCATAAATGATTAAAAACAAATAAGCTGTATCAGATAACGTTGATTTTTATCCAGATCGTGTAGAAATATATATTTCTTATCATAGTGGTATAAGTGGTGTAAATTTGATTTTTTTACAGTATGTGTATTTTTCTTGATTTTCATGTTTTGGGGATATCTGTGGTTTTTCATACAAGCCCTGTGTCCTCTGTTTGCGGAAATTCGATGCGGTTTTTTGGGTGTTTGGGTGATCCGATTTTTTTAGACTTTTAGTATTTATAAAGGAAGACTTAATAAATACAAAAACGTTAAAAAACCTTGTGTTGCAATTAGTTTATCTTAAACCGTATTTGACTCATAGTCCGATTGACTGGACTATGAGTCAAAAAAGGCATTTAAATCTGAGAAACAGGACCAAAATATAAAAAAGTCACTAATTTTTAGGTTTTGGGAAACCTTTTGTGTGAAAAAAACATTTGCCATGGTAACATGGAATGTCTCCTGGGCATGTCAATGGCATCAAAACGTCCGCAGATAGGTTTTAGGAAAAGTAACCAACTTTTAGCCTCTTAGCTGCTATGGTTCAGAAGAAATAGCAATTTTCCCGGAGGGGGGGGGGCTTAAAGACCCCCCCTAGTCTGAATAGGGTTAATTTTACGTTTTACGAGTCCACGAGTAATCGCTTGGATTTTTTTCTAGAAATAAAAGAAACACTCTATCATTTGGCTGTATTTTGTGGAACCGTTGGTAGCTTAGTGTACGCATACGACGTTTAAGCTGACATTTCCCGAGTAGCATTATATATTTTTTTATCAGTCAAATGTGAATAATCCTTTAATTTTTGTTCTATCGGCTACCGGTCATTGTGTTTTGAGTAAAAGGAAGGATTCTTTCCAATGTAGATAGTGTAGAAGATGTCCTCGGGATTTTCATATTCATAAGAAATGCCTGGTTAACATTCATGGCGTATTTTGCCAACCAATTGTTATCCAATCGAATCATTATAACTATTTTTTTACATTTTACCCGCTTTTCGCCTTGAATCCTTTATAATGACGACAAGGTATTCGGTAAGAGCTCTTCTCTTCAACGTTTATGCATCATGTAAAGGAAACTTCTCGTATCATTTGTCCTTTTTCTTCGCTAAAGGCTGCATTGCTTGCTTAGCTTACCAAGATCAAATGTTGCCTTGAAACCATACGCGCGTAAGCAATTTGGCGAGAAACATTAAATAAACACAGGGAGCTTGAAACTCCCTGTTTTCTAAAATCTTAGACATACAAATCGATAGTGTTGTGACAACAAGGGTTATTTAGAGAAGCTATTTGTTATCAAATTTTCGCGCACTTGCTATGTTATAAAAGAAATGGTCCATTCTTAGCGTGTAAATATCCAGTCCTGGAAATACCTGGACTAGAGACTGGCAGCTAGAGTAGTACTCGGTCGTGCCTCGTTTGACTCGTACGCTACCATCTCGCTCTCTAAATAACTATCGATTAAAATTCAGGAGATGGGATCTATATAAATGCTTGCCCCCTAAAAATGCCCTTGTTTTGTGGAATGTTTCAACAGAACCTTAATAGACATTCTAACAAATGTGGGAGATTTCAAAAAAGCTTCTTTTTTGCTATTTTATCTGACTCAATATGCTCAATAAGGTAAGAGCTTGATAGCGAAGACTCGTTGGCTATGAAACGAAGGTATATGTATAATCCATATACCTAAAGAGAGAAAATTGAACTATAATTCCAATCTATTCGGAGGTCAAAAAGAACGAAACACAACGTATGGAGTTCTATATTAGAGATATAGGACGAGAAAAAAAATGCCTATTGGAAATAAAACTGCTGCAAAAAGAAGTGGGCTCCAAGTAAAAAAAATCTTTCATAGCAGTACATGGGAAAAAAAATCCTGCACATTCGATGGGCGAAAATCACCCACCCTCCCCCCTCCCTCAAAAGTCAAATGGTCCGCCCCTAAATATCATTTTTTTTATATCTGTGGTGTTATAATAATCGTTTAATGTACGTCAATATGAAAACACAAAAGCAGATTAGATGGTAGAACACGCCACCAAAAAGTCCGATATACTTTTTCACTGCTTGTCTGTCTTTTTTTTCACTGAACGAAAGCGTTTTCTACAATTCTCCGGTCAAATTGTCTTCTTGTGGTTTATTAAGTGGGTTTTGAGGTAGTTTTGAATATAATTTTGTAATCAGTTAAGTTGCGCACGGATTCTTCTCTTGTATCATTATAGTTGTTTTTTTATCAGAAGCTCCATTGAATTTCTCTTTTGAAGAGAAGTGTTCATTCGCGTGACACTTTATCCTCCGCTTTGGCCTAGTGCACTTGTCACCATAGCAACTGTATTTCAATGCTCTAAATGTCTTCGCGGGAGACCTAGTTAATTCACAGTCTGACTCTACTGAAGCTTTTTCACACGATTTTGCTAACAGGTGCAGAAGGATCCCCCAAAAGCACAATACAGAATATCAATAAAAAGCTTACGTAGTGCGGAAAATTTTCCGAAACAAATAAGCTGAACATGTAGAGATGCAAGAGAGAGCCTTATTAATTTCCTTTGAGTTGATAGACGGGCCCATGATGCCTTTACAAGTGCCTTACCCATGATGCGTTTACAAGTACCTTCTAGTGGAGTTCGGGAAAAGCAGGTTCGCACCATCAAGCGGCTATAAAAGACTATAAAAGGCATCTGTACTATCTCTGACGGGAATTCCTCGCGGTTTGAACTGCCTTCGCCGCTTTCGCGATGTCTGATTGAAATCTTCATTCCTCGCCATCTGTTACTAAACACTCTTCCCATTTGACCGCAGCGTTAATAGCGGCACAAGTATAAAAGGCAACAAATTGCTCTAGTTTATAAAAACAATACTCAGGAATTTGTATTTATCTGTAATTTTCCTTGATATAGAAAGGACATACTCATTAGAGTTAGATTTGCGTAGCCGCAGGCGCCTATGAATGATAAAAAGAAAATGTAAACATTCTTGAATGCGCAACACTAATGTACAAGAAATGCATAAATCACAATGTTATTATCTCTTGCGGCTGAACCTCAGCTTGCAACTATTACATTTATCTGACTTTTATCAAGTAATTTTACGGTAAATATTCGATACTTTATCATTTAAATGCTTTGACTGTACTCTGATGGTTGCGCTATGTTCGACTGGGGCCTGCTACAAACAAACGTGCCGACATGCCTAAAAAAATCCGTGATATATAGCAAACGCAACAGCTCTAGGCAAATCCTATGACAGAAACTATCGATTTTTTTAGCAATATAAGCTACCCTGCTATCTGATCAAACACTCTATAGCCGAGTTTCTCTAATTTTGTCAAAACACAAGGGCGATTAAATCAAATCAATAAATTATTTTCTTTGTAATGTATTTAATATCTGTCACTGTAATAGAAGATGCACAAAGCCTTAAGAGGAAACTCGAAGGTAAATAGGAAGGTATTATCCCACCTACTGTATCATATTGAACCTACAACCTATTTTCAGCAAAAATAAGTTTTTGAAATCTGGACTTAATAAGAAGGAAAAACGGCAACGAAAAATAACCCAGCCCCACCAAGATAGCGCGAAATATTCCTGGAGGAAGACTGGATCGAGTACAATTAAACAGCGATATTTCGTCCTCTTTTGTCCCGGTTTGACGCTTTTTTGTGGCGCACGCAATTAAAGCATTAATATTTCCATGTCCCTGCAATTTCTTTGTCTTGAACATCTAAAAATGCTTTCTAATGGAATAAAAAAAGATGAACAAAAGAATACATCCCAAAGCGCGCCAATAAATACAATACAATACAATACACCAGAAACTGTAATTCGACTCCCTGCCCTGAAGAAGCCTTATTAAAGACGAAAATTTGGCAGAGTCGAATTCCAGTTTTTGGTGTATCCTGAAGCGCGCGATAGCGTATCAATTGATGTCACGCATCACACATAAACTTTTATCTTGCGAGCTATCCTCCTTGGATAATAAATAACTCAATATCACTTACCCGATAGGGCTCGTGAAGATTATTTGGCTGAGGAAGACAGAATGACATAAAAAAGTTTAACACAATAATGGCACATATGTGAAGTAGTGGATATGTCGCTAAAGAAATGAAAATCCAAGCGCCTCAATGTGACAGCGGCGCGGAATTTTGGTTCAGGGGCGCACGCGCGCGGCGATTTTTAGACTTTCTGGATAATTTTTTTTTTCCTGCAGGTTCCAAAGACTATACATAAAAGCTTCTTTGATTTCATTGACGAAAAGATTATTCTTTCTGTCCCCCTAAAGCCATGATTAAAAAAGAAAAAAAGAACAATTATTTCAAACTCAAAGGCTTATCTCATGGCACCTTCTTTTTCGGTGTACTTGGTCCAGGAGTTTATGAAAAATAATCCGAAAAATGGCAAATCAGTATTATGTTAGAGCTCTCCTACGCCAAGTAATTTGTCCACTTTATTGAAGCTTGTAGCGTAGCATAAAACTTGAAAATTACGCAGACACAGATACATACTTACAACTAGCTGTGCTGTGCTATTAAGTTGTTTGGTAGGTATATGATATCGATAATTCATCACACGGACCTACCTGGAACTACTGGGGAGCAAATGATTTCTTCCCTCGGAAGAAGCCGCTTAGCAAATCAGTCGAAATCTTGATCTCTCAGCATATGTCAACAGCTTCGCCAACCAAGCTATTAATCATTGCTGAAAACCTAGTTTTAAATGTTATCTGTAATAATAAATAACGGTGGATTTTAGGTATAATCTCACGATAAAAATACTTATCGAGAAATCTTAAACCTTGTGTGAAAACAAGAAAAAAAGGTTCAGTACGCTAAAGACAAACGCGCTCGAAGATATCCCACAAGCGCTCACAAGTAAAATTATAAACATTGACGAAATAGGTGCGGCACTTTGAATATTTTCCCGCAACTTTCTATTCATCTTTCGTTCGATTAACCTTCGAACGAAAGATTTTGCATAACAATTCCAACATTCTCTAGAGCAATTTTTGGAAGCTGTCAAAGATATGGGTTTACTTACGATTTTGCTATTTTCAATGAAAAAGGAACTAGACTTCTCTGAGACAGTGAGGAAAAGCTAATATATCACTGCTCGGTTCATATTATAACCCAAGTATGATTGAAAATGATTTGCCGCTAGAGATCATAGATATTTTATAGTACACCTTATGATATATCAGCCTCTTATAAGAACACAATGCGAAAAAAAAATATGGCAATTCAACATTTTTTTAAACTGGCTAAAAATTTGTACTTTATATAAGGTAGATTCGGGTGAATACAACGTTCTTTGTTTGTGGTGATGGCTCTGATTTTGCACTTGTAATTAAGGCTTTTATCGGTAGTGTTATCAAATCAATACTTAATTGAAATCTACGAATTGCGAATGGGTTTTTTTTTTGTCGCCCGACATTTTATTGTTACTTGTGAACATTATCTTATTTTTCATAAAATTTACATGCTGGTATTACTTTTAGAAATTCTAACAATGGCCACAAAGCGCATTTTGGTTTTCTTGAAAGAGTTGGGAGTTATCTGTGTCTGCGGAATGCATTATCGTCATTGCAAGTCTTTAGATTGATTTTCTAAGTTTCCTCACAAATCTCGTCTGTGATCGGTTCTCGTGGTCAGGCGCGTTCGCAGGATTTGCCCAGGGAGGGGTGGGGGGGGGGGGGTGCACAGTCAAATGAATCATATGGAAAAAGCATAGTATCTGAAGATTCCTTAATAAGAAATGGCCCACTTTTTGGCCGCCAGGGGGGTTGCGAGCGCACCCCCCTGTGTAAGCGCCTGGTGATATGCGACAAAACTGCTCATTTTTTTTCACATTTTCTCTCTAATGTATTTTATTGAGAAAAAAAGGTTTCTTCGGGAATGACAAATATCGCCGAGAGAGATTTTAAGTTAGTTTATTTGGAAAGAGCACATGTCCAAAAACCCTGAAAAAGGAGGATTTTACCATTGGTCTTGAATATTAGAAAATAATTGATTCGGCATCGAAAACCGATAACACAAACGTAATTACATACTCATTAAAATTAGATCAAAACATTTATCAATTTATGGATTCTATGGTCAAGTGTGCGGCCTTTCAAAAGCAAATTACTTGAGCTCTTTTTTTTCACAATAATTAGATTTCACCAGCAGTAAAATGCCTTTTAGGCACTTTTAGTTTGTTAACAATAGAATCAAACGCATCGGAAACACTAATAGAGTTATTCATGACTACACGCTTTTCGTTTTATAAGAGCCTTTTAGTAAGAACGTCCAAACTAAAATTCCACTAATTTATAAGGACGAAGAACCACAGAACTGCTCAGATAAGAGCAATTTGTTTTTATTTGATGCATGCATTTTGAAACATAAAATCAAATAGAGTTTATAATAGATACCTTAGATATTATGGCTATCACAGTCAAACCAGGTCAAGCGTGCCCCTTATAGCCGATTTGCTTTGAAATTTTGAAAAATTGTTTCACGGAGTTACCCTGTGCCCCGTCACATCGCCACTTCCGATGCTAAAACTTGATAAATTGCTCGAAATATGCTTCTATTGAGTTTTAAAATAATTTACGCCTACCTTTGTTACTGTCTCTGTGTAATCTCTAGAAGTTCTTTGTAGCGCGATATGTAGCTCCGTAACGCCATAAAACTCCAGGTCATCGCCCCTTCCCCATGCATATATACTGATCACCCATATGAACCACCCCACTAGACTGGAAGGTCCGCTCCAATGAAGGAAAATTGAGTACCACTGCAAGCTACGCGGGCTACGTAAAAGAAGATGGTCCGCGAAACGAACACCCACGCACAAAATCCGGGCTACGGGCCTGAATGTATTCAGTTATTTTTTACTATAAATTAATCTTACACAAGGGTAACGATCTGGCCCCCAAAGCGCTACTAGATAATGGCAATGACAGTTCATGTGTGAATTTATTCCATGCACATCCTAATTTCATATAGTGGTATCTACAAAGTACTGGTAATAAGGTTAAACTAGTGGGAACCCTTGAAACATTCACTTTAAACATTAGATTTTTAAATATTTTTTGGGTTCAACCCTCTATCAGTGCAGAGGTTAAGGGCGTGGCTGCTTCTACTCCCCATTCATTCAGCGCCCGATGTTTGGAAAGAGAAACGGCCATCTTGAGAGTAGCCCAATAAGGAGGCGACTCTTGCATGTTTTCAATGTCCATGGTAGCACACGTCGCACTATAAGGTTAAAAACTAAATGCACCAAGCAACTTCTATAACCTTGACAGGTCACTCGCAAAATTCAATCCATTTCTCCATAGTGAGGGTGGAAGGGGGCCGTGAGGGGGGTGTTATTGAAAAAGCCAACTTTTGAGCAAATTTTGAAAGAGAGCTTGAAGCGCTGAAAAAAATATTCAAGCCACAAAAATTGCTCTTTGGCTATAAAAAGAACCATTTTCAAGGGGACCATAAAGCAAGTCAGAGTCGCACTTTGTGTTAAAACCTATCAGTTAACGCTTGTTTGCAGTTCCGTCCCGTAGATGGCCCCCGAGTGTTCTTCCCCCGAGTAGAGAGGCCCAGTCACATTGCTCAGCTTACAAGTCTTCAACGGCTCGCGATAGTCGAAGGTGTGACACCCCACGTGGAGCAAGCAGTAGAGCATGCAAGTGAATTCACTGGTCACGTGGTATTCGATGTGCATGATCTGCTGTGTTCGGGTTTCTCCCTGGCCGGGTGATACTTGAGAAAATACCTTGACAGAGCCTCCACCTATTAAAAACATAAAATGGGATAAAAATATTTGACATTTCAATTTTAGATTTTGAAAATATTGTCCACCTTAAAGGATTAAGGACAACAGGCGACGGCTAGGACAACGCGATCGAAAATGGTTTTTCAATATTTTAATTGCAATGGAATAAGCAAAACATTTATAGTCAGAGACAGATAAAAACTCAACTATTAAGGACATAATTTCTACAGCAGCGAACGTAGTTAGGGGATACAGTGCAAACCTCCGCGTCCTCAATTGACCGGGAAACTTGGGGTTTTCACGTCGTGGTTTTACGGAAAACGGCTGAAATGTATTAGACAGAACGCATTTCCACGTGCTGTTTTTGAGTTCCGAATCAAAATTCCAGTCTTCTGCCGTCGTCGTCCGCGTTGCCGTAGTCGTTGCTAATGTTAGAAATGGCACGTGACTCATTAAATAATTCAGTTTTCACATCATTATGTGTGTTTTGACTGTTACAGAGGACGATTTGTGATAAACATAAATATACAGCAGTGGAGTGAACGAAAAGTGAATATATGCGACAATGGATATTTCTAGCACTGAAAATGTGGAGAACATTTGCAAGCTCAGTACATATAAATTCAATTTTTTTTAATGATGTTGGTACTTTTTATATAAATAAGTA
Organism: Nematostella vectensis; assembly: GCF_932526225.1. Taxonomy (NCBI): domain Eukaryota; kingdom Metazoa; phylum Cnidaria; class Anthozoa; order Actiniaria; family Edwardsiidae; genus Nematostella; species Nematostella vectensis. The sequence goes on along the minus strand of NC_064035.1, from coordinate 11,862,753 downwards.
AACAAGCTTTTCTATCCATGTGGGACGCCTACAATTAACTTGTCAGAATCCTCCCCACTCAGAAGTTAAATTCAAAATGTATTGGCCGGAAAACAAACGTCCATATGCAGGATAACGAAACAAATCACCATAGATATGTGATTTTATGATAACGCCGGTAGCATTTTCTCACCTTTATCGTGGTCGACGCAATAACGTGCATTCCAAGCGGCATCAAGTTTTCTGAGTTTATAGACATAAAAACCAAAACAGTTCCGCACATACACCGAAACACTGTACCGGCACTCCTGCGAGTTGCTATGGAAACAAACAGTCCGCTTGACCACGCCCTCGGATACGGACGGGTGCGTCCCACTCATCCACCCCGAAGCAGTAGCGCCGCAGCGGCCTTCGGGCACCACGTGACCGGGGAAATGATAATAACCGGCTTTGCCGGTAAATTGGTACCAGTTGGTCTCGTTAATGCTGACGTCATCGCTGATTAGTAGTGATGTCACGCGTGAAAGTAAACGGGAGTCATCGTTGAGGGTTGCGTAATTGGAGCACATGCTCAGCGGTTCTAAAACGTGGCACAGAGTTGTAAGCGTGGTGGTTGAACAATAATGAAAAAATAAGAAGGGATTTGAATATATTCGACAGGGTTACTTAGGTTTGGAAAATCAGTTACACCTCACTTCTATTTGTGTATGAGTACAAAGACAATCACTGGCAACGTTCTACCGCCATTCATGATACGCTCGCGATTTATTGCTCTAATAATAGTGAAAAGCACTTATTGATACACACTAGGAAGCTGGTAGTAGGTCAATAAGGCATGAAAGGACTCGTCACTTTGTCACGAACTTACCTGCTTATGCTAGAAAAATGCTATGTTGTGTACCCATCTATCATTACTCTGGGGTATGCAATTTATACTATTAAACAGCCTGTCAGCCGCTTTTTTCATCCTAGCAAAGTACCATGTGTCATGGGCCATTTCCATCGGATTTTGCTTTACCTTTGACACGAAGATACGTCGTCCTGGAGTTTGATCCGCGGGAGTTGGTGACAGTACAGTTGTAGCTGCCAGCTTGTGAGCCATTCACGTGACTGAGAACGAGATTTGAATGGGACGAGCTTGTCTGGACCACTTGTCCATTATGGCTCCACGTTGTTGTGATTGGTAGATCACCAGTAGAGGTACATGGTAGGGAAACGTCTTCGTTTTTGTTCGCGACGATGTCTGCAGTAATGTCCATGAAGGCTGGTGCACCAATATCGCCTAAGTAGAAGGGGTAAAGATATATATTTAGAAAGATTTCACAAAATAACATGAACTTTTCTTTTTCCATTTGAAAAGTACCTCAACAGTCCTGAATGTCTCCTATATGGGAGATGATTTATAGGACCAAAACAAAGATTCAGCCAATCAGAATAAAGAATTGAAATGATTACTATACATGTGTTAAAATATAGTGTAAAATACAGAATTAATGATCTTCTGCTTCACCATTACCATAAGATTTTGTACAAAAGTACAATGTAGTATTTAATTGAGCCCTCTCTGAAGAATCTGTGTGTCTCCTCCATGGCTGTGTTTGCCTTGGTTTAAAATCATGTAGCAATAAATTTTGTCTTATTTCTGGTACAATGATTTGCATTTATAGTTGTTCTGGACTGGACAATGCTGTGGAAAAATTGGGTTTGGGCTATTCGAGGGGCTAGTTAGATTATCCGTTTCAAGTCAATCGCTTATTTTTTATTTGTTTTATCATCAATTGACAAACCTCAAAAGTCATGATAGGCAAAACCCGTAAAACATCGGACACTAAGTCGTCGTATTTAACAAATAATTATATGTTTTCGCCATCGTATTCGCGGTACAGTGTAATGCCCCAATTACGGACGGTTTTTGCATTTAGCACCATAACTTTTTAGCAATAAAAAGAACACTTTTGATATTTTGCCAGTAACGAGATTGGACCTTAACCTAATAAAATACTTAAAAATACATATTGTTTTAAGTTTAGGGCGCCGTGTTCGAAAAGTATGTGTCACTGATTTGCCCTAATCCCGGTCAACTGGCTCCAATTCCGGACACAAACTTCAGGAATGATTTTCGTTACTTCTCCCATACATTTCCAATGCTTATGAAATTAAAAACAATTATCTAATTAAGCAAAGCCAACTTTAATTATGTGGATCTACGAAGAGCATTTTAGTATTTGTTTACTTACGCGCTCTCTGAATCACAAATTCATTCGTTTGAATCCGTAGACTCTCGTCGAAAAATAATCATGAAATTTGGCATATAATGATAATTTTATTAAGTTTTACCAGGGGCTCATAACCAGGGGCAATCAACTTCCCCATATTCTGGTACTATATAGGTGTCACGGCGTTTCCTAGGATCAGGCTATATTTAGACTCGCGGATGAGCCAATCAGATGACAGGGCGGAAAAATTGACTTTGTCTCAAGGAATCGAAAATGGCGACCGAGAAGGGGGAAAACGATGCTAGCTTTTCAAAGTCTTCCTACATCGTCATATGCCTCCTAATTTCTGAACCCTTTTAGCCACAGAGAAAGAAACATTTTCTTGCTAACCTTGGACTATTTATTTTTCCATAAGTGGACTCAAACTTTGTTACGAGGACATATTTTCAGGGCAGGGCAAGGGATGAGTCATAGGTATCATATGGAAAAATCATAGCGGAGCCGCGCGCGGAGCCCCATAGGTATAGAAATGGTCTATAACTAGGCGACTCAGTTTTTTTGGTCAATGACGTCATTGTCACAAGCTGCCAGCCAGCCGCGATCTGCCTCGGCACAGGCCTCCAGAGCGCGCAAAACAATATGGCGGATGAGTATTTCTACCCCTCTCAAAAACACACGAAAACTGACTGCAGAAATGCCAAGAATTGTCGAAAAAGAAGTTCTTGAAAACAATCATTCGTGGGAATGCTAACCACGGATATGAACTTGTCTAATTATATGCAAAAGACTGTGTAAAAGCATGGTTGAAAGTTTTTAGTCTTTGTGCTCGAGTCAAGGTCAGCTGAAATGTCAGAGTAAGCCACAAGATAAAGAAAGAAAAAACAAGCTAATTATATGGACACCTTCTCCGACAAGTGCTCCTATGTATTTATTCTTGCACTAGCAGACGTAGGTAAGTTGGCGTATTGTATTTAAGTACTTAGCGGAACGATCTTTCGGAGTTGTTTTGTTTTCAAACTTTGAACACCTTTTTCATTGTTGAATTTAATTTACTTTAAGTACTTACCTCAGGGAATAAATATTCTAGGCTGTATTTATCAAATTCGATCTCTAAATCTGCTATTCGCCACCTATCATAGGAAAATTATAACTATTTTTCATGAATAAATTGAATATAAGTTACTAGAGCTGTCAACTCTGTCACAAGATTTTGGACCTCATCATAAACCTAATTTTTGTGAGAATGTTCATACATTTTTGTATTCATCCGCATTGGCTCACTAGAAATAAAACCAAAAGTGATTTTTAATTCATTTCAATGAATGAAATTCTCACTAAGATGAGCAATTACATGGGTAAACTCCAGCTTTCTTTGGAGAAAGAAATAGATAAACTGGTTTCCTAAAACCTTAAAGAAATTGAGAGCTGGTCTCCTAAAACCCTAAGTATTAGTAATTTGTGAAAAACAACATATATTTGATAAACACAATTTAAATCGACTATTCTGGAATTCTGTTTTGCTTTAAAAAGAAAGGTGCACATACATATTAGGACCTTGAGGATCTGTTATTACCTAAAAAATGCCTTTTTTATATGCCTTTTTTATACCACCTACAATATTTTCAATAACCCTGGGTACTTCAATGTTTCCTTAATTTTTTTTTTCTCATGTCACAATATAATGTGGTCCAATAGTAAAATCAGGTTTCATAGAAAGCCAAGACAGCTTTTTTGTAGAGGAGCAATTTGCTCAAAAGCAATGTTTTTTCCCCTCTGCAGCTTCTCCTATAAAAGCTCTTCCAACCTCTGGCTCATCAGATCATAGAGCTTTATGAGACAGCAAAGTTTATACGTTCATTTTCTGTAATGTGTATCATTTTAGAAAAATTTAGTTGGGACTATTTTTAGTTTTAGGTTTTATGAATTAGGTCTTTGTGGTATAATATTTGTATCCTATTTTTAGTTTTAGGTTTAGTGAATTAGGTTTTTGTATCGTAATTTGTATATTTGTATCGTAAGGAAATTACCAGTTTTTTTTCTTAAATGCTTTTCTCCAAACTTCTTCAGGTTAATCTCAGCCAGAGATTCTGAAATCAAGCTGAGACACAAGCTGCTGGCTAAGAGGCATGACCAGGGCATGATGTATACATATAAGGCATTGGTATTTAATGTAGGTCACCAAAAATAAACACATATAAAGCAACAAAAAGTAAGATAATATTTTAATGGAAAAATTGTTCTAAAAAAATGAACTAGAGTTATAAAAGTAAAAAACCTAGTTTTTTTTTCAAGTTAGCCTGACAGGTTCTTGTATAATGTGTGGTTAGTGACATTTAGGCTATTTAGGTTCATAGTCTCTTGCTATTACAATGAATCATGGTAAATTAATTGAGGTAGTAAGTTAATCATAAAAATCAAAAACAGGTCTCCTATATGATCCCTTAAGATCATATTTTTAAAACTATTTAGAAATCAATTTTCTTATTTCAACCTATTTCAAATTATAGGCTTAATAGATGCTTATAAAAAGGATTATAATTCGATAATTTTAGGTTAACAGGTTTATTCTAGGTTCTTATATGTGGTTCTTAACTGTATAATAAAATAATGTACTCAGAATTTTTTCAAAATATGTTGGAGTGCTTTTAATCCACCCTTAGCAAAGTTACATTCTAAAACACAAGAGAGAAGGTTAATAAAGATATTTTTCCAACTTTTGAATTGCTTACTTTGAAACTTACACAAGAGAAAGAAAATGATAAAGCCCTATATTTGCAAGTTAAGTAAAGTAATTTAAATAAGTAAAAGGAAGTGGGACAGAACAGGCAGGGAATTAGTACTTATACCTTAAATCCACTATGATAGTGTGATTTGCTAATATACTTATTAATGTATAGAAATTTGATATGTATTTGTTTATTGTTTTTAATTTTGAAGAGAATAAAATAGCACCCAATTTTGGTGAGGAACTGTAATTGATCCTCATTTTAAAATAAATACGACCTCCCTTCACACTTGAAAGCCTTCCCTGTTAATCAAAGTATAAATTTATTTTGCTACTTTTGCTGTATCAGTTGTCTATCAAGAATAGTTTAGTTAATGATATCCTTGTCGATAAATAAATGTCAATAAATACTTTATTTTACCTTCAACAAAAAACATATGTGTTCTATGTATTCTCTAGGAGGATTGGGAGGACACCTTTTAATAATAATCGCAGTATTTATAGAACATGCAATCTTTATATGTTTTACATATGGTGCCTTTTTGTGGGTGGTGGAACATGATGCATAATGAAAGTGCAGGGAAGGGTTCTACACAAGTTTATGCTAAAAAAAGTCATGTTGGCTCCGCTTTTAGGCAGTGCCTAAATCTATATATTATACACTAAAATTTAAGAACATCGTTAAGAACATATTCAGCCTTAAATTGTCCCAAAAATAAGAACGGCCCAGCCTCAACTGAAATTAGAATTCGTATTTTATTTCAGCTAAATTCGATGAAAAAACTCTCTGACATGGCCACTATGTGGCTTTCATTCAAGGATTTGGAGATGAGATCGGATAATAAACTCACTAGACCTTCAAAAAAGCGCTAAATGTCCCGCGAGTCAGCGAGAAGTGATGACATCACTTTAAAGCAACTTAAAAGCGTCTCCATAGGAGTCATTCAGGACTGCGCAAAAACACACAAAAACATGACTAAACCATGAATCAAGTTACCATTTTTGTGTCCAAGTAACTGAGCCCTCATGCAGAGGATATCGGTACTAGGAACCCAAGTTTTAGGATATATTTTGACAAACTTTGCCTTGATCTTCGGATTAAGCCAAATCGTCACAGAACCAGTGTGCTGCTTGTTCGCTTGGAATGTCTGTTGAAAATGAAAATTAAACAAAAATATATAACACACAGTACAAATAAGCATCCATGGTGACTTTTTTAGCTTGGAAGGGAAAGATAATAAATAGTCTGTCAGATATATAATATAATCGCGGCATGTGTATAGTATCAATGATGATACCCTACTTTTACCAATATGCGCTGTTTTTTTAATCATTTAAAGCCGCATTGTCACCAGTTAACTTCCGGAGGTACGACGGAAACCTCAACCGTTAATGACAAAAGAATCTATTAGAATCCGAGATATTTAACAGGCCATCTGCTCTAAATTATCAATCACATCCTCAAAGAGACTCCCAATAGACACACTTCTTTCAAAATTTAAAAAAAAATTCGCGTTTTCCGTTAAAAATCATCGGAGATTGTTACGTAATCGACCTGAAGTAAACTGGTGACAATGCGGCTTTAAATTTCAAACCTTGTATGATCCTGCCGCGTCCTTGTAGTCTTGGAACACATTGCCGTCGACGCTGTAGGACATCTGTGAGAACATTTGTTAGACATCAATAACTCTGCATACTTAAATCTTTACTTTTTTTAGAACGATAAATACGGGTTAAGTTTGTCAACTTAAGTTTAGGATAAGGTCAGTATAAAATTTAGTATAAAATCATTTTTTTCCCACGTTCTTTTTGCCGTCGCCGTTGTCGTTGAGCAAGCCTTCTCACGACCGCAACAGAGACAACAATGGCAACGGCAGAAACAACACCGCTTTTTTCTCACCTGAAAGGTGGTAACCCATCGTGCATGTGAACCCCCCCGACCCATCGTTACAATCGCAGTTATGATAGTCACGTGTCCAATATAGATCTTGAGCCAATGCGCCCCACTTATCGTCAAGGGGCACCAAGATCTCGCACCAATCGTGGCAGAAAAGATAGCAAGATTCGGGACATGATTTTCGTTATAAGACGACGAGGCCGTGTAAACGGCGTTATTATTGCCTTCTATCATGTCCACCGCGGAGGCTTTAAAACGTAAAGCATAACACATAATTATAAACCTGTAAAGCATAACACATAATTATAAAAACATAATACACGCCCTGAAAAGAGTGACTGTGACAATGTGCGACGCCTGAAATAGAATGATTGTGATAATGCGTGACGCCTGGAATAGACTGATTGTGAGAATCCATGACGCCTGGAATAGACTGATTGTGAGGAATTAAGCTTTTGGTCAGAGGAACTTCTTGTATGCGGACATTTGAGCCTATATATTGAGAATTCGAAAATTTTGTGCCATTTTTTTTTGCTCTATCTGCGGACATGGTGCGTAACGACTACAGGGCTGGTGGTGTGACGACGTGTGGAGAAATTACCTATTCCGTACGTATACATATCGGCTCGTAAACTGATGTGATTTATCCAGCTTTGCGGACAGATGCGCACGCAACGTGTATAGAGAGGATACGGCAGTATATTACGGACGACTGCCTCGTTGTCTGCATTACCAGGAAAGACCTTGGGAGATAATGAAAGTGCATTAGTGATCGGCTTTGTATTTCTGAAACAGAAACAAATAAAACTTAACCGCATTACCCAATCTTAAATTATTACTGCGAATACTGCACTTTTCGTTTTGTGCTAGTTGCTGCTTGGCGCACCTTATGCTGTCCATTTTCGTCGAGAACGGTGGTAAAAGAACCGCACGACGATTTAGAGTGCTGCACCTTGTAAGAGGTTACGTACTGCGAAGTCGAGAACCTTCTCTGGGTCGCGACTGCTGTAACATAATGCCGTCTTTGTAGGTTGACTTGGAAAAACTGATTCACATCATTTACAGCAGAAACCCAAGCTTGTTTGCTACCACTATACATCCAGTTAAGTCTCCCTTTGTGAGGTGGATATGTTGTTGAGAATGTAGACGAAGCGGTAATCGCCCAGTCAGGTATCTCGCCACTGTGCATTCCTAGTGATACCATCGGATCTGCAAATATTTTATAAAGGCATAGTTCAATACAAATGCCAGGATTGTAGCTTAGTAGGGAGGGGAGGGGGCGACTGTGGAAAGAAGAGGAGGCAGGTCTTTAAGCATCAGCTCCTTGTAAATCTTAATTCTTTGTAAAGAATTGTCGTGTTTCGATTAAATATCTTATTCTTTATTTTCGCACGTTTTAATTTTTGCGAATATTTTCTCAGCAAATTTCGCGAGTCCTAATTTTTTTTTTACAAAAATATGACGTTAACCACGGGCAAACCAGACGAAATGTTCGTGTACCGAATATATTTGTAACATAAACGTGCATGGATGAGGAGCAGACACGCTAATTCCACCAGCGTCTTCTGGACGTTTTATCTCTTCTTGCTTTGTGCTGCTCTTTCATCGGAATGACTACAAGAATCTCTGGCTTACATCAAATGGCAGCTATCGGGTACACCATGGCGGAAATCTCGAACTATCTGCTCCGGAATATGAAGTTTGTTCGTTTCGTCTCTCACTCTCATTCTTTAACATCCATGCAAATTTGCATACTGATGGACGACAATGGTATTTCACTGTTGGCATACACCTGGCATTCTAATGCACCGGAATCTTTCGTATATAGCGATCATTACAAATGATGGCTTCGATCCACATTCCGAACATCCGCCGCGCTCCTGAAAACCATTTAAAACGCGTCCTGTCTTGAACACCCGTTCTGCCAGATATAACTCTGCGGACCTCCTTGCATTTATTCATGCAACGAAACCTGATCTTGTTGCTTTAGTTGAAAGGTGGTTTCAGCCAAATGATGTTGCAGCCAGGCGTGAGATAGTCCCATCTGGCTACAGGCTTGTCGACCACCCACGTGATGATAGGAAAGGGGGAGGTACTGGGATTCTCTACAACGAAAACATCACTGTCAGGAAAGTGCGATCTGGAGAGGAGAGCTCGTTTGAGTATCTCGAATTTACTGTAAATTTCGAGAAATTTGATGCCAGGCTGGTAACTATCCCTTTAACTGTCAGCACCTTCATTGGAGAGTTTTGCAAGATTAAATCTATAAACATTGTCACGCTGAAAAATGATCTACGAAGCAGTGAACTCCACCCTAGCCCTAAGACGGATCTCAATGGCATAGTGAAGAAGTACAATCAAACTCTATCAACACTGCTTGATAGTCATGCTCCAGTGAAGAGCAAAACCATATCACTTACAGACCAAGACTGCCATGGTTCGGCGAAGACAGGTGCCGCCATCAGGGCAAGGAGACGTGCGGAAAGAAAATGGAGGAAAACAGGGAGCGTCGAACATCTAGCTGCCTTTAAGAGGGCTAAGAACTATGCCACGATGATGCTAAATAAAGCTAGGACTAGTTACCTCTCGGACTTCATCCTTGACAACAGCTATGACCAAGGCAAGCTGTTCAGGTGTACTAATGCGCTTCTGACCCAACATAGAAGCTTCGTGTTACCGAGTGGTTGTGACGGCACATTCTTTTGCTACTGATATTGGCAATTTTTTTATCCATGAGGCGATGGGAAGTGGTGTTAATGACGTAGAGCCATCTGATTGCCATGAAGATCCTACGAACTCTACTTTCTCCTTCAGTCGTTTTAAAGAACTGACAACTGATGATGTGCGGGCTCTCAATAACCGAGGTTCTAAAAAATCCGACAATATTGGTTTTCCAGTGTCTTGATAAATTAATTCCTGTAATTACGTCTATGATCAATCTATCTCTTAAGTCGGGTTCTTTTGCCGATGAGTGGAAGGATGGCCTCGTCAACATCCTGCTAAAGAAGGCAGACCTTGAGCTTTGGTGACCAAAGCCAATGTTCGCCCTGTCAGCAACTTGGCTTATGTCTCTAAACTGACTGAAACCAATGCGGCTCTTCAGCTACAAGACCATATGATGCATCGACATGGCCTTTACCCAGTGTTCCAGTCCTCGTATCGGAAAAACCATAGCACCGAGACGGCTCTCCTTGAGAGGTCGCAATGACATGACTTCTTAGCATGAACAGCCAGCAGACCACCTTGCCGGTGCTGTTTGATTTCAGTTCCGCCTTTGATACTGATAACCACACCACACTGATTCATCGCCTACAGAATAGACTCGGTGTGAACGAAACTGCTCTTAGTAGGTCCAGGTCTTTAACGTGTCTATATCGAAGGCAATGTTTCAAGGAAGTTTCACCTATCCTCCGGTGTACAACAGGCTATCCTGTCTCGGACCACTGTTGTTCACGTAAGTAGTCTGCTTGAGGTCATTGATAAGCATCTACCTATGGCGTACTTCTATTCCGATGGTGTCCAGTTGTATCTGTCGTTTAGTCCCTCTGATACGTCAAGCCAGGAGAAAGCTATGGAATCCATGCAGGACTGCATCCCCGACGTCAGATTATGGTCACGTATAACAACTCCCTTATCCTCAATGACAAGAAAACGGAATTAATGATTATCGGGACTCGACAGCAACTGCTAAGGGTTTACCAACAGTAAGGGATTATTTAACAATATCCGATGATTTTTAACGGAAAACGCGAAAAATATTTCAAAATATTGAAAGCAGTGGAAGTTTCTTTGAGGATGTGATTGATTATTTAGAGCGGATGGCCTGTTAAATATCTCGGATTCTAATAGATTATTTTGTCTTTTAACGGTTGAGGTTTCCGTCGGACCTCCGGAAGTAAACTGGTGACAATGCGGCTTTAACATCTCTGGGATAAACGTAGGTGACGACTTGATAATGAAATCCACGCCTGTTTAGAAATCTGGGATCCTGGTTTGACAAGACATTCTCAATTGCCACACACATCTGACCTGTTGTGCGTCGTTTTTCCACCTTCATAATATCAGAAGAATACGCAAGTACTTCTCCTTCGAGGCTGCTGAGACGTTGGTGCATGCATTCGTCACGAGTCGGGTAGACTATTATAGCTTATTGTTTGGCCTACTCACTGAAGTACAACGAGTCCAAAATGCAGCTGCCCAACTTATCCTCTGTGAGAGTAGACACAGCCACATAACATCACTCCTTAGGCAGCTTATCATCTGTGAGAGTAGACACAGCCACATAACATCACTCCTTAGGCAGCTTATCATCTGTGAGAGTAGACACAGCCACATAACACCACTCCTCAGGCAGGTACACTGGCTTCCCTTTGAGTATGGAGTAAAGTTTAAAGTATCATTATTAACGCACCACAATATTTTAGCGAACTTGTGACATTAAAACCACATTCTGCGTATAATCTGAGATCGAGCAGTGTGGTTAAGCTCCAATCGCCCAGAATTAAGTCTTTAGTCACTCTTGGTGACCTCTCGTTTTAGTTATCAGCGCCTTAGCTATGGAACATCCTCACTCTTGAAATTAGCAATAGTAAAAATAATTTTAAAATGCAGCTCAAAAATTTCTTATTTAAGGAGGCTTTTAACCTTTTTAAAGGTTAAAACTTAAAAGTTCTTGACCAATACCATCCTGGATTTTATTAAAATTGAGCATTTAGTAATTATTGTATTATAAGATACGAAGATATGAAGAAGTCTTATTAAAGACGAAAATTTTTTTTCAAGTTTTTGGTGTATTGTATTCATTGTTCTGGTACGATATATATATGTATATATATATATATATATATATATATATTCATTGTTCTGGTACGATATATATATGTATATATATATATATACATATATATATCGTACCAGAACAATGAATACAATACACCAAAAACTGGAAATCGACTCTGCCAAATTTTCGTCTTTAATAAGACTTCTTCTTATCTTCGTATCCCCTGATGAGTGGGCAACCACGAAACAGGCCTGTAGGGAAACCTATGTAGTTTGTATTTTTCTCAAACCAACACTATACACCGCTCTACTTTCCAGTATTGAGCACTTTCTATGAAAGCCTTCAACCATCATTTTATATATATATATATATATATATATATATACAAGCCTGTTTCGTGGTTGCCCACTCATCAGGAGATTTATTAAGAATATATTACTACCATCACTTATATACTATCTATGTATAAAATTAACATAAAAATAGGGCGCGAAATTTGAATGGCTGTTATGATGAAATTGAATAGTTCAGCTGTTGCATAACAAGGCTTTGTTCCTGCGGCGGCACGTGGATATAACTACACGCTGCACTACGAACCAAACACCACAAGCAAACGCAAGAACCGCCAGCGCAACAACATCATCTGGTACAACCCCCCTTGTAGCAAGAACACAAGCACCAACATCGGCCTCAGATTCCTCTCACTTATAGACAAGCACTTCCCTAAAGACCACAAACTCAGAAAAATCTTCAACCGGAACACAATCAAAATCAGTTAAAGCTGCATGAGCAGCACCAAGCAGATAATTGACAGCCACAACAAACGCATAATCGCGTTATCAATAACAACCGAACCTACCTGACCCTCGCCACCGCCAATAACAAAACATGCAACTGCAGACAAAAGAACACGTGCCCCCTTGACGGAAACTGCCTCCAATCATCTGTTATCTACCAAGCTACTGTAACAAGAAAGGACAACAACACCTCCGAAACCTACGTAGGACTAACCAAGAACGAATCCATTACAAGATATAGAAACCACACCGCCTCATTCCGACACGCTAAACACAGAAACTCGACCGAACTAAGCAAGTACATATGGAGCCTTAAAGACAACGACATAGAACACTTTATTTCATGGAAAACCCTGATGGAAAATCCTGATGGATTCATAGACTCATAGGCCACAGAGACACCCTGCTGTAAAGTGTGTGTATGTACTCATGGACCACAAAGACATCCTGCTGTAAAGTGTTTGCATGGACTCATGGGTCACAAAGACGTCCTGTTGTAAAGTGTGTGTATAGACTCATGGGTCACGAAGACGTCCTGCTGTAAAGTGTTTGTATGGACTCATGGGTCACGAAGACATCCTGCTGTAAAGTGTTTGTATGGACTCATGGGTCACGAAGACGTCCTGTTGTAAAGTGTGTGTATAGACTCGTGGATCACGACGTCCTGCTAAAAGATGTTTGTATAGGCTTATGGGTCACGAAGACGTCCTGCTGTGTAAAGTGTTTGTGTGGACTTACTGGTCACGAATACATTCTGCTGTAAAGTGTTTGTATGGACTCATGGGTCACAAAGACGCCCTGTTGTAAAGTGTGTGTATAGACTCATGGGTCACAAAGATGTCCTGCTGTAAAGTGTTTGTATAGACTCATGGGTCACGAAGACGTCCTGCTGTAAAGTGAGAGTGTGGACTCATGGGCCAAAAAGACGTTCTGCTGTAAAGTGTGTGTATAGACTCGAGGGTCACGAAAACATCCTGCTTTAAAAGACTCAAGAGTCACGAAAACATCCTGCTGTAATGTGATATAGGCTCATGGGTCACAAATACACTGAAAGCATCCTGCTGTTAAGTGTGTGTATATACTCATGGGTCACGAAGACATCCTGCTGTAAAGTGGGAATATGGACTCATGGGTCACAAAGACATCCTGCTGTAAAGTGGGAATATGGACTCATGGGTCACGAAGACATCCTGCTGTAAAGTGGAAGTAAAGACTCATGGGTCACGAAGACATCCTGCTGCAAAGTGTTTGTATAGACTCATGGGTCACGAAGACATCCTGCTGTAAAGTGTTTGTATGGACTCATGGGTCACGAAGACGTCCTGTTGTAAAGTGTGTGTATGTACTCATGGACCACAAAGACATCCTGCTGTAAAGTGTTTGTATGGACTCATGGGTCACGAAGACGTCCTGTTGTAAAGTGTTTGTATGGACTCATGGGTCACGAAGACGTCCTGTTGTAAAGTGTTTGTATAGACTCATGGGTCACGAAGACGTCCTGCTGTCAAGTGTTTGTATGGACTCATTGGTCACGAAGATATCCTGCTGTAAAGTGTTTGTATGGACTCATGGGTCACGAAGACGTCCTGTTGTAAAGTAGGAGTATAGACTCATGGGTCACAAAGACATCCTGCTGTAAAGTGGGAATATGGACTCATGGGTCACGAAGACATCCTGCTGTAAAGTGGAAGTAAAGACTCATGGGTCACGAAGACATCCTGCTGCAAAGTGTTTGTATAGACTCATGGGTCACGAAGACATCCTGCTGTAAAGTGTTTGTATGGACTCATGGGTCACGAAGACGTCCTGTTGTAAAGTGTGTGTATAGACTCATGGGTCACGAAGATTTCCTGCTGTAAAGTGTTTGTATAGACTCATGGGTCACGAAGACGTCCTGCTGTCAAGTGTTTGTATGGACTCATTGGTCACGAAGATTTCCTGCTGTAAAGTGTTTGTATGGACTCATGGGTCACGAAGACGTCCTGTTGTAAAGTGTTTGTATAGACTCATGGGTCACGAAGACGTCCTGCTGTTAAGTGTTTGTATGGACTCATTGGTCACGAAGACATCCTGCTGTAAAGTGTTTGTATGGACTTATGGGTCACGAAGACGTCCTGTTGTAAAGTGTGTGTATAGACTCATGGGTCACGAAGATGTCCTGCTGTAAAGTGTTTGTAGGGATTCATTGGTCACGAATACATCCTACTGTGAAGTGTTTGTATGGACTCATGGAACACGAAGACGTCCTGCTGTATAGTGTTTGTATAGACTCATGGGTCACGAAGACGTCCTGCTGTATGCTGTAAAGTGAGAGTGTGGACTCATGGGCCAAAAAGACGTCCTGTTGTAAAGTGTGTGTATAGCCGAGGGTCACGAAAACATCCTGCTGTAAAGTAGGTGTATAGACTCAAGGGTCACGAAAACATCCTGCTGTAAGGTGGGATAGGCTCATGGGTCACAAATACACTGAATACATCCTGCTGTAAAGTGTGTGTATAGACTTATGGGTCACGAAGACATCCTGCTGTAAAGTGGGAGTATAGACTCAAGGGTCACGAAGACATCCTGCTGCAAAGTGTTTGTATAGACTCATGGATCACGAAGACATCCTGCTGTAAAGTGTTTGTATGGGCTCATGGGTCACGAAGACGTCCTGTTGTAAAGTGTTTGTATAGACTCATGGGTCACGAAGACGTCCTGCTGTAAAGTGTTTGTATAGACTCATTGATCACGAAGACATCCTGCTGTGAAGTGTTTGTATGGACTCATGGGTCACGAAGACGTCCTGTTGTAAAGTGTGTGTGTATACTCATGGGTCACGAAGACATCTTGCTGCAAAGTGGGAGTATAGACTCATGGATCACGAAGACATCCTGCTGTAAACTGTTTGTATAAGCTCATGGGTCACGAAGACGTCCTGTTGTAAAGTGTGTGTATAGACTTATGGGTCACGAAGACATCCTGCTGTAAAGTGGGAGTATAGACTTATGGGTCACGAAGACATCTTGCTGCAAAGTGTTTGTATAGACTCATTGGTAACGAAAACATCCTGCTGTAAAGTGTTTGTATGGACCCATGGTCCACGAAGACATCCTGCTGTAAAGTGTTTGTATGGACTCATGGTTCACGAAGACACCCTGCTGTAAAGTGTTTGTATAGACTCATGGGTCACGAAAACATCCTGCTGTAAAGTGTTTGTATAGACTCATGGGTCACGAAAACATCCTGCTGTAAAGTGTTTGTATAGACTCATGGTTCACGAAGACACCCTGCTGTAAAGTGTTTGTATGGACCCATGGATCACGAAGACGTCCTGTTGTAAAGTGGGAGTATAGACTCAAAGGCCACAAATACGTCATGTTGTAATTTGTGTATGGTCCAGGGTCCGCGAAGC
The DNA here is from genome assembly GCF_932526225.1 of Nematostella vectensis. NCBI lineage: Eukaryota > Metazoa > Cnidaria > Anthozoa > Actiniaria > Edwardsiidae > Nematostella > Nematostella vectensis. The sequence continues at coordinate 11,846,965 of NC_064035.1, read as the reverse complement.
ATGTTGAAAAGTGGGGATGGGGGGGAGGTGTTCACAATTGAAAAATTATCATACTGAAAAATGAAAAAGGAATAAATTATAGTATTTAACTTGTTTCTTTTGCAATGTGTATAACGGGTGCAATGGCTCACGATCACAAAGACGTCCTGTTGATAAGTGGGTGTATGAATACATGTGTAAAGCGGGTGAATGGCATCAGGGGTCACAAACGTAGCTTGGCGACGGGTACCCTGTGTATTTCGTTCCCGTGTACGACTCGTGTTGTTGATAAGATGGTGGATTAAACAGCCAGATGTCTGGCACATTGAACAGGGTAATCCTGCTGTTACTGTAAAACAAATAACAAAGACGTCCTGTAGCAGAGCGGGTGCATGTATGACACATGAATTTACATGAATTTAATGTACCTGCATCACAGCCATATAACTCAACGCGGAGGCACACGTGACCGTACCACGTGACTGGGTGGACACGTATCTTACGAGCTGGGGTGATGTGCTTCAAAATGTTTTTAACGCTTTGCCCGCCATCACTGTTTCCCTGGAACTGACGAAAGAATTACTTTCAGACTGGGCTATTTTGTGCTGTCTGTGACTGAGGCCCTTTAGCCCCCCGTATTTCATGAACCGCTTAGGCTATGACCATCAAACTTTCAGAAAATAATCACCAGCAAGTAATGAAATGAGAGAGCAAAATTTATCCACCCCTCCCCCCCAAATATCCGAGGTAAAAAAAATTCTAGCGCTGTTGTGAAACTTGTCACCTAAAAAAACTTATAAAGTCAAAAGAGGCATATAAATCTGGGAAACAGGACCAAAATATAAAAATATAACTCCTTTTTAGTTTTTGGGAAAAAACGGTTGCCATGGTAACATGGAGCGTCTTCTTTGACATGTCAATGCCATCAAAACGTCTGCAGATAGATAGGAAAAGTCACCAAGTTGTAGCCTCTTATAGCAATGTTCCCGGAGGGGGGGGGGGGGGGCTTAAAGAGCCCCCCTGTAATAACGGAATCTAGATAGACCGAAAGGGGCAAGACAGTAGCCTGCTTGCCGGCTCTCTGGAGATTCGGAATTTCTGTGAAAGGGAGTCCCGAATCTCCGGAGAGCCGGCTATTAGGCTAGCAAGACAGGAGAGTTCATTTGGGCCGAAACATTATTGGGGCTTCATACAGCTCGTGTAGGGAAATCTATGCGACCAAAAATTCTGAAAATGAACCCCTTTTACTAATTCTTCCATATCTATTACACACTTTTATACGTTAAGAATGGTATTTCGAAACGTGTTTAGGCAAAAGCAACCGGATAAAACAATGTGCACATCGATGTCACCTCACTCTCAACACCCCCTACTAGAATTTTGAAAACCTTCGGTGGGTTGATTTTCTTGATTGCGGAGTAAAACTAAATATTCATTACGCCTTTGAAAGTGAATATAATGTAACAATGTTTTGTATTCCATCTCCTGTGTTTAAAGGATCACAAAATGTTATCTTGTTTAATATATCCTTGGTCCAACACACCAAAACAGTTTTCAGTTTACCGTTTATCCGTATTCATGAGACCTGATCGGAAATCGACAAGCTTAGCCAAATCTCGAGAGAGCGGAGTTAGCTAACAAACTTCTCTGAACTGATGCTATAGAATGTAAAAAGCAAATTCTGTTTATGACGGCTTGCACAAAAAATGTGAAATTGTGTTTATTGGATTACTATTACAAATGATTTTTCAGTAAGAAACCGCGCAAAATACTTTTGGTAAAAAAAATATTTTCTATGGATGTTTATTAAACTCCCATCCCATCTGCCATACTTCAGTGCCTATTCCATGCAGCTGCGTGAAAAAACGCTGCTTCGTTGCCTTTTAGATGGTCATATGAATTGATGTTTTGAACAGTGCTATTTTTGTCAGTTCAACCGTGTTTTAGTAAAGGCTTTGGTCGTTGTCATGGTAAATGGCCTTCGTGCAAACGAGACCCGCTCCGATATCATCTTATGAAGACACGGAAAAACGGTAAGCTGTAATGCGCTTAAATGTTTTGTTTCAAATTACTCACAATACGACGTGCCCCTGTCTCCAAGTATGTAACCCAAACCTCAGGGATAACGTATGACTCCAGAGCATATGACGTTACAAACTGATCATCCTTAGGGTTTCCCTGTGTCGCAATCGACTTAATCATGCGAACGAAGCCAATATCTATTTCCAAATATGGCTCGGCGTCATCTTTTGTTGCGCACCACGCGTGCGCATTGTAGAGTCGTCCTTGATGTGATCCGAAAAGGTTAACGGGATATTTTGTGGAACTTGAGTTCAATTTCGAGCCTTCGATTTGCCCCGAGGAAAGACCAACAACATCACTGCACTCTGAAAACAATCAAAAGGGAGCCAGCATGCCAGGGATTTGGGATATCAGCCTTATAGTGGGAGGGATACGAATTATTTTAAAATGGTAAAGAGACCATCTGTGAAAGTTTTTTTTATATTTTGCCAGTGTTGTAGTAAACGGCTAATTATATTTTATTTTATTAAGTCATCAGCAACTTAAATTTACTTCCAAACTCCCGCAACTCAAATAATAGCGGAGCCAGCGCCGGCCGCAGGCTGTAGCCCTCGGAGCTCGGATGCGTTGCACTCGGTCGGGGAGTACGTTTTCAGCGGGCATGCCCTGCTGTTTTTTTCGTACCGGGCAACGTATCAATATAAATGTATAAATTTCAGTGCCATGTAATGTTATGATACATAAAATCAATATTTTTCATCAGCTGCAGTGTTTGTTTATTGTTTTGCTAATCTTATGGCATGGATATTTATATGATATTTATTGTTTGGCGGGCATTATAGGAAAATAGTGAGAAATTTAGCGTCTACAGGAATTATTTGACTTTATTCACTTTTTCCCATTATCACCTTATTTCACTTGTATGATATACGATGGCTCCGCTTTTAGGCAGTGCCTAAATCTATATATTATACTGCTTTCTAATTCCAAAGGATGTTTGTACAGGACCCGAAATGATCCCAGGACCCGAAACGATCCCAGGACCCGAAATGATCCCCAAAAGTACCCCAACTGATCCCGGGACCCGAAACGATACCGAGGAGTCCCCGAAATCAACCCCACGGAATTGCGGTAATGGACAAAGGGAAAGCAGAAGAAAGCACTTCCAATTCTTAAAGCATAATTAAGGGTTGACAGCGAATCTATTTCTAAATAACATGACTCAAAAAAACTTAAATTCCAATACAGTACTTCTATTTATTACATTGCCCCGGCGGTAAACCCATAAACAGAGTCCAAAACAAATACACAACTTTTAATTGCTACTGAAAGGAGTACAACATAAACATAGCACAGCCAAAGCACAGCCTTGCTCAGAACAACTTTTGACCTTCGAAACATTTGCAGTTCCAACACATGACTCTGACACTATAAATCTCGTTTCCGGTAAACATCACCCCTAAAAATTTATATTCATTTGACAACCAAACGTGTTTTTCACCACGAAATCCATGTTCACACGAGCGAATACCTACCGCCGGTTTGGCCAAGAAGATGGAATGACAAAAGCACACTGAGTAATGCACTCGAACAACCCTTCTACTACCGTTGCAAAATATTAAGAGATGTGGCTTTTGTTGAAAGCAATATGTGAGTTTTGAATTTACTTATGTAGTAGTGCGTACACCACTGCATGATTTCTCTCTATCTCTCTTTATGATAGGTCTTTCATTCACCGAACACAAACAAACATTTTCCTACGAGTCCTACGGGAAAGCAGATGCATGTCTAATCTTTGGAGACATTCGTTTATGGCTTGTTATTGTATGAATTATTTATTCACGCCTGGTTCTTCAAATTACCATCACGGGAATTTTTATTTGACCCCAATTGCTGAATCAACTAAGCTGTCGAAAGCTGTATTTCCCGCGCAGTCGTATATAAAAATCTTAATACTATGGTTTTAGTTAATTCAAATTTCTGGATAGTGACAAAAATGACGCTAAAATGTTTCATATGTTTTTAAAACTGAAAGCCAATCCTTCCACATTCCTTTTGTTTGTCCATTACTGCAATTCCTTGGGGTTCATTTCGGGGACTCATGGGGATCGTTTCGGGTCCCGGGATCAGTTGGGGTACTTTTGGGATCATTTCGGGTCCTGGGATTGTTTCGGGTCCTGGGATCATTTCGGGTCCTGTACATGTTAGCTTTAGAGGGTTGCGCACGGTTGAGAAAGTAGTAGATGTCTTTTATGTTTAGGCACTAAGAAAATGACAACAATTGCCCGAAGCTCAATGGGTTATGATCTTTGCATGATCCAGGCAGAACAATTTGATGAAAGATTTTTATAATGTGAAAGTATATACAGTATAACATCATAAACAAAATAACATAAAAAGTGAAATTTTAAGTACCTGTTTCGGCAATAGAGCCCTCTGCTTCTGCGACCTTTTAATAAGACATTTAAGTAACTTAAAAGAATAAATACAAAAAAGCCCAAATAGTCGTGTTCGTGAACCAGAAGAATTAATACAATACACTAAAAACTGGAATTCGACTCTGCCAAATTTCAGTCCTGAAGAAGTCTTATTAAAGACGGAAATTTGGCAGAGTCGAATTCCAGTTTTTGGTGTATTAAGTAACAAAAAATAATATATTTCCAGGCTATAATACAGACAGAATTTAATTTTGGGCAAAGATATGAATAAATGATTATCTAAACTAATAAAGTTCTTTAGCATTTATCCTCTCAAAAACTTGGTCATTACAACAAGGGGATAGCTGATTATTTAGGTATAAATCAACGCAAGGTTAAAAAGGTAGTTAAACGCCTCTGAGAAAGGATTAGTTGTGCTGACGTTTCGAGCGGAAGGGCTAACCTGCTAACGCTCGAAACGTCAGCGCAACTACTCTATTTCACAGAGGCGTTTAACATACCTTTTCAACCTTGTGTTGAATTATACCTTGTCTACAAAGCCTACGCAGTTTTTTTTCAGCTTGCCTATAGTCTTTCTAGTTATATCATTTTGATAATCTAGTCTCCTGTTTTTGTAGAGATAAAAAGCATTTCTCTTCGTAGCTCAATTACTCTCTGTCCTGTAAAATGTCGATAATTTACTGTTATGGGGTTATTAACTTAAAACGCGAGGTACCTTGAAGACTGCAAGTAGAAGTCCCAAATAGAAGCATCCGATTACTTGAGGTGAAGACCTCATAGTTTAGTTCATGACTATCCTTTCCACAAGAGCAAATAGGGTTTTAACCTCCTGACTTGGAAAGAAAGTCTTGACTTGGTGGCAGGTGTTGTAGTGCGTTATCTCATTATCATGGAAACTTGAAAAGGGTAAAAGCAAACCAATCCCATTGTCCGCATGTACAATGATCCCATCGTCTCCATTGTACAACTAAACAAGGAAACTAACCCAAACAAAAATAGAGCTTTGGGGGCGAAGAATTGTCTCGGCTTATGCATATAATTACATGTATACCCGATAAGGGTTTTGCCCACACGAAGAATATCAGCTATTATGATATTATAGCTGCAAAATCGAGTAACCCATGGAATTTCTACACGCGTGTATGACGTTAGAGTGTTTGCAGTTTGAGACTTCTGTTCCCACCCTGATTTGAAAGTCTTCAGCAGTGAAGGAGCATAAGAGTAAAGGAAGAAGAGAAAAAGAAGCCGTTCTTGGTGTCGCATACGCCTGCGCAGGGGACTCAACGGTGGGGTGGTAAACCAAGCACAGCGATGAGCTCCCTGTGCCATAGCAAGCCCACTGGGAGCTGCTCCCGATTGGACTCCCTGTGGTGAAAGTGGAAATTAGCGGCATAGTCAAAAGAAAATGGATGCCACTAGGTCATGGAACTCTCTCTGATCTGTGTAGTTTGTACTTAAGATAAGCAATTGTACGATGGCTAGCGATGAAAGAGTGATCGCCCTGGTCGACATGGACTGCTTTTATGTGCAGGTTGAACAGCGGCGATGCCCCGAGTTGAAGGGCAAACCTTGTGCAGTTGTCCAGTATAACGCGTGGAAGGGTGGAGGGTGAGTAAGTATGTAAGAAGCGATAATTTTGGAAATGATAGCTCAACCCCGCTTAGCGAGGTTTAATTTCTTTTTGTTGAACACACTTGAAATTCCGGTCTCAACCAAGCCGATCCAATATTATTCACTTCGGTACTGAAACGTCGTGTAGTTATGAACAAAATAAAGGCACTTGGTAACAATTAAAATGGAGAATTGATATGGTGTAATAATGTAAACAATCAAGCCTAAGTTAGTTAGAAGCACAAGCTTACTATGATTTTTCTCTGAGAAGAATCCAAGACAATTATGTTGGTACAGTGGCGCGAATTTTCGTCAATAGTAAGCAGTGGTTTTTGTGTCTCTTTGATTTGATTAACCTCAACATTTTGAGAAATTTTGTGAGAAATAAGTGTCACTGAAGATATACTCATTCTTAGTCGAACCTGTAGGTCGAAACCAAAAGCTTGGCTTTCTTTTTTGGTTGACTTCAATGAATCAGATTCCATGCAGAATGAAAAGGCGCAGGTCACATGGTAACATATTTCCCAAATTGATTGAGATTTTAGATGCAAAGAGACATACCTGTCAACTCTCCCGCATTAGGCGGGAGTCCCAAGATTTTGGACCTCTTCTCACGCTCTCCGGCGTTGAGCACCAAATCTCCCGCTTTTTAGCGATTTTTATTGCTTCAGAAAAAAATACAATAGAAAATCGTCATTTTGCCTATTTTCTTTTAAAATATTTAAAACAATAATTCCCTTGCTCAGCACAATTTATCTAACACCCTCATGAGATCTATAAGTGGATTTGTTTGCGAGAGCTTTCTTTATGGCAAATGCCTGCGAGGTTATCCCCACCCCTTCCCCGCAAAAATGAAAATACCCCACCCTTCTCCAAAAATTCTTAAGCCTTGAGATTTTTGGCGGTTGACAGGTATGCAAAGAGCTAAGGGGACCCTAATCAGAGACACAACCAAAATATTTAGTGTGATTGAAACATTTGTTTCTAATAAAAATGTTACCAAAACTTATTGAGAAGCACCAATTCATAGCTCGCTTGACATGCTTCAAACATTTGATAAAACAATTTACCAGGCATATATTTATTCCAATGCTGAACAAATTTTATTACAGATGGTTTAGTTTCCCTTGTCATCTAAGTCCTCAATGTACATGTCTTCATTATCTTGGAAATCTTCTTCCACTTCATTGAATGCTTCTAGCCTATTTGCAAATATATTTGCACCCAAAGTCCTGAGACTTGGAGAACACAAGAGAGCAAGAAAGAGAGATTGGTTGGTGGTTATGGAACTAAAAGACAACACTTCTTCACTATACCAGGAAGAGGTGTAGTGTCATGACAGAAATTTTGTTGTGTCAACCTGCATTTGTGACTGAGAATAATAATATATGGTGTGAAAATTCTATGATTCGTGTCTCTAAAGAATGGAGGAATGCTTGCATTAGTAAAGAAAAGTCTCCTCAGGCCCATAGCTATAACTTTGAGCAGGGGTATTCATTTGGCATTTATTTAGCAGACCATTTTCTCTTTTACTTCCCTCTAGCTTAAATCATTTTTCAATTTTCGTTTCATTTGAGCATACCTTCAAGTCACCCCTAAAAACTTCTCGCTGGCCTCAGTTTCACATCATTAGATGGTGCCTGTCATTCACAGGCATTGTTAATCTCTGCTTGTCAAAGAATTTTGTTTTCAACACACAAGTTGACAGTATAAATTTATAACAACATTAACCTTTCTCCTCCTGAACCTCATTACTTTAATTATCTCCAAGGATAATTGCTGTTAGCTACGAGGCTCGTGCTTGTGGGGTGACTAGAAACATGCGGGGTGATGAGGCCAAACAAAAGTGTCCGGACATTGCTCTTGTGCAGGTCCCTGTGCTGCGAGGAAAGGCAAACCTAGCTCACTACCGGGATGCTGGTGCTGAAGTGCTGGAAGTCCTGACCACATACTGTGATAATTGTGAGAGGGCAAGTGTTGACGAAGCTTACCTAGACCTCACAAATTCTGCTCAAAAGTAAGTGTCAGTACCTTTTTTAAGAAATTGAATAACCTTAAGAGCACCTTAACACATTGACCCCTCAACCGGCCTGTACCGGCTTTGGGAAGTATCCACAACCCAAAAAATTCATAAATTAAAAATAAACACAACAAGATGAAGATACTCAGGCATCAGTCTAAGGGATTAATGGTCTTGCAGATATGCATCCAACCAAGGTGTTGGCATCTACTCTTAAGCCAAATAATAGCACAGGTTCTTTGACAAATCTCAAATCGAACAAGGAGAGAAAAGCAGAATCACCCCTCTCAATAAAACGCTCAAAATACCACACAAGGGAGAGAGATCAGCAAACACAGCTCAAGACACAAATAGATACCTTTATTCTGATCCTCCAGGTACATTTCCTTGGCCTCAAAACACAATGTCCATTCCTTGAAGGATTGTACAACCACGAAAATATCTTTACGTATTGCAAAGCATTCTGGGAAATCCAGGGGAAAATTCACGAGGGGAGGGCCAGTCAACACTCCTCTCCCCAAAGTCAGATGGTTTTTTATAAGTCTTTTCACCCCGAAGCCAAACAAATCAATTCCAGGTCAAACAGACCCAGAATAGCAGTGAAAACAATTTTGGAATCAATTTGGTTTCAGAAAAGACAGCATTTAGGAGAGCTGTGGTGATTCATTAGAAAATTATTTTCTCATCCGGGCAAAGCCAAACAAGAAAAAATTATCATGAATCCACCTTTGCTTGCAAATATCCATAAGCAAAGCACTCAATTATGCCCCAAAAGACTTCATGATGTCCTGAGACACTCTCCTAATATGCTCATAGCTGTATTTTTGATGAAAAATACAAGCAACCATCAACTTGTGCTGGCTTCAGCACAACGACAAGGGATTAAAAGTGGGGACCGCAAAGCACTGTTGGAAAGCTTGGATACCGCTGACTAGGTGCAGCTGTGTTTGACTTTGACGGGCTGTATAAAACTCAGAATAGGGGGGAGGTATCTGTTTTCAGTCTGTTTTTTGTAAATTCAGCTCCAAAAAAGCCAGGAGTCAATTCCTTTGAAGTATAAACTGGGAAGTCTAAGGTAGTAGATTTCAACCCCTCTTATTCAATGTTAGGGGGAAAACATCACTTGAAGTTAAAGCTAAGCAGAGAGCTGGAGCTGTCTGTGGAAAGATTATTATTATTTGAGGTCTGAGGCTACAATTTGGCAAACAAATTTTAAGTTTTTATTGATCCCCTACATAACCATGTAATTTAGAAAAGATGTGCACAGGTAGCAATTAAGAAGCATGTCATTAATTTGCAAGGCAAGCAGTTTATCTTTAAACATAGTACTAGCTTTGGGTGATCTGCTTGAAAACACTTCAATCTATAAAAATAAAGGCATTAAATGTAAAGGCTTTGTTCTGTTTATAGGGAATGAATATTCAAGATATCAGTTTTTTTTAAATCTATTCTTTTTAACATTTCCAGTATAATTTCAGATGAAAATATATTCTTGCTTAATGGTAGTTAGAATTGGCTTTTTGATTTAATTTGGTAGGTACTGTAAATTATCAAATAAACGCCCCCTTTCTAATGAATGCCTCCCTAAGCTTACAAGTTTGTAATAAACACCCCTCTCCAACAAACGCCCCCTCTATTTATCCCCCCCCTACCCAGCTCCCAGCTTAAAAACAAACAACATAATAGGAATGTTGGTAACATAAATCTAATTTTATCAATCTGATTTTGGCTTCTACTTGGTGAGACTTGCATAATAGACTAGAACCCCACACTGCGCTTATATTTTTTTATATTTTTAAAGTTTGTGAAGAACACCCCTCTCTAATAAACATCTGCCCCAGGTATTTATTAGATCATTTACAAAACATTTTAGTGCTTGATATTTTTTCTAGAACTACAATATACTAAGAAACTTGTTAATTTATTTAAAAGTTAAGATATCAAAGGAATGACAGGGGCAAGGAAATGATCTTCACAACAAACAGTGGTTGCAAGCATGCACACACACTTTTTATCAGATTTCACTTTTGTATTTTTATTTTCAGAAAACTTAGTGTTATGACAGTTCCAGAAATAGCTGAGGAGGTTTGGAGAACAACGGCAATAGAGGGCCTCTCTTCAAAGGGTTCTGATACAACAATCAGTGATGAGCTACAAAAAGAATGGTTGAGTCAGCTGGAAGCCAGCCCTTACCTTAGAAACTTAGCAGCTGGTGCTGTAATAGCCGCTGAAATGAGGCATGCAGTCTTGGAAAAAACAGGTTTTACCTGTTCTGCAGGTGTAGCAACAAATAAGGTAGAGCCATTGATGTGTGTGTTTTTTGGATATTGAATACCCTACATGGAGCTCAGACCTCTGACACTTTTTCAAGGTGGGGGGAGGGGGCATGTTGATGGTTAACATAAAAGAACAGATTTAAAAGAGCTCCTGCCATTGTCTCAATAGAGTTAAAAGCTAGGAAAAATAGGCATTGGCATAATAAGAATGGATGTGTGAATATCATTACTTATGCATAACCACATACCATATTCACATTTCCCTCTATGTGGCATTAGTTAAGTGATCCCTCTTTTTTGCTTTATTTTGTACATAATAACCCAAAATTTTAAATATACACATGATGAAAAGTTGTTACTTTAGACCCAAAGGCTGGTGGCTGTGGGAATAAGTTATGCTCATACTTTGTGTTTAAAAAGGCAAATCACTTGAACTTGAGCATGGGGATGAATTAGGCTTCGTTATTATAATAAAGGCATTTAACAAAATGCAATTTCAAAGCTTGCATCAAAGATATCCTTTCAATCTGCAATGCAGGCTCCATTCCCCAATAAAAAAAGCTATATGCATTTTATAGATTTATTAAAGACCTTTCCTTTTTTACAGACAGGTGTCCTCATTAATTGCATTTTATACATTTAAACTCAAGCTTGTTGACTACACTGTAAAAGGGTGGGCTTGTTAGACTTGTGGATTAAGGGTAGGGGCTAGAGGAGTGGATATAGTTGGAGCTGACAAGAGGGAGTGGGCTGAATAGGGTCATTATGATATTACAGGTTCTAGCAAAGCTATGCTGTGGTCTCAACAAGCCTGATAAACAAACTCTACTTCCTCATTCTGCAGTTACTAATTTGTTCAAGACTATGCCCTTACGGAAAGTGTAAGTTCTTCTCAGTACCGAAAAACCCTTGGTCTTTTAGGCTGATGCTTTCAGGCCCATAGCCCTTATTTTGAGAAGGGGGGGGGGGGTTCAGGGGGTTCAATAAGCTATTTAGCAGGTATCTCCTCATATGTTTTTGTTTCTCTGTCATTTATGAGTGAACCTTCCAATCGTGGTTTCCCCATAACTCTCTCACCAGGCCTATGGTCCTGGCTTTCCTGGAAAAATTTACACAAATAGCTGGTGCATGTATGAAAACACAGGACAAAGATGAATCACTTAAACCCTTAATTTATTGGCAGTAGTTTTAGGTGTGTCCATGTATATTTTTATTTAGCTTTAATGATCTGCACATGTCTTGCTTATCTTACTTTTTATAAATTTATCAGGAGACATTTGGGGGGTAAACTTGGCAGCCAGCTGCATTCAGAGCTGAATGTGGAATTCATGGGTGATTTATTGCAATTCAAGATAAATGACCTCAAAGCACAGTTTGGCAGTAAGAACGGGTGAGCTTCCTGCCCTCATTCCTATCAGATCAGATTATATCAATAATATTTTTATTATTGTTTTTATTATTATCATCATCATCATCCTTATCATCATAATAATAATCACTGTTGCCATTGCCATTATTGTTCTTTTTAATAAGTACATAAATGTTTCTGATTCAGTGTTCGCAATCTGTTTAGAAATTTTACAGTGGTAAACAAGAATCAACTTAGGGGAGGGGGCCTAGCCAAGCCAACTGTGCAAGTGCCATTCAACAACAACAACATTTTTTATTACTTTAAATATCCGTTTTTACATTCTCTTTTTTTTTCATTTACTAGAGATGAATGACCTGAAAACACCTGCCTCGCACCCAGGCGCTTACTAGCATAACCGGACTAAGCGTGCAGGGGTAGCATGAACATTCCCTTGTTCCTTTGCGCCAGCGCTAAACCTTCCCATTGCTCATTGCGCTCACTAGTATATTTTTCCCTTGTTTTTACTGACTTGAGACGCCTGGGTACAAAGCAGTAAAAACACAGATTCAGCCCCCAGTTCTTGTTATTTATTCTATTTTTTTATTATTTCCAACATCATCATGTGTTGTATTAGCAGTTAAAATAAAAATAAAAATAAGCAGTGTTTTCAAGCAAAAATGGGTGTTATGTTTTTCAGCTGAGGACTTATATCCCAAATTGTTTACAAAGTATGCAATTATTTTCCAAACAATACATCCTTTCCCAGAGCTAAGAACTGATTAAGGTTTAAGTCTCCCACATGTATACCAAACGCTCATAAGTCAATATAATAATTTGACGGAATTTCATTGTGTCCGCTATTGCAAAGCTATTACAATGACACTGCCCCTTTAATTGTATACTTTCAGCGAGCTGCTTTATAATTTGTGTAGAGGAATTGATAATGAGCCTGTACGAGCCCGTCAACTTCCCAAGTCAGTCAGTTGTGGCAAGAATTTTCCAGGAAAAACAAAGCTATCGACATGCCAACAGGTAGGTTCTGATTGACCATGGAGAATTTTGAGAATTAGTTGAATTTTTACTGTAATATTTTTGTGTGTGCACAGGTTAAGTTCTGGATGGAACAGCTAGTTGAAGAACTTCATGAACGGCTCATCAGAGAAGTAGAAGTGGTAAGATCCACTTCAGTGTTCGACAATGCTGTGGTGCCTAGCCATTTAACCCCGACCCCCATGATTAAATACGCACTTTCTGTGTTCTAGGCGCGGTTCTGATATATTTTCTCTGCTGTAGGATGATAGTCAAGGGAGACGGGGATTTATTCAGAGTCTTCTTCGATAAGAAGACTAAAGTTTTGGCAGCTGGAGAGGAGGGTGGAGGGGGTGAGCGAAGAGTCACTGATGGGACTGTTTCTGTTGTAGAATGATCGTCAAGGGACCCTTTTGACCGTTGGTCTACGGACAGAAGATGCTCCTGCGCGTTCCCGACAGTGTCCACTACAGAGCCCTGACAAGAGTTGGCTGAACAAGCGGATCTATGAGGTCTTACTCTCGTTTAAGACAAACAAGGAGGACAGTGATAAGTGGTCAGTGTATACACAGTCTTTAAGAGAGCACTCGGCTATCTTGGAAATGTAGGCTGAAAAATGCCTATGCCTGTTTAAGTATCCGGCCATCCTCGGAAACCCAGGGGTATTTCCCTCTGGGTTTCCAAGGATGGTATCCGGCGCGCTTACGAGAAAGTCTTATAACGGCGTCTGTAGTTTCTTGTTAATTTTTCGAATTTATTATCTTGTTCAGGGAACCAGCTATTACAAACCTCTACCTGGGAGGCAGCAAGTTTGTCGAGGCGCCGAGTGCGTCTTCTACCCCCGCCATTCGCACCTTCTTCTCGCCGGCGGTAAGCGCCAAAGAGACTTTTGAGTCTGACAACTCAGGGCAATATCCTGGAAACATCGAGCCTCGTCAGAGCCTTGTTAACTCGGAGATTACAGCTAGTGAGGCGGCCCAGAGCGAATGTAAGGTCTCGCCTGTTCGAGGTTCTATGGACGCTTTTGTCACCAAAATGTCTGGCCCTTCAGACCCTTGCAAGAATACAAATGATTCTAGTCGGCTGGATTGTGAACCAATGCCCGCTACTAAATCTTCCCTCAGTCCGCTTAAATCTAGAACTGGAATTTGGCGATACATGAGATTGCCGAATTTGGAAAACGAACAAAATCAGGGTGACAAATATAGGGCAAGCGAAGAGGTAAGGACCATCGCGCAATCCAAGCCATTGTGCGATTCCGGGAAATATAATTGTTCTGATTCCGAGACATTGAAAACCTCGGAAAATTCGGACCGAGGTGAAGTTGGCACATTTTCTGGCAGTGTTGCTACGGCTTTTCAACACAGCGACTCTGACTATATGCAGTGTGATACATGCAAGGAAATGGTGTCCGCGTGGGACTTGCCCGAGCACCTAGACTTCCACTTCGCGGAACAGCTACAACGCGGAGATAATATTTCCCAGCATGCATCTCCGCCGAGGAAGAAACAGAAAACAGCGGCATTAAACATTAAAACATTTTTCGATTCCTGATGGCATCGAATACGAGTATTATTATGTACTGATTTTTTGTATGAATAATTAAAAATAATTTAAAATTCTGCGCTTTCACTGGGTTATTACTTTGTTGCTCTTGCACTTGTGGGCGAGAATGATATTTATTTTCTAAAAGTATGTTAAATATACTTAAAAAGAAATGATACTAGCATAGAATTTTTTAACCAAATATCCAGTGACCAAACTGGTTTTTCCTGATTTCTGCAGTTTCACTACTACCATCTATCTATTGGTCCCCTGTGTCTTTTTTTTATATTACCCATGATGCATATTCGGTCGTGCTAGTACGCAAAGGACAGACGTGTAAACGACGACATGAATAATTTTTCCATAACAGCATTCATATTTCTCGGTGTTTTCACTTTATCTTTTCTTCAATTTCTCGCTCCTGTCGAAGCTGATGATTCTGGTGAGTAATTGAGTAGTATTTGAAGACATTATACGTTTGTTTTACTTATGATAAAGCGATTGACAGTGGTCGAAGAAAGACGCGTTATTGAGTTCCCCAACTCGTCTTCTTCGACAACAGTCACTACGTTTTTGAGCATCATACATCAAAACCGCACACCTATACAAATGGTTTTAGTGGCTTTAGAGAGACAGGAAAAGTCCCAAGGTTCAAATGCGGCAATTTTACGCTACGGATTCCGTGCGCCTGACGAGAAAGCAATTCTCCAACAGTGAGTCGGATAGTTTACACTATGAAAGCGAATTAGTCAATAACGCGTTCCTTTATTGATTGAAACTAGGTGTTTCTTAGACATTAGTCTATTCATGAAATGTCTTACTAGCAGAGTTAACAAAATCTTGTCATTAAAAGAAAATGTTAAGTTAATATGTTTATGTAATAATTAAGTATTTTGTATTGAAACTCACTACATTTCTTATCTCTGAAGTGTGCTCCAAATATAGCAATGGAACTTGCCAAGACTGTGTGAAGAATGACGGAGTAAGTATAGTACTATTTTACCTGGCCTAATCAAGCAATGAAAGATGATAATCGGGAAGCAATCAATTAATCCATGTCAGGTCAATTGAAATTGCTTGATTACTATGGACTAGGATTGGCCAATCAGTGACTATCTAAAAGTCACCCAACATGGTCAGCTGATAATATTGATTAACATTGATTTACCTTGATAAGTGCCAATGTACATTCAGTGAACTTATACACCTGATTAAAAAACGTCAGTGCAAACTGTGAATAGCAGTTCCAAGATTGAAATGTGCTTATGGGTATTGTACTAATTTTTTGCAAACATAAAGGTTATAAATGAACATCAGCAATGTCAGAGCCAGACATTGATGGCCTTGAATTGATTATCAAGTGATTGATTCATATCATTCTCTACCCTGGGTACCAGGGCAGCCCTTCTACATCACCCTTTGCAAAAAGCTGCACCGTCATTGTTAGCGCAAAGTTCTTCATGACCCTAATCGAAGTAAGAACAATAACGAAGATTGTTATTTTTTAATGCTTTCCAGATGTTTTAAGTTACATGTTTTTAACTATGACTTACCATATCTTGTCAGACGTTAAGTATCCCAAGCCGCAGCTTTTTGCGAAGTAGGATTTAGACAGGCTGCTTTGTCACTGCGGTTGAAAAATCCATCCCATGGGGGGCATGTCAAGCATAAGTGATTTGGCAAGGCGGGTATAGAATGGTGTGTTAGATATGGAAAGAGTCGATCAACCTGATTCATAATTTCTGTGTGGCAGTGTGAAGTATCTGTATAATATTGTTTGCAGCTATTTTTGCGAAATTTCAAAGAAGCAATTTTCTACCGCCTGTTTAGACGGTCGGCATTATTAGCTACCTTTCTCTTCTCTTAGTATGGGGAAACTTCAATCCCTCAATATTGCCCCAAATGGATTGAAACTTCACAGGGAATTAAATATCAACTCCGCAAACTGGTTAGAAAGGTTTGAAGGTATTTTATTATATTTTTTGTCCCAAATTTTTTTTATTGTAACGCACCATATATTTACAGTGAATGAGACACATAAAATACAACATATTAGGTTGGGGGACCTGTGGGAATTCAAGGTGAATGACATAAGCAAATCCCTTTGTGTGATTCAAATATACTGCATATGTCCACTGACTCAGTGAAAATTTCATCAAATAGCAAAAAGACCACAGTAATTGATTGAATATTGATTTTCAATATCAGTTAATTGTCCTTCATTAAATCCAATAGATTGACAGTTGAATTAATGAATTTTGTAGCATTATACAACCTTTTGCTATTGGTTTATACGTGCTGCTTTATTGTCTTAGCCCTGTTCCTATTAGCTCATGTGTGGATCTATTGTGCAGGCCTGTTTCTATTGGCTCATACTTACTACTGTATTGTCTTAGCCCTGTTACTATTGGCTCATACATGCTTCCCTATTGTGTTAGTGTTACTACTGTGTGCCAACAAAGAAATGTGCCTCTGGGGTTGTCAAGGCAACACTCCATGCTTCCTGCAAAGATAACCAATGGAAAGTCGGCCAGTGTGTTTGTAAGTACCACTTGGCACATCCTCTGGGACCCAGGGCGTCACGGAGATTGGGGACACAGAAAGACTTGAGAAAGAATGCGCAGGAAAAGACGCCCTGGTCAACTTCCCTGTAAAAACTATTTCTAAAACTGCAGCAAACTCGCTCTTTGATTGGTCTCATTATAATAAAATCAGAGGGCTCCTTATTAATCAGACCATATGTGCAGTAACACTTCACAAACAACTTAATAACAAGGCCCTACTCAGTTTGGTAAAAGTCTCACGATCAGATTTTACCTGGAGTTTGTAAAGGATCATGTCTTTGCCCACACAGTTCCATTATGAAATAGCAATTAAAATACCTTCTGCATACACCTGAGAATGCCCTGACATTGATAGGATTATTAAAGAGTGGAGATATCTTAATTTCAAGCATGTTTTTACAGTTTCTGTCAATCAGTGATAGTACTAATTGGAAAAAGGTGTTTTGTCTAGTCAGGCAACTCATTGGATTAGAAACCCTTTTTGGAATTAGCACTTACAGAGCAGTTGCCCAGGGCATCTTTTTCCCCTCTTTATTTCGCCTTGCATATGTTTGCTTCCGGTCTCCGGGTCGCCTTGGGTCCCAGAGGATGCACTTGGTATTTTGGGTCAGAATGGTATCTGTTTTTTTTTTAAAGTCATTTTTATTTGTCATTCTATTCTTCTAGTCACTGGGAAAATCTTATTGATTGTTCTTCCAACACTTGGTGGTGTGATATTGATTGCATTATGCTGCTGCATTTATTGCTGTTGCTGCAGGAAAAAGAAGAGAGGGTCTAAAAAGTAAGTTATGATATTCATTCTTTTAATCTGCATAGTTGTAAATTGTGCTTTTTATCTTTATTAAAATATTTTACTTTTTTTTCTCAAGAAATACTCTCTCCATACACTGCCATTTGCTCGTTGATGCTGGAAAAGGGGAAGGGGGGCTGTAAGGCAATCCCCGGCCCCATTTATTTTCTGCCTAATAGCAATTTTACCCATATCATAGCTGTCAACCCAACTTGGACATAAATCTTGTATATACAGTAAATACAGTAAATATTTGAAAAAAAAAACAAAAGAGAGCCAATGTGGGTGAATACAGAGAATGTATGAACATTCTCATAAAAATTAGGCTTGTGATGAGGTCCAAAATCTTGTTACACCTGCCTAAAGCAGGCGATTTGACAGCTATGCATATTCAAGTTTTCTCCCAAGATTTTTTTGGACAAATTGCCTTCCGAAGATTTTTTTTTGTTCACCCTTTTATGGTGGGCTGATGGTTGAGTTTTGAAAAGTCCTCAGATTCTTTTTCTTCTACTAAGAGTTGTTGTTTTTAGGGAGGACAAGCAAGAAGCCAAATGGAGGCGTCAGAGAGAAGACATTAAAATTAAGCACTCAGAGAGGTGACTTTCATTGCAATGTACAAAACACTTCAGTCTCTTTGAATTGTGCAAATTCTACTGATCAACTGCCCCAAATATTTATCAAATATTATGAAATAAGGCTTAAGAACTATTTTTGGGGAGGGGTGGGGTATATTCATTTTGGGGGGGGAGGGGTGGGTATATACCTTGCAGGCGTTTGCCGTAAAGAAATCTTTCGTGAACAAATCCACTAATAGATCTCATGAGGGTGTTAGAAAAATTGCGCTACGCAAGGAAATTATTGTTCTAAATATTTTAATAGAAAATAGGCAAAATGACGATTTTCTATAGAATGATATATAGAAGTGATAAAAAACGTCAAAAAGCGGGATATTTGGTGCTCAACGCGGGAGAGCGGGGGAAGGGTCCAAAATCTTGAGACTCCCGCCTAATGGGGGAGAGTTGACAGGTATGAATATACTGTACTATTTTCTTACAGGCGTGCTGAGAGGCAACAGAAATATGATGAAATTAGGAAGAAATATGGTAAGATACTTACAATTGGCCTGTTCTTTGACTTATTTACCAGCTTGCTCCTTCACCATTTGAGTATTTTGTCCCAACATTAGATAATATTTTTTTAACCGGATAATCTTTCTCTTTAAATATTCCAGGTCTGAACCGCAAGAATGGTGATGAAGGGGATGGCAAGTACCACCAGTTTACCAATGAAGTTTAAGAGTTTAAAGAAACCTCACATTAGACAATTATAAGTGTTAGGAGGAGTCTCAGAATGTACAGTTATCTAGATCAGATTTTTCTATAGTAAGTTATGTTTAAGCTATTATGCACTTTATAGCTATTTGACTCAGTAACACAACAAACAAAACTGAATGTTGAAGCTTTCTCCAACTTATGTCAAAATCTATTTAGATTTTTCTTAGATTACTGATAACTAATTCTTGTTTTCCAAATCAATATTTCAATCAATCTTATCAGATCAGCTGTGTTGTACCTTGGTACCAGAGCATCAAACATCTTCCAAGGTTACATATGTTTACAAAGAGCATATAATCATGTTTGGGCTACAATGTGTTTAAATTTGGAGTTATTTAAGGCTCTGAAACCAAGCTATGGGTATTTTTGTCACAAATAATAATAGAAGCAAAATTATTTCAAATATTTTTCTTGCTACCTGGAAATTACCACATTTTCCTTCAAATATAACATTACTCAAATGATCAAAAAGTGGTTGATCTATTGTGATTTAAACACCAGATCAGGATAGTTCCATTAGCATCCTCTGTCAACCTCGCTTTAGGAAAAATCTTGAGAAAATACAGTGAATGTATCAGAAGTACAAAGATCGTTAACGCGGGAGAAAACAGTAAATGTATGGATATTTTCAAAAAATTAGGCCTGAGAAAAGTTTCAAAATCTTGAGTTGACAGCCATGCATTATTTACATGTATTTGGACAACACTCTGTAAAAAATGTTAGAAACATGTTTTCAATTTGTGATATTTCCTGAATTTCTATAGCAGCCAATCAAAAGCTTCGAAAGTCAAAATGTAAATATTTTTCTTTAACCTCAAGACTCAAGGGAATGGAATTCTGCTTTGTATAACAGCTTTTGCTGGGTTTCTGTAAATGATACCTTTCAATCCAATTTTCATTGCAAATGGATAATGATTGTGAAACATTTCTTGTTGATTAGGATCCACAGTATGTACTCATATTGCATTATTTTTAAGAGAAATGATTTAAGTATGAATTTTGTATTTTAAAACAAAAAACAATTTAATATTGATTTCATTTATCACTGCTGGAGCAGAGATAGGCAGAGGAATGATGATGATGTAGATATAAATTTTTGACACTCTTCATTATTGTTACTCCGTTCCCACACTGCATAAGGCCAATGTATTGATTATGAATACATTTTAAATTAAATCAACTTAGCATAGACTTTATTCATTTGTTTGTTATCTATGGAATTGTATCTGCCTTTTAAAATTCAATTTACTTGATAGACTCTAAGCATGTCACAAGCAAATATATTATAGCAAAGGAACAATTGAGGCTCCCAAACAACATTTTCCTCCTGTGATCATACAGTATCAGATTCCGTGTCAGCATTGTTCTATAAGTTGCTTTGAATTTGAAATTTAAACAAAAGGCCATGGCACGAGGGGGGAGGGGTTGAGATTTTTGAGGAACCCAAATTTTAATACAGGGTTTAGGGAAATGCCTTATTTTTTGAACAGGTACAATATTCTAATCAATTTCCGAGCCTCCCTTTAAAGTCTTGAATTTCAAATTTTGTCTCATATATTTTATGCACCTATTTAAATAAAGTTTGTCAGTCAAAATGGCGATTGGCAAATGGCAGTTCTACGATCGAAAGTAACCATGCGTCTCAACTTGGCTCTGACATTTCTGGACTTTATTTAACACCTTTAATTGTACGAATAGTTAGTACCATAAGACAACCGCACTGACAAGCTTTTGTGAAATAGGTATATGTTTGGGTATAGGGTATAACGCCACGCGCATCAAAAAAGCATATGTGGAGTAGCCCCTCCCCCAAGGGAATTTGGGTTTCTATTCGAACCGTAGCAACCACATGTTGACAACGGAAGGTGAAGCGCGTTCCAGAACACCAGATCAATACGGAATTCCCTTTAAAAGCAATTTTTTTTTCAGGAAGGGGGCATAAGTATGCTACCCTAAAGTTACTTGCATTCTCAAACATTCAAAATGGTTTCTATCACTGAATCATTTCACACAAAATCTCCATATGGAACGTTTCGTCTCCACCTCGCCGAAGATCCGATAGCCACACAACAACGCGCACAGCGACAAAAAATTAGCGGTAAATTCCCAGCAACTCAGGGTATCTACGATGTGCTATCCTTTCAAGAACGTGACGAGTCGAACTATAAGATTTACAATGAAGCTGGAGAAAGGCGAGCTGACGCGCCGAGGAGGCAAAACACTCCTGTTGTAGACCCCACTAGCGGTTTCACGTCGGTCGGGGCCGACGCCGAGGATGGTAGATATACCCCAATAGATCCACTAGTAAACAAGGACCATAGGCCTCAGTCAGCCAAGCCATACGGCAGGCCTATAACTTCACCTATTCCTGAATTACGAACACAGAATGCGCCCTGGGAGAGTCAGAATAAAGGTAAAACGATTACCAACAGTCTAGTTATTATACTTATTACTTATCCCAGAGAAAATTATATTGACTGAAATCAATCACGTTCCAAATTCGGGTACTTATTATTAGTATACTAACTTATTTGGCTTGATATAACTGAACACTGTTATATTTTTTACATTAATTTGAATTTTTAGATGTTTGTGTGTTCGAATCATGTATAGTTTAAATTCTTGTGTTATGGTAGGTTAGAGTAAAATATTATTGTAACTGGTTTGTTATAAACAACTTGGCATAGGTTTTGAGCATTTAGGCTCACAACAGAAGTCAGGAAAGGTACCAGCAACTGAGCTAATGAAAAATAAAGAATGGCGGGACGCAGTGGCAACTAGATCATTTTACACATCCCAAACCCAGAGGTGAGTAGTGATACCCAATTTACACCCCCCCCCCCCCTCCCCTACCCTATAATGCCTTCAGTAGTAATTTATTTATAACCCCAGAACATATTCGTCTCCCCATATAGAGAATGGTAAATTCTGAGGGGAGGGGAAGTAGTTGTATCTCAGTGCAGATTTTCATGGGAAAAACCCTCTGGTGGTGGTGTGGGTGGATAGGGGGTGGTGAAGAGGAGGGGGGGGATTCTTCTCCATGGGTAGCAGGGAATATTATTTTCTGGGAGGTTTGGGGAGCTAGAAGTATCTGTGATCTTCATTGTTATATACAGTGCAGGGGCATTCCCAGGTTTGGGCAAGGGTGAGTCATAGGTATCATATGGAAAAATCATAGCGGAGCCGCGCGCGGAGCCCCATAGGTATAGAAATTGTCTATAACTAGGCGACTCAGTTTTTTTGGTAAATGACGCCATTGTCACAAGCTGCCAGCCAGCCGCGATCTGCCTCGGCACAGGCCTTCAGAGCGCGCAATATGGCGGATGAGTATTTCTACCCCTCTCAAAAACACACGAAAACTGACTGCAGAAATGCCAAGAATTGTCGTAAAAGAAGTGCTTGAAAACAATCATTCGTGGGAATGCTAACCACGAAAATGAACTTGTCTAATTATATGCAAAAGACTGTGTAAAAGCATGGTTGAAAGTTTTTAGTCTTTGTGCTCGATTCAAGGTCAGCTAGAATGTCAGAGTAAGCCACAAGATAAAGAAAGAAAAAACAAGCTAATTTTATAGACACCTTCTCCGAGAAGTGCTCCTATGTATTTGTTCTTGCACTGGCAGACGTAGGTAAGTTAGCGTATTGTATTAAAGTACTTAGCGGGACGATCTTTCGGAGTTGTTTTGTTTTCAAACTTTGAACACCTTTTTCATTGTTGAATTTAATTTATACTTTAAGTACTTACCTCAGGGAATAAACATTCTAGGCTGTATTTATCAAATTCGATCTCTAAATCTGCCATTCACAATCTATCATAGAAAAGTTATAACTACTTTTCATGAATGAATTGAATATAAGTTACCAGAGCTATCAACTCTGTCACAAGATTTTGGACCTCATCATAAACCTAATTTTTGTGAGAATGTTCATACATTCTCTGTATTCATCCGCATTGGCTCTCTTGTTGTTTTTCTTCACATATTTGCTGTATTTCATCCGATTTCACAAGATTTCTGTCCAAGTTGGGTTGACAGCTATGATATACTAGAAATAAAACCAAAAGTTATTTTTAATTCATTTCAATGAATGATTGGTCAAATTCTCACAAAGATGAGCAAGGCTTAAATGAATTACTTGGGTAAGTCCCAGCTTTCTTTGGAGAAAGAAATAGAAAACTGGTTTCCTAAAACCTTAAAGAAATTGAGAGCTAGTCTCCTAAAACCCTAAGTATTAGTAATTTGTGAAAAACAACATATATTTGATATACACTTGAATTTAAATAGACTATTCTGGAATTCTGTTTTGATTTTAAAAAAAGGTGTACATACATATTAGGACCTTGAGGATCTGTTATTACCTAAAAAATATGCCTTGTTTTTATACCACCTACAATATTTTCAATAACTCTGGGTACCTCAATGTTTTCTTACAAACCTTAAAAAACTTTTTTTTTCTCATGTCACAATATAATGTGGTCCCAAAGTAAAATTCAGGTTTCATAGAAAGCCAAGACAGCTTTTTTGTAGAGGAGCAATTTGCTCGGAAGCAATGGTTTTTTACCTTTGCAGCTTCTCCTATAAAAGCTCTTCCAACTTCTGGCTCATCAGATCATAGAGCTTTATGAGAACAGCAAAGTTCATATGTTCATTTTCTGTAATGGGTATCATTTTAGAAAATTTTAGTTGGGACTATTTTTAGTTTTAGGTTTTATGAATAAGGGTTTTGTGGTATAATATTTGTATCCTATTTTTAGTTTTAGGTTATATGAATTAGGTTTTTTTGTATAATATTTGCATCGTAAGGAAACTACCAGTTTTTTCTTAAATGCTTTTCTCCAAACTTCTTCAGGTTAATCTCAGCCAGAGATTCTGAAATCAAGCTGAGACACAAGCTGCTGGCTAAGAGGCATGACCCAGGGCTTGATGTATACATATAAGGCACTTGGTATTTAATGTAGGTCACCAAAAATAAACACATATAAAGAAACAAAGAGTAAGATAATATTTTAATGGAAAAATTGTTCTAAAAAAATGAACCAGAGTTATAAAAGTAAAAAAACCTAGTTTTTTTCCAAGTTAGCCTGACAGGTTCTTGTATAATGTGTGGTAAGTGACATTTAGGCTATTTAGGTTCATAGTCTCTTGCTATTACAATGACTCACTGAGGTAGTAAGTTAATCATAAAAAAAACAGGTCTCATATGATCCCTTAAGATCATATTTAAAACTATTAAGAAATCAATTTTCCTATTTCAACCTATTTCAAATTATAGGCTAAATAGATGCTTATAAAAGATAGATGCTCTTAGCTGTATAATAAAATAATGTACTCAAAATTTTATCAAATATGTTAGAGGGCTTTTAATCCACCCTTAGCAAAGTTATATTCTAAAACACAAGAGAGAAGTTTAATAAAGATATTTTTCCAATTTTTGAATTGCTTACTTTGAAACTTACACAAGAGAAAGAAAATGATAAAGCCCTATATTTGCAAGTTAAGTGAAGTAATTTAAAGAAGTAAAAGGAATTGGGACAGTACAGGCAGGGGATGAGTACTTTTACCTCAAATCCACTATGATAATGTGATTTGCTGAAATACTTATTAATGTATAGGAATTTGGTATTTATTTGTTTATTGTTTTCAATTTTGAAGAGAATAAAATAGCACCCAGTTTTTTGTGAGGAACTTTAATTGATACTCATTTTGAAATAAATATGACCTCCCTTCACACCTGAAAGCCTTCCCTGTTAATCAAAGCATAAATTTATTTCGCTAATTTTGCTGTATCAGTTGTCTATCAAGTATAGTTTAGTTAATAATATTCTAATTAATGTCAATAAATACTTTTTTTTACCTAGATCAAAAAACATATTTTTTTCCTAGGTATTCCCCAGGAGGATTGGGAGGACACAATTTAATAATAATTGCAGTATTTGTAGAACATGCAATCTTTATATGTTTTACGTATGGTGCCATTTTTGTGGGTGGTGGAACATGATGCATAATGAAAGTGCAGGGAATGGGGGTTCTACACAAGTTTATGCTGAAAAAAGTCATGCTGGCTCCGCTTTTAGGCAGTGCCTAAATCTATATACTAGTATTTGAAGATTCCTTCATAAGAAATGACCCACTATTTGGCTGCCAAGGTGGGGGAGGGGATGCACACGCACCCCCCTTTGTACGCACCTGCAGTGAAGACAAAGTTCATAGCTTTTTAGCTCCACCCAGAATCCATTGTCAATATGTTCTAAAGCTGGTTGATCATAAGCCTCTATCCTTATGGCCCAAGCCTGTGTATCTTCTGGTTTTGAGTAGGTTCAGAGCAATTTGTTGTCCTCAAAATCCCACACTGTAGCTTGGTTTAGCATCAAATATTATCAAACAACTAGCAAGCAAAAAAAAAAAAAATACTACAAAATTTAGAAAAATTTTTATTGACAATTATTTTTTCCATCCCCAACCAAAACCATCAGATACAGAGACTGTTATGGCCCAAGGAAAGAATGTTTACGCTATAATTTTCTTGTTTTTTTGTTTTAGGTTGTACAATGGTGTGGACTGGGCAAATAGTTTGCCTCCAGCTCTTGATCCACCATCCACTACACTGGAGTTCCGCCCTGATATGGTATCTCAGAAGTTCTCCTTAAAGAGATATGATGCTCGACCAGCGAAATGGCAGGTAAGAATTAATATTTTATATAAACAAGAGCAAGTCTTTCTACAAAAAAAAAAAACTCCAGCCAAACCATCCAGAAATAAAAGTTAAAGGTGATCATTCTCCTTCCCCTTTTTCTACCATACATGCCTAGTACTTATTTATACAGTTAAGTTATGTTTACGTTTGAATTCTAGGAGTCCTGGTACTGTACGTATATTGAAATGCATCCCCTTTTTACACCTTCACACAACAACAACAACCTTCTATATATGGGATGGGGGGAAAAATTTATGTGAGTGAAAGCTCTCACTACCATTTTTCCCTACCCTGGGATGCCAATATTATGTTCCTTTTCTAGGAGCTGGGATGCAGGCCACATAGCTGGGACTACACTCAGTCTAGGAATGGACACTACATTTACAAAAAAGTTGACTTGTGAGTGATGAGATTAATACACTCTGTTGCTTTGGTACATCTTTTCTATAATATGAATGTGAATTGTCATTATTTAATTTTTGCAGCTGTAGTCCAAGCAAAAAAGTGGGACATATTCCTGGTTACACGTAAGCAACGGCCTTCCAAACACACACGCACGCACGCACACACACACAATTTGTTGACGAGCTAAAGCTCATGCTTTATGGTTCTAGAGCATGGGTAAAGAGGGACATTCATCTGAGAAATCCACAGGAAGCTCAAGCTCTTTAATAGTTACAGTAAACACAGAGCGACAAACAAAATTAGTGAAAAATAAAAACAACTTGTTGAAAGGACGTGTGTAGTCTAGTGTTGTGTTTATGTTTACTTTTTGCGTATTCTCTGGCCATATTAAAGCGCCTTTTTCAAGATTCAAGATTAACGATTTGAACTCTTACCAGAACAAAGTGAAAAGTAGGAAAGTAATTTTTGACACACCTCATGTTCTGTACTCAAAAATACACTTCCTCCTGCTCAGTCACCCTCGAATCACAGCAACATCCTCACAGGTAGTTGGAGTCCTACTAGCCCAAACCTCAGCGCCAGACGATTCTGGCAGAATATTACTCTTTTTGTTGTCATAATATGCTTGACCACAATGAATTTGGCAACCGTCAAAACTATGTCATCCCTGTGTACCTGTGACTGTGTAGATTTGGAAAGGGTAAAAAAGGTCTATGTTTAGTAAATATAAATCAGGGACAAATAAAGAGCTTGGGCTACCTGTGAGAAAACTACCTGGGACTTGTTCCATTGTAAACAAACTTTGTTTCCTGTAAATATTCGACCTTTAGTTTATAAGTTGCTATTTACAGCATTGCAAGGCTTATGTTGACTGTGCCTGTTATTCAGGTTTTCTAGAAATGACACAAATTAACATGTTGTTTTTATTATTTTTATTATAATTACACACATGAGTTCACAAAAATGCAATATATTAATGAAATTTGGTTTAGTTTTATATCAATTTTGTCTGCATTGCAATTTAAACAGCTTATCGCTCATACTTTTAATTGTTTTAGGGGTTGTACATCTGGATATGGAGAAAGAGATTATCCAGGAAAACCATTTGGGGCTATCACTTTAGTACGCTCAGGCAAGCCACGATACACAGATACCGCCAGGTAAGGGTTTTATTATTACTTTGAAATCATTTGTCCGCTAGAAACAATCTCATAATTCCCTTGACATTTAGCAAAAATGTCTAGTAACAGAGAACACTCTGGCAGGGAGTGGTTAGCTTTTTACATTGACGACAATCAAAGATCAAAATCCAACTTCAAACTTAAATCCAATGACACTGTAACATGTTTGGCCAGTCAAATAATAGAAGTGGAATTTGATTGGTTGATGTTTCAAAAGTTGTTAGCATGGCCTGTGTCATTGTAAATGTGATTGATTGGAATAGTAATGCAGTTAATGTTAGCGAATAGGAACTACACAGTAATTTATACATACCTGTGTATATTGTTTTTGTTTGTACAAATTCACAGGAAAGGCAACATCCCTGGCTATACTGGTTGTGTGCTTTTCACAAACCATCATCCAAGTCACTCCAAGGAACCACAACCCAAAGTACCAACAACAGCCAGAGTGCACAGGTGAGATGGGACTCTTTGTATAGTACTGCTTTCTTCCAATTTCATACAAAGACAAGAGCAATAAATAAAGAATCTCTCTGTCCTCATTCATGAACGAATAAGTCTAATAATATTTATTATGCAATCTATTTTTTCAGAACGTTGCAAGTACCAACTCCAGTCAACCTATCACCATTCAATCGAACATCTGCTATGTCGAAAATGGTTACCCTTGTCCATCCATTCAATCCATACAATAAGATTGATTAGAGCTTCTGTTTTTCATTGAGTGAGCAAATGTTGTTAGTTAGCACAATTTGTAAATATAATAGTCCCTAAAAAAAATTTTCAAATAGCATTAGTTTTGCACAATCTTCTCTGTCTAGCAATATTCTTTGTGAATATGTGAATAATGAAGCTGTAATATTAATTTATTGAACCTGTTTTGGTAAAAAAAAAATATGAAAGTTCCTATTAGAAAATAGTCTCATGTGCAACTTTTCTTAATGTCAGCCTGACTTCATTTGTACATTAAAGACTTCATTTGTACATTAAAGACTTCATTTGTACATTAAAGACTTCCCAATCCAAAGCAGAGCTCCAGCCAGTCCAAAACCACAAAGAATTAAGGCCAACCTAAGACGCAGATATCCATAGGATGATCTCAGCTCTAGGTATAGGTTATTGACCTGTTTGTTTGTTTCTTCCTTGGTACCAGAATTGTCAATGATATATGTTGCCCGTCTACATTTCTCTTCTAGTGGTAGCTGTGC
This sequence comes from Nematostella vectensis, assembly GCF_932526225.1. NCBI lineage: Eukaryota > Metazoa > Cnidaria > Anthozoa > Actiniaria > Edwardsiidae > Nematostella > Nematostella vectensis. Next base: position 11,818,519 of record NC_064035.1, on the reverse strand, counting down.
CTCAATACGTTGTTCTGCTTCATCTTCAGTCAAGTTACTTCTCTCTATTAATCGCTTTCTTTGTTGTGCTTCTTCACTAAGGAGTACAGAGAGCATGGGTAAATTCACACTAAAAATGCAATAAAGATGTGGAAGGAAAAAGACGTAATGGTATTGCTTGTAGTCTTTTATTCATTCCGGGGGGGGGGGGGGGGGGGGGGAGAGATTGCTGTCCCTCCATGCATCAACACTTACCAATAAACAACGATAACACGATTGGTGACACTCAAAATAGCACCAGTTTTATATAACAATGGGATGTCTAGAATAACAAACTGTTCTCCTGTAAGACAATAAAAGGTTGTTAAACATTGTTTGACCCTTAATTTAATATAAGCAGGGAAAAAATTATAAACAAACTATAAACAAACGAAAAAAGCCAAAATTAAACAGACCTATGTATTACGAAGTCTACAGCAATGCAACTAAACATAATTGGAATTAAAATTACCTTCATTTTAATTTTGGTTAGAAAATAAAATCAAAAACAAGAAAATACAGGCAAGGTTTTCATCCCCTCTTCCTCCACGGAAAGCCTGGAGGTAGTCTTAACCCACTGCGTACCTCTAACACATGCTGAGACAAGCTCCCAGAGGATTGTGCGGAATATATATGGATGTGTACAATCATTAAGAACTTTTCTCTTTGCTGGATCAGTAAATATAATCTGACTGAGTTTCTCACGGTTTAGTTCACCCGACACATCAAATACTTCATTGCCAAAGTGTCGCTTGATGGCTTTCCAGGCCTTCTGGTTGGGTTTAACAACTGTAGAGAGATGTCCACAAAAATAATAATACAAAGTATTAAAAATAATATATAAAGCAAATGCAACTATTAAGAAATAGACAACAGAACCTGGACAAGAGGAGGAAGAACAAAATTTGTTAGGCTAAATCTTAATAATAAAATTACAAAATATGACCCTTTCTGCAAGTGCCTTTGGGTCTGTTTGTTGTTTGCCATGGGGTAGCAGCTAAGGTAAAGTAACTTGACTAATCTAAGTAAACATGGAAAGTGCGTGCCAAAACAAGGCACACGCAGAGAGGATTTTATGGTTTTAATATCGGAATTTAGCCCAACGAATTATATTCCTCTTGCCCTTGCATAGACTCGTATCCAGGAGAGGGGCAGTTTGTTTACCACTTTAATGGATATTTTTTCTAACATAGCCTCCCCTAGCTTGTAATTGCACTTTCACATATAAGAATTTGGTAATTAAGTCATCATTAAAGATTGATGATTCAATTTAGAGTGCAGCCACAAGTGTTGATTATTGGTTTTGATAAAAATGGCCTAAAACCAGCATAAAAAAATGAAAAGTGTGACACCTTCTCTTGCTATTTCATCTGCATCAATTACAGGACAGCCAAGACTCTTGAAAATGCTTGAAACAGTGCTTTTGCCAGTAGCTATGCCACCAGTCAACCCGACTATGAGCATGGCTACCTTTCAATGAGCATACGATACGGTCAGCGGGTCCAAATTATAAACCAGTCCATAACACCATAATATCATAATATTTAGATTTGAAAGACATTTTCCAGGCATTTTTTATGTAGAGAACACTCTTAGTCCTGTCGCTCAGAATATTCAAATTTCAAGTGTCCACTACGACTTTTTTTATTCATTACTTCGACCTTTACTACTGTATCTGTTCCTTGTTTGGCAAATTACCAACCAAGAATAAATTTAAGTGTTCGACCATATTACTGATAAATTTAACTCGATGTTTATCCTCGCACCCTGTGCTATCCCATAATAGCCCTAATAACTGGTATTTCGTTTTTGTTTTGTTAGCGGTTGGTATGTTGGTGGTGAGCAAGAAAAATATCTCATCAATATTCATACATTCGTTTCCGGAACTCATGTCGTTCGTAAGAACATGCACTACGACTAGCCTCGTCCTCGCCATGATTGGTCAAAAGAGTCACGTGAGTCGCCTGCTTCACTTTCGTGCGTAACACGGTAATTACTCGGTCATGATTCGCTGGTCGTTGAACAAGAAACGACTGTAGTTGTGGTCGTGTTAGTTGGTCGTGCAAAGATTCCTGTTTATCCTGCTCGCCACCGGTCTATCACGAACTATTTCTTATGAAACCTCAAACAAGAAGGAAGTCTATATTTTTGGATAAACTTAACAGCAGCGATGAGGATTTCACGGGCGTTATTACGAGATATCAGCAAACTAATCCAGCGTTATAGCCGTTACCAGCAATCGTGCTTGTCCATTGAACAATACACTACATTTGGTACGTACAACCGAATGCCATTATTTACAACATCGAAAACTATTTGATTCAACCATTTCTACTTTGCCATTACTTAAATTCCGCTTCTCCTAACAATCGAGACTCGCTATTTATTCCCATTTTACTTGTCTTTTTGTTATATGGCGCGCGCGCTTTGCATTGAAAAAAAAATCACATCATACAAACGAATTCCTCTGTTCCTTTATTTAGACTTTTTCGTATTTTATTTTTTTTTTTGCGTGATACGTTTGTAAACCGATCTGTTGAACCTTTTCGTATTAGGTCTCCCATCGAACCCTTGTTTTTACCCGGGAATTATCTGCTCTGTGTAACATCAAAGGCTTTAGTATGACACATCTCGCTCGCGGTTCATTTCGTTTACAAATTACAGCTAAGCTTATTTTATTAGTATAAATCTATGGGTTTAAGGATTCTTCTACCATGATTTCATGCTTCAAAGTCAATATAACTATTCTATGTGACTATGCATCGACCTTCGATGTCAGGGTTAAAGTCCAGTGGATATTTACTAGTACTAGCTTTGTGACGTAGTAACCGCTGCCCCCAAAACACCCCCAAAACAAACTAGGAAATTTGCCGAATTTCTTCCTAAATCAATTCAGAAGTGCTTTCGTTAGTTACCATATTGGATATCAGTCGTTGTTGAGTACTTTATCTCATTTTTGCTAGCTTTTCCTTCAATATTTTCTTCGCATTCGTAGTTCGTGTTAATTCACACGACGCATTAACGTTCGAGTCTATTCGTCGTTACGTCACTATGTTTTGATGTTGATGTCGAATACCTTCTCAAAATTTTCATGAATCGCGACGATGCAAAATTTATAATCTGTCGGGGAAAAAGGAAAATATTTGCCAAATCTTATTCGCAAATTCATTTAGCTCTTTATTCTAAATTTAATTCACTTTTAGTTGTCATATTTGACATTGCTTACTAAGTTTTTAGCTTCCATAAAATAACCAAAGATATGTGAGCCAACTTGTGAATGTATTTTCCTAGTTATTTTCTTGTGTGCATATAAGATATACAGATATACCTGTGGCTTTACTGAATCTTACGTGGCTAAGTTTATTTTTAATACTGAGGCAAAACTTGCTGCACACTGATAGTTGCTAAATATGATCAAACCTGAGTAAAAATACTTGACTTGTATAAAATTCCGGTCAAATGTGATTGGCCAATGGTGTACATCTGTGCATTCCAGGCATACCAATGAGACAACCAAAAAGCCAGTGTTCAGTGTGGGTCAAACTCCTGTAACATGCTGCTGGCCATGTCGAAATTAGTCTGTGGGCTCCTTTTGTCGCCCGCAATAAAATTCTGTCATGGTTATGTTCATCATTCACGTAGAAATAGTTATTAAATTTGGTTTTAATTTATACAAATTTCGTTTGAATATGATCAAATGTGTCATCTGTTAGACTCAAACGTGATTGTGTATGACCACCAGGTAAAAATGCCAAGCCAGTTGATTCCTACAGATTTGGAAAGCATGAGTTACCTGTGCGTCTTGCACACATCATCAGAGAGATTGACTTACTCCCCAAGAATCTACTGCGAATGCCATCTGTTGAATTAGTTAGAAGCTGGTGAGTTGTTTAGTCTTTTGCCTTAGCCATGTTTTTTAGGAAGCCAGACACGTTCCATCTGCTGATAAACATTTTGTTGTATAGATTTGGGTTTTAGCAATTGTATAAGAATTTATCTAATGATACCTCTAATATGTCCTTCAAGTCAAGGAACCTTGCCCTGAATGTCAAATATGATTTTTAATCTTATAAAAATATCAGTTGGGCCTGTCTATGTGACTTTCAATAAGTAAATGCATTCAAATTCACTATGTCCACTTCCTGATTACAAACTGCTTTCTGTAGGTATGTCCAGAGTTTTTCAGAGTTATTAGAATTTGAAGATGATGATGGAGAAGAAGCCAACAGGTAACATTGTCTGTAATTTCATTGTCACCCCTAAGCATACAAAATCTGTACATAACTGTCAATCTCCTGCATTAGGCAGGAGTCTCAAGATTTTGGACCCCTTCTCCCTCTCTCCGACGTTGAGCACCAGATCTCCTGCGTTTAAGCTTTCAAACAATTCCCTTGTGTAGCGAAATTTATCCTGATGAGATCTATAAGACGATTTGTGTGCAAGATCTTTCTATACGGCAAATGCCTGCAACGGGGTACCCACCCCTCCCAAAAAAATAATATACCCCACCCCTCCCCCCAAAAATCTCAAGCCTTTGACAGACTGTATACATGTATGTTACTTTTTGGGGAACCAGGACTGCATAATGCAATACTTAGGAATGAAGTAATATAAAGAGGCTATGCTGCAAGGTTTCATTGGGTCAGTGTTTAATTCCCCCCCCCCCCCCCTCTCCCACATTTTAAGAATGCTAGAAGATGGCCTGAAGAGTCCATCCCACATAGATCTATATTGTTCTCTTGACCATACTTTTAATTGACTGAAAGTATTGTAACCTTGAAACCTTATGTGACAAGTTGCGTGACAGAGCACGTGCTCAGAACGTGACCCAGGACCCTCATTAGATTGTGCAAGACTCATGGCTCGTTTCACCGTTGAATAAACGTCTACAAAACTTCTTATTATCCTCCTCTTACATGGTGGCTGCGGTTAACTATGGCCTCAGGATATGTCTTACCGCCGCCGGCGCCGCTGGAGATACACAATAGCAATGCTGCTGACAAATGGAAGCGATTTGTGCTCGCTTGGAAAAACTACTCGTTGGCGACTGGGTTGAACGAGAAAGCTGAAGCCGTACAAGTAGCTACGTTGCTAACAGTTATCGGTGAAGAGGCGAGAGAAGTCTACTCGACATTTACCCTGACCGAAGGAGAGACAGACAAGATAGAGCCTGTCATAAAGAAATTCGCCGAATACTGTCAACCAAGAAAGAACGTGCCGTTCGAAAGATTCCGTTTCAACCAGCGAATGCAAGAGCCTGGAGAGTCCTACGAGCACTATAGAACAGCGCTGAGAAAATTGGCCGAGTCCTGCGAGTTTGATACGATTACGCCAGACGAAATACTTCGAGATCGGTTGTTATTTGGAATACATGACACGAAGGTCAGAGAAAGGTTGTTACGCGAGTCCAAATTAACACTAGCGAAAACAGATGAAATTTGCCGAGCGGCTGAGAGTATGCTTGCTCAGATGAAAATAGTCAAAGATACATCTGAGACAGACGTCAATGCCGTGAGTAAATTCGAGTCGAAGAAACCCAACATCAAAAATTATCGGCGAAAGCAACGAGGTCAAGGCAAACAATGTGACAATTGTGGATACCAACATATGGCAAATCAGGAATCGTGTCCCGCACGAGGAAAGGACTGCCGGAAGTGCGGAGCGAAAAATCACTTTGCCAATAGATGCAAACAGGAAGTCAAGGCTACCGAAGTCGAAGAAACAGATATGTATCCTGAGGAGACATATCAAACGGAGGAAGTATTGGCCGTCTGGTTGGATGATTCGCAGCTGGTCACATTTCAATCAGAGTCTGGAAGTTTCATCCGTTTCCAACCTGATACTGGTGCACAATGCAATGTGTTGCCAGTGCACATATACAAGCAGGCGTGTAACGACCACAAGCTAGTAAAAGTGAAACCCGTGCAAACGTCCTTAGTGGCGTATGGGGGATCAAAGATCAAAGTCGTCGGGCATGTCACCATTAGAGTGTGGAGAAACCGTGTATCGTGCCAGCTGGATTGTCGCCTTGTTGACAGCCATGAAATCCGCCCGATTCTGGGGCGTAAGGCATGCCTTGGCATGAACATTATACAGTACAATGACAACGACCAGTTTCACAAACCGCAGACAGATGGAGCGACAGTGTTCACCGTTGACCCCAAACCAGGAGCTGCACTAACAAGAGAAGAAATATTGGCTAAGTTCCCAGCAGTGTTCAGTGACGGGGTTGGCAAACTTGATGGAGAATACACCATCAGACTAGACACAAACGCTCAACCAGTACAACACGCACCACGTAGAGTTGCAGTAGCCCTAAGACCCCAGCTCAAGAAAACCTTGAATGATCTAGTGGACAAAGAGATAATAGCACCGGTGACCACACCCACCTCGTGGATCAGCTCTATGGTAGTAGTTCCCAAGAAAGATGGAAAACTGCGAATATGCCTAGACCCAAAGGATCTCAACAAAGCCATCCAGAGGGAAAACTATCCCCTACCAACCATAGAAGAGGTTGCAACACGATTACACGGTGCCAAGGTGTTCACGTTGTTGGATGTCCGCAACGGTTTCTGGCACGTCCAGCTAGAGGAAGAGTCAACCTATCTAACAACTTTCCATACACCGTTTGGCCGATACCGATGGAAGAGAATGCCTTTCGGGATCTCCTCAGCACCAGAAGTGTTTCAAAGAAAGATGCATGAATTTGCCGAAGGTCTGACTGGAACCGAAGTTGTTGCTGATGATTTCCTGGTAGTGGGCTATGGCGAGAGCTACGAGGAGGCAACGGCGGATCACGACAGGAACCTCCTGGCATTCCTAAACCGTTGTGATCAACGGGACATACACCTGAATCCCGACAAGATGAGACTTAGGAAATCAGAGTTACTCTTCATTGGCCACATAGCAACTGACAAGGGACTTAAAGTCGACCCTGCTAAAGTGCGAGCAATTGTGGACATGCCCTCACCGACCGACAAGCTTGGGGTACAGCGTCTGTTAGGCCTAGCCCAATACCTTGCAAAGTTCCTGCCCCAGCTGTCAGACATCACAAAGCCGCTGAGGGATCTCACACAGAGCGACGTGCAGTTCATCTGGGATGATGCGCAACAGTCTGCGTTTGAAAAGCTAAAGGATGCCGTTACAGTCACTCCAGTATTGCGGTACTACAACCTAGACGAGGAGATTACACTTCAGTGCGATGCGTCGCAGAGCGGATTGGGTGCCGCATTACTACAGAATGGCCAACCAGTAGCCTACGCATCACGTGCACTCACGCCCGCTGAGACGCGTTATGCACAGATTGAGAAGGAGCTGCTCGCGATTGTCTTTGCGTGTGACCGTTTCCATACGTACGTCTACGGCCGCGAAGTCGTCAACATCGAGACTGATCACAAGCCTTTGGAACCAATCTTCATCAAACCTCTGGCGACTGCTCCGAAACGCCTACAACGAATGCTGCTGAGTCTGCAGAGTTACAGTCTCAATGTGAAGTACAAGAAAGGCAAAGATCTTTACTTGGCTGACACCCTAAGCAGAGCTTACTTACCCGAAGTCAACGCCTGGGAGTTTACCAGGGAGCTGGAGGAGATTGACCATCGATCATGGATGCCAGTGAGAGAAGAGACTTGGCAGCAACTCAAAAATGCAGCAGTAGATGATGCGGTGCAACAAAACCTTCGAGAGGTTATAAAGAGAGGTTGGCCAGAGAGCAAAACAGACCTGCCGGAGTGCGTGCATCCTTACTTTGATATTCGAGACGAGCTAACTGTCCAAGAAGAACTCATCTTTAAAGGCCAACAGTTGGTGGTTCCTAGAGCCCTGAGGAAGGAGCTTATGGAAAAGACACACTCATCCCACATCGGTATAGAAGGCTGCATAAGACGAGCAAGAGACACGTTTTTCTGGCCACGGATGACTGTCGAGTTGAAGGAGTACATCACAAAATGCGAAGTATGTTTGACTCATCGCAGTGGCCAACGAAAGGAGCCAATTCTCCAACATGAGTTTGTCGCTCGACCTTGGGAAAAGGTCTCAGCTGACCTCTGTGAGCTCGACAACCGAACACTGCTAGTGGTCAGTGACTACTTCAGCAACTACATAGAAGTGGCCCGGCTTAACACAGTGACGTCACGAGCAATAATAAAGGAGCTGAAGGCAATATTTGCCAGGTTTGGCATCCCAGACACCCTTATAACCGACAATGGACCGCAGTTCGCATCAGCGGAGTTTAGTGTATTTGCCAAGACCTGGATGTTCGAACACAAGACGTCATCCCCAAGATATGCCCAAGCAAATGGGAAAGCGGAAAATGCTGTACAGACAGTAAAGAGGCTGTTTAAAAAATGCAAGACATCCGGGGGGTCAGAATTCCAAGCACTTCTCGACTGGCGGAATACTCCGACTGCTGGAATCGGAACTAGCCCGGCCCAGCGCCTTTTCGGACGTCGATGCAAAACACTTCTCCCTGTGGCTGGTTCCCTACTACAGCCTAGCTACAACACTGAAGAGGACACCAGGAAGTTGATAGGTACCAAGCAACGCCAGAAGTTTTATTACGATAAGCACAGCAAGCCCCTGGAGCCCATCGCTGTCGGCGAAACTGTGCGCATGAAGCTACCAGGACAAGACACGTGGACGCCTGGTACGTGTTTAGGTCAAGCCGGACCTAGGAGCTACAACGTCGAGACTGAAGGTACCACCTACCGACGAAACCGCCGACAGTTGATCAGCACTGGAGAAACAAACAGCCAAGTACCTGATGTTCTGGAATCACCAGAACCCGATGATGCTCAGCAGCAACCCAGCCAGGTTGCCCTGCCACCAGATTCTTCACAGGCTATAACAAGGCCTCGGCGGGAGGTGAAGCCTCCTGCATGGCTCAAAGACTATGTGCCAAAATAACATTGAAACTGTTAGGACACTGAACATTAGTAATAATCCATCGTATGATTTTAGTTGTAAAATTTCGATTTTTACCCTTTGATTATTATAATGTTGTTTTAACCAACCATTAGCGTTACTGTTAAAAGAGGGAAGATGTGACAAGTTGCGTGACAGAGCACGTGCTCAGAACGTGACCCAGGACCCTCATTAGATTGTGCAAGACTCATGGCTCGTTTCACCGTTGAATAAACGTCTACAAAACTTCTTATTATCCTCTTCTTACACCTTAGCTTGACCAGCTATGAGGTGATGCTTATTGATTACTTATTAAACTCAATAATAGCAGCTATAGTAGTTTTATCAGCGCCAATGCCATGTGTTAATCTATATTGTTGGTTATTCTACTGTACTTTTGTTTTCAGATTTACTGAGACGTTGGCTCATATCAAACAGAGACATAACAATGTAGTAGAGACCATGGCACAGGTACATATTTTTTTTACTGCTTGTTGTATTAAATAAATTCTTTATTTTATACCTCTGTTAGTTAAACTGAGTTAAGATGTACCAGTTATCAAAACACTTCATGTGGTTCTATCCTGGTATTTACCCTTTTAGGGAATAATGGAACTAAGGCAAAAGGAAGGATTGTCTGCATTTCATCCCTCTATTCAATACTTCTTGGGTGAGTAATGAGAATGCTCTACTGAATTTGTTAAGTAGCATTAAGGAACTCTGCACTGGATTTTGTACATAGATTGAAAAACTAACCATCAGCAAAAAGCGATGGGTTTGATTTTCCAGTGCTGGTATATGTACAATATACATGTAGCATTAAATAAGTAGTCATACTGATTACTGTATACCCAACTTATGACCTCTGTAACTTCACAGATCGTTTTTACATGAACAGAATTGGAATAAGGATTTTGATCACCCAGCACTTGATGCTGTTTGGCCACGAGGCAGCTAGAAGCTCCAAGAGTAACTTTGTGGGCTGTTTTGATCCCAACTGTCATGTTGCCTCAATAGTAGAAGGTAAAGTTTAAACCTTGTGGGTTGTTTTGACCAAAACTCTCATAGCCTCATTAGAAATGTGTATTTTGAAAGACAGATTTATTTTTATTTGGAAGTATTGCAAAAGAAGCATCTAACATAATAATAATTTTGATTTTGCAGATGCAGCTAATAATGCAAGATTCCTGTGTGACCAGTACTATTGTTCTTCACCTGAGCTTGTGGTCAGCGAACATAATGGTGTGTTTGCTATTTTACTTTTAGCTTTAGCAAATCAGAAAGTTAGAGTATATACCAAAAGTGCTAAGCAATTTGTTTTTTTATTTGTACATTTATAACCTCTTAAATGTCTAATACTGGGACAAGTATGTGAGCTTTGCTTTGCTTGAGTTAGTGCTTTTAGTAAGCAGATCATGTTCACACTTGAATATTGGAAGCAATATTTATTTATTCATTTATTTGAAGTTGGGATTTAAAAAGTTTGATTGCAAAACCTATTGAATAATTTTAAAAAAATGTTTAACTTATTGTGCCTTGTTTGAATTAAATATATAAAAAGATAAATTTAAATTCTGTGTTTAAAAATACATGACAAATCCACCTATATTCAAGGCATGTTAGATTTTTGTTTGTTTAGCTTCCCACAAGGGAAATTAATTTTTCTTGAAACCTGGTAAATTAGCACATTGTGTTTTGCAATCAAACACTTGACAATCATGTAGTCTCATATTTTGTTGGTGACCTCTGTTCACTGCCCCTATAGCCTACGAGTCGATAAGCCATATCAAGTTTGCCTACCTGCCAGCTCACCTATATCACATGCTATTTGAACTGCTAAAGGTGAGTACAGAGATTTTTAATGTTTCTTGCAATCATGATTGTCGAACTTTGGCCTAATATATTTGAATGTATAATACAGAATGCAATGAGAGCAGTCACAGAAAACTACTCGACCAGCGTGGATATGCCTCCTATTCAAGTTATGATAACCAAAGGCAGGGAAGATCTTACCATTAAGGTAAACAGCCTTTAAACTCAAACAAAACTGCAACTTGTGCCATGTCTTATTACTTATCAAGTAATAGCATACTTATTATTTCCATTGTATCTTACTGCTAAAGCAATTGTTGATTTTTTTAATGTAAACTAAGATAGTCATTGTTTTGAATTTTTAGATATCAGACAAGGGTGGAGGCATCCCTCGTAGCAAGATAGATGAGGTCTTTGAATATCACTATTCCACAGCTCCTGAGCCATCCACATCTGGGACTGTCGCCCCACTGGTAAGATGCTTTTTATTCAAAGACATTATTACTGTACCTCTAATATATTTCTTAATCTCTTCAAACAAATCTAATTACTAAGCCTTCCCTTCTTGTTGGGTAGCATCTTTAAGTAGCTATAACTATGCTTTATTGCCAGTACTCTCCAGGCTTGGGCTCAGAACTGGGTAGTTCTAACAGCCGAGTGAGGATCAGGGGATATGCTACACAGCGGAGGAGGGACAAAGAGCCCTACCAATACTGGGACTACATTGTATGTCTGAGCTGTAGAAACTACACCTCATGGCAGATCTAGCAATGGGTCCATCCACCCATCCTTATGTTTTGAAGTTCAAATAACCCTAATGTGTTAGGGCCAAGGATAGGCTGATAGGTAGACAGACTCGCTCACTCATTTGAGGGACCAATCTATTACTGGATCTGCCTTGCACCTTCAGAACGACAAAGCAGGCACTGCTAGTTAATGTGGGTATTGTAATAGGTCTCGTGAATTTGCGAGATGTCTTGATTTCTTACATTTTTGAAGAGCATCTTATGAATGTCAGGTCTCATGGGTTTGCAGGAAAACCCGATTTTTTGCACTTTTACTCTTTTTGTGTCTTACTTGGTCTTCAATGTGTCCTGGGTTTATCTTGATATTTGTTTGCATTCTATAAAGGGCACCTTATGTAATGCTTTTTATCTCTTGTGACCCTCTGAACTGTATATTGCTTGCTATCTTGTAGGCTGGGTATGGTTATGGTTTGCCCCTCTCTAGACTCTATGCAAAGTATTTCGATGGAGATCTGCAGTTGTATTCAATGGAAGGATATGGAACAGATGCTGTTATATGGCTCAAGGTTAGTTCCTTTCACATGTACAATTTAGGGATACAATCTAGGGTTTGGGATTTGTTAGCCTTGCAGCAATATCACTCTCAAATCACTCAATCAGTAATACCCTTTTTCATGTTTGCGTTGTGATAAGAAACATGTATTGATTATCCATCTTTCCATTAGGCTCTGTCAACAGATGCAAGTGAAGTATTACCCATGTATAACCGAAGGACCCCAAAGAACTATGAGGAAGTAAGGGCATCTGCTAACTACGCAAGTGACTGGAGTTCCTCAAGGTTCTATGGCCGGCCAGGCACTCACAGATTTATTTCCACATACAACACAAGAAGAACTATTGGTGAAAACTGTCCGAGAAAAAAAGCACTTTAATAATGTACATGAGATAAATAAGTATGTACTGTAGATATGTTATTGAGGGCATGCACAAATAAGAATTAACTATGAATTAGTTAATATGCCTGCCATGGTTAGTTCATTGTAAATATTGTCACTGATTATGGAATAGGGACTTACTATTTTTCATAGATTCCAAGACAAAGATTCCACAGATAAAATTATAACCTATGATTAGACTGATATACGGGATAATTGGAGTATTCCAATGCTATGTTTCATTTAAAGATTTTAACATTATATGGTGGATGATAGCAACCTGCTGGACTGCTTCCAGAGCAGGTTGGCATCATCAAAGCCTTCTGTTATAACTTATCTTATGAGCACATGAACAAACAATAAAAGTTCAAACGTGATATTGTAATGCGTGTAATTGATGTACAACAGTAGAAATCCGATGACACAAACATGGAAAGGTAGAAATCCCCAGTCTGAAAGAACTAGCTTTCCGATGTCTGCCCATTGACCCCTGGCTATACAACTGAGCAAAATGTACATTATTGTACTATTATTTGGTGACTGTTACATAGTTTCAAGGCCATTTTTCCATTAGACTGACGCCTGAGTACCTTGATCTCGTGTTTATTTTTAAAGGGGCAGTCACACCGTTTCAAAGTAAAAATACACTGTGGAATCGTCATTTCTTGAGTACGAAATAGACGGCTGAAAAATTATGTAGATATGAAATCCGTTTGCATCGCGCCGAATTTGCTCACAATAAGACAATCAAACAGCTTTTAGATAGTGTCGAGTAGTTTTTCTCTGTGCCGGATTGGTGACGGTAGCACTCTTGAAAAATACCGCTACCGGTGCGACTGCCCCTTTAATATGAATGAATTGTTTGGGTTACGGCCGGGTAAGAAGTCAATAGGTTAATCCTATTTTTGTCATTTCTACTCCTCTAACATAATGCTTCTCGTCCTTCTTGATGGTTAGAATTAACGGGCTTTCCCTGCTTTGTTCGTCCCATCCTTCCTTTAAAATGATGAAAGAAATGACGCAAGGTGATCTGCGCAGCCGTTCTTAGCCTGACACTTAGACTAGACGCAGGAAGACATGTAATACGATTATATACAGAAAGATACATAGCAAATCTGAGATCGTTACAATCAAACTCAGCACCCAATATTTTGATGAATACGTTTTTAGTTTTATCATTGGCATTTCGAAACTCGAAACCTTAGTCTTAGGTCTCAAAAGATTTCCTATTCCCTTCAGTTCGTTGAATCACTGCAGCACCCTTGACCTTTTTTCTCAGTAAAATGCCCTAAATATGTATGACTTGCTTGACGAGTGATAGTCCAATTTTCCCGCGGTTTTTAGACCCACTGACCACTCATGATAGACAGTAACCACGGACAACCAAACAGTTACCAGTAAACCCAGTCTCTCGCGGTTTTTCGCTCTCACAGGCTTCCCATGACGTCTTCTCGCATCGGCTCTCAGCCCGTTCCTCTTTCCGCCAGCGCGTTCGCCTGTTTTGAAACCATGTGCGAACTTGGGCGTCTGTCAAGTCTATTTCTGCTGCTAGGGCTGAGCGGCGAGACTTGGAGATATACTTCTCGCAGACGAATTCCTCCTCGAGTCTTTGAATCTGCTTCTGACCAAACAGAGGCCGCTGTTTTTGTTTCTTTGGGTGCTTTCTTTCTTGTTTGGTGTCAGCATTTCTTTTATTTTCTGAAAAAAGTAACAAAAAGAAAACAATAGAACCCTGCAATGCATCTGGTTCAAATGGCTGGTAGGTTAAAAACCTGTATTTTTCTAGAGGGAACATAAATAAGTCTTCTTGATGACAACAAGATCATATTTTTAAACACCCCCCCCCCCCCCTCCCATTATGTTGATAGCCAACAAAGCTTTTTACAGAGCGGATGAAGGGGCATATCTATTTCAACTGGATAAATCCACCGTCTGAGTAAAAAATATACATTTCTGGAACCGCTACTGTAGAGCAATATCGTGCTTACAAAAAAGGCTTAACTTGGTTTTAATTAAGAGTTCTAGTACAGGAGAAGCCGGCTCTCATGTGGAGCTATAATTTGGAAACTCTCTTCCCTCAAATTTTGCTCGCTATATTTGGCAGAACTATGAAGACGTGAACAAAGGAAAAATATGAATATATTTATTTCTATACCCATGGAAAGGGACTGAAAGGATATATCTTCTACAAGCACATGTCGGGGTGAGTCAATGAGGAGCTGGGAGCTATAGTTGGCAATCAAGCGCATTCCACAAAAAGGGGCATTTGCCTGCGTAGTAGCAAGCATGTGTTTTGAAAGAAAAAAAAGAAACCGGTAATAAGCGCCAATCAAGCCCCTTCTACAAACAGAACACGCCTCAAAGGTACAGAAGCGTTCAGAGTGAATTGATGCTTGAATCTTTGATGCCAACTAGAAACGCGAAGGTTGGGGGAAAGGACATATCTTCCCGTCTCAAGTAGGGACCCTACTGCGAGAGGGAAACGCCAAGATTAGGTGTGAGCTGATTATTATAATTTCATTAACACCTTAAACGAGACGTGAGTCTTTTGCATTCGCAAATTCGCACTTTGCGAGCGCCATGGTGGCGGCAATAAAGAGGCTTGTGCGCCATAGGACAAGGACAATGTTACACTACCTCAAGGAGCTTCAACAACTAACTTGAATCGCGCGCTGCAAAAATTTTGCGCTCGAAGAGCGGTCTGTAGATATAATTATATCATAACACGTTTATGAAGAGTGTAAAAACCTATGCTTGTTAGGACTGGAACGACTAGGGCAGATTATTATTACCATGTTACAAATGGTACCTAATGAGTTCGAAAACTCGTGAAGTGGAGACATTCGTTCTAATGTTCTTGTCTTTTTCTTTTCGCCTTTTTTTAAATTTTTCTTTTTTAAATTTTTCTTTTTCTTGCGGTACTTTCGTCGTTTATACATTTCTCACTCCTGACGTCCCCTCATAGTGGCTCTTGCGATTACATTTTCGAGTAGAAGGGATGCGAGCTTGGTGAAAAAAAAAAAACACAATAACTCCCCAGCGATATATATCGAGATCTATGAAGGGTTATCGGTATTATTGTGTTTCGGCTAATAACCTTTAGGATTATCTAAAAATGAAGCTGCGCTGGAGTGTGCCGCGATAGGCTCCACTCAATACCAAGTACTTACCTAAATGAATAATGATTTATTGTAAGGGAACGAAATATCGCATCGTTCTATCGAACAAGTCGTTTAATCGAGCTAATATATCACGTACTTTGAATCCCGGGCTTTGAATTGACAACGTACTATAAATCAATTGTTATCAATCGTGCGCGTAGCGCTATAAATCAAATACAAAACACGAGTAGGCATGCGAACCTTAGCTATTACCGTAAATCTTCCATAGGCAGCTTACCGCGTGTACTAGTGGAGCGCCCAGGGATACAGAGCCACGATGAGTACGGGACAACCTCTGGACTCGTGTAGGCTTCTTCGCAGTGTTCCTCGCAATCAGGCGAGCGGGCAGAGTAGGTCGAGCCATGCTCAGGGCTGAAACTCCTAAAGGGTGAACTCTCGGCGACGTCCCTTTCGTCAAGTTCTAAAAGACTTCTTATTGAAAAGGGGTGCTTGAACACCGAGGCGTTATTGAGGGAGTGAGTGGGTTTTACTGGTGTGAACGCAGAACCATAATTCTTTATAACAGACTTGTCATGAGCTGCCTCCATATTTCATATGTTGTCGATGGTAGCTCGAGGTGTGACTGAACAACTCTACGTGATGTGTTCTACTGAGATCTCACTTTCTGCTTTTGGCAGATTATTGGCACCAGCTTAAAGAGCAACAACGAGACGAGAGTTGCATATTCCCCTGACACATCGAGATGATTGGGTAATTGCCTATTGTCTATCGAGGAGGCTGTAATTGGCTATGCCGTATGGTGACAAATATTTGTGGTTAACAAAAAGGGGTGTGATCTAGTCGCTCAAATCAGGATGTGTCCCAAATAGAACAACCTTTGATAAACATCACTGGCGATATGATAAAAAACACTCTTTCCAAGTCAATAAAGTTGATTCCCTTTTGAATTGACGCCAAGCTTGAATAAGAACACAGGTTTACTTATCAGCTTGTTACAGTAAAAAAATCTAGCTAATATTATTCATGTACATACAACGCTTAAGTTGAGTGGAAATTCTATCGCGTTCGAGTCCACAGAAAATTTCCGGTAATTGAAAGAATTTTTAAAGAAGGAAGGAAGTACGGAGCAGAGAAAGCACCTCAAACAGGGCACCCAGGAAACGAGAACACTCGAGCTATTTGAGAAACAAGCGATGAAATACGGAGGCAGACAGTAGACCGTTTAGCGTGACGTCCCTTAGTCTAGCTGGGATTCAGTGTCAAGGGAGTTGATCCATGTTTAGCAACTTAGCATATGAACGCCGGGAGACTGAGTAATTCTTTAGAGGAAGTAACATTATTAAATTATAGGATACGGCTTGATCCTCACTTTTGCTATTATCCATCATCATTTGGTTGGATTATTTCGTGTTAATGAGTCATACACACATTAGTAATACAAAGAGAAACATTTGATAGCCCGACAGACTGCATATAAATGACCGACCACCACTTGTTATTTACGGGAACTGACCAAGGTTTGGCTCGATTCTTTTAGGATACTCAATTTTGTGAACGCGTTTAATTTCCCAAATCGCACCTAGGGTGTGTAAGTATTTTGACGTTCATTTTAAGCTAATATCCTTTTTCTCTTAGATCACCGTCGGTCGCCGGCATGCAAAACGGGGGCCCCCCAAAAAAACTCTATCTCAACTCTTCTTGTTCACGTTTTTTTTTTATAATTTACATCATTTCATAGGAATTTGCTGACGACAGCTTTGTTTTTCCGTATTACCAGCGTATTTTATATCGGGATTTGTTTATCGGATGTCTGAGCTCTCTTCGGATGCAATTATACGTAGTGCTCCTGTATTATCGTGTCTAGTGTTCTGATTTTCGATGATAACAATGGTAATCACACGCTTACGTAATCAGAGAATTGGGAATCCCCCAAATATCTAGCCCAAAAATCTCGAAAGAAAAGATGTTTTTTCTAGTATATATGATAAGCAATACATGTATTGAAAATATTTCCCCGTGATTTTTACGCCGGGTGTGAAATTTGCACGAGTGGTGCGAGAAACATCGTTAATGTGATATCCAATACTCACTTTTATTCGAAAAATCTAAATCTAGTCGTTCCGGCAGTTATGCCATGACGAAATCCGATGTGCAAAACCCGCGAGTGTATACGACGTATACCAAACCCTGTGTGAAGATCCTAACACAGGATCTGATCCCCCCCCCCCCCCTTCCCCACTCCATCAGTGTAAAAAATGTTTCTCACTGCTCGGGCCCGGAAAGTAATGAACCCGAGTAAAACGCAGAGGAAATGAACATAATTTGGAGGGTGTGCTTGAAAGCAGTCACATCACAGGATAACGCAGTAGATGTGTACTTTATTAGGAGGGTGGGGCAACAAATTAGGGAAACGGAGCAAAGCGCGGAGGGCTGTAGATAAAAAGGAGGGAGGAGCTGCGAGCTGTTAACCCAAGGACAACACGGCGACGCATTTTGTTCGATATATTATATTACATCATTTAGTAAAATGTTTAAGGTTTTTGTCGAGGTGCAGAGAGATTTATTATATTACAATTATTTAGTAAAATGTTTAAGGTCTTTGTCGAGGTGCAGAGAGATTTACGAAGTATATATTACATTGCATTTTCTTTTAAAATAAGTCATTCAGGTTTCCTTGGTGATGCTATGTCATCATGCTTCTTTTGGTCGCTTGTCTTCTTCCATCTGGTACCTACAGTCATCTATCAAAAAACTGAGAGAAGAACATGTTGACAAAAAATTGAGCAGCAAGTATTTGGCATTTATATTGCCAAATCTAAACATTGCAAAAAAAAAAAAAAAAAAAATACGAACCTGTACCAGAAGTAACAGAAAGGAATTGTGCTGAGATGCCATAAAGAGTGAGCATCAAATATCCACCACAAAGGCGGGAAATCAAACACCTGAAAGCAAAGACTTCAGGTGTAAATAAATAAAACACCTACAACAGACATTGAATAAAACTCCTCAAAAAATATAAATCATCACCATATAAAACGATGATAAAGGTGAATCCAGTGTATACAAACATACGATGGATCTTTTTATGATAGGGGTAGTGATGGGTGCATCGAAATTCCGAAAGTCTCGCAAATATTTCTCGGCATTTTTTACGCAAGTCTCAAAGTCCCTTTTTTTAAATTTAGGAGTCTCGGAGCCTTGTTTAATTCTATCACGAAGCAAGTTATCCAAAAACAAGCTTGGAAAGCTCTGGTTCGGATTCCGAAATTTGAAAAAGGTCTCGGGCTCGGATTCTGAAACGCGGGTCTCGGCACCACGGTAATTCGGATTTACCCATCGCTCCCCCTTTTGATCCATGAATATATTAGTGCCAGTAAGTTCACTCACCTCTAGTCCAACCAGAAAGAACAAGCTAGCTGATATGACAATACACTTCCACAAATAGGGCTGTTGACGAAGGTTCTATTGGACAACAAAAACAAAACAACCTCATAACGCAATGAGTAACGCAATGATCGTCACGTATCAACAGGCGTGAGGTGCGGTGATAGGTACAGATGAGACCTCTAGCACTTAGGGTGCGGTGACAGGTACCTCTAGCACCTAGGGTGAGGTGACAGGTACAAATGAGACCTCTAGCACCTAGGGTGAGGTGACAGATGAGACCTCTAGCACCTAGGGTGAGGTGACAGGTACAGATAAGACCTCTAGCACCTAGGGTGAGGTGACAGATGAGACCTCTAGAACATAGGGTGAGGTGACAGGTACCTCTAGCACCTAGGGTGAGGTGACAGGTACAGATGAGACCTCCAGCACCTAGGGTGAGGTGACAGATGAGACCTCTAGCACCTAGGGTGAGGTGACAGGTACAGATGAGACCTCTAGCACCTAGGGTGAGGTGATAGGTACAGATGAGACCTCTAGCACCTAGGGTGAGGTGACAGATGAGACCTCTAGCACCTAGGGTGAGGTGACAGGTACAGATGAGACCTCTAGCACCTAGGGTGAGGTGACAGATGAGACCTCTAGCACCTAGGGTGAGGTGACAGATGAGACCTCTAGCACCTAGGGTGAGGTGACAGATGAGACCTCTAGCACCTAGGGTGAGGTGACAGATGAGACCTCTAGCACTTAGGGTGAGGTGACAGGCACAGATGAGACCTCTAGCACCTAGGGTGAGGTGACAGGTACAGATGAGACCTCTAGCACCTAGGGTGAGTTGACAGATGAGACCTCTAGCACCTAGGGTGAGGTGACAGGTACAGATGAGACCTCTAGCACCTAGGGTGAGGTGACAGATAAGACCTCTAGCACCTAGGGTGAGGTGACAGATAAGACCTCTAGCACCTAGGGTGAGGTGACAGGTACAGATGAGACCTTTAGCACCTAGGGTGAGGTGACAGGTACAGATGAGACCTTTAGCACCTAGGGTGAGGTGACAGATGAGACCTCCAGCACCTAGGGTGAGGTGACAGATGAGACCTCTAGCACCTAGGGTGAGGTGACAGGTACAGATGAGACCTCTAGCACCTAGGGTGAGGTGACAGATGAGACCTCTAGCACTTAGGGTGAGGTGACAGGTACAGATGAGACCTCTAGCACCTAGGGTGAAGTGACAGGTACAGATGAGACCTCTAGCACCTAGGGTGAGGTGACAGGTACAGATGAGACCTCTAGCACCTAGGGTAAGGTGACAGATGAGACCTCTAGAACATAGGGTAAGGTGACAGATGAGACCTCTAGCACCTAGGGTGAGGTGACAGATGAGACCTCTAGAACATAGGGTAAGGTGACAGATGAGACCTCTAGCACCTAGGGTGAGGTGACAGGTACAGATGAGACCTCTAGCACCTAGGGTGAGGTGACAGATGAGACCTCTAGAACATAGGGTAAGGTGACAGATGAGACCTCTAGCACTTAGGGTGCGGTGACAGGTACCTCTAGCACCTAGGGTGAGGTGACAGATGAGACCTCTAGAACATAGGGTAAGGTGACAGGTACAGATGAGACCTCTAGCACCTAGGGTGAGGTGACAGATGAGACCTCTAGCACCTAGGGTGAGGTGACAGATGAGACCTCTAGCACCTAGGGTGAGGTTACAGATGAGACCTCTAGCACCTAGGGTGAGGTGACAGATGAGACCTCTAGAACATAGGGTAAGGTGACAGGTACAGATGAGACCTCTAGCACCTAGGGTGAGGTGACAGGTACAGATGAGACCTCTAGCACCTAGGGTGAGGTGACAGATACAGATGAGACCTCTAGCACCTAGGGTGAGGTGACAGGTGCAGATGAGACCTCTAGAACATAGGGTGAGTTGACAGGTGCAGATGAGACCTCTAGCACCTAGGGTGAGGTGACAGATGAGACCTCTAGCACCTAGGGTGAGGTGACAGATACAGATGAGACCTCTAGCACCTAGGGTGAGGTGATAGGTACAGATGAGATCTCTAGCACTTAGGGTGCGGTGACAGGTACCTCTAGCACCTAGGATGAGTTGACAGGTACAGATGAGACCTCTAGCACCTAGGGTGAGGTGACAGGTACAGATGAGACCTCTAGCACCTAGGGTGAGGTGACAGGTACAGATGAGATCTCTAGCACCTAGGGTGAGGTGACAGATGAGACCTCTAGCACCTAGGGTGAGGTGACAGATGAGACCTCTAGCACCTAGGGTGAGGTGACAGATGGGACCTCTAGCACCTAGGGTGAGGTGACAGGTACAGATGAGACCTCTAGCACCTAGGGTGAGGTGACAGATGAGACCTCTAGCACCTAGGGTGAGGTGACAGATGAGACCTCTAGCACCTAAGGTGAGGTGACAGATGAGACCTCTAGCACCTAGGGTGAGGTGACAGGTACAGATGAGCCCTCTAGCACCTAGGGTGAGGTGACAGATACAGATGAGACCTCTAGCACCAAGGGTGAGGTGACAGGTACAGATGAGACCTCTAGCACCTAGGGTGAGGTGACAGGTACAGATGAGACCTCTAGCACCTAGGGTGAGGTGACAGGTACAGATGAGCCCTCTAGCACAGATACAGGTACAGATGAGACCTCTAGCACCTAGGGTGAGGTGACAGATGAGACCTCTAGCACCAAGGGTGAGTTGACAGGTACAGATGAGACCTCTAGCACCTAGGGTGAGGTGACAGGTACAGATGAGACCTCTAGCACCTAGGGTGAGGTGACAGATGAGACCTCTAGCACCTAGGGTGAGGTGACAGGTACAGATGAGACCTCTAGCACCTAGGGTGAGGTGACAGATGAGACCTCTAGAACATAGGGTGAGGTGACAGATGAGACCTCTAGCACCTAGGGTGAGGTGACAGGTACAGATGAGACCTCTAGCACCTAGGGTGAGGTGACAGGTACAGATGAGACCTCTAGCACCTAGGGTGAGGTGACAGATGAGACCTCTAGCACCTAGGGTGAGGTGACAGATGAGACCTCTAGAACATAGGGTGAGGTGACAGATGAGACCTCTAGCACCTAGGGTGAGGTGACAGATGAGACCTCTAGCACCTAGGGTGAGGTGACAGGTACAGATGAGACCTCTAGCACCTAGGGTGAGGTGACAGGTACAGATGAGACCTCTAGCACCTAGGGTGAGGTGACAGGTACAGATGAGACCTCTAGCACCTAGGGTGAGGTGACAGGTACAGATGAGCCCTCTAGCACAGATACAGGTACAGATGAGACCTCTAGCACCTAGGGTGAGGTGACAGATGAGACCTCTAGCACCAAGGGTGAGTTGACAGGTACAGATGAGACCTCTAGCACCTAGGGTGAGGTGACAGGTACAGATGAGACCTCTAGCACCTAGGGTGAGGTGACAGATGAGACCTCTAGCACCTAGGGTGAGGTGACAGATGAGACCTCTAGCACCTAGGGTGAGGTGACAGGTACAGATGAGACCTCTAGCACCTAGGGTGAGGTGACAGATGAGACCTCTAGAACATAGGGTGAGGTGACAGATGAGACCTCTAGCACCTAGGGTGAGGTGACAGGTACAGATGAGACCTCTAGCACCTAGGGTGAGGTGACAGGTACAGATGAGACCTCTAGCACCTAGGGTGAGGTGACAGATGAGACCTCTAGCACCTAGGGTGAGGTGACAGATGAGACCTCTAGAACATAGGGTGAGGTGACAGATGAGACCTCTAGCACCTAGGGTGAGGTGACAGATGAGACCTCTAGCACCTAGGGTGAGGTGACAGGTACAGATGAGACCTCTAGCACCTAGGGTGAGGTGACAGGTACAGATGAGACCTCTAGCACCTAGGGTGAGGTGACAGGTACAGATGAGACCTCTAGCACCTAGGGTGAGGTGACAGATACAGATGAGACCTCTAGCACCTAGGGTGAGTTGACAGGTACAGATAAGACCTCTAGCACCTAGGGTGAGGTGACAGATACAGATGAGACCTCTAGCACCTAGGGTGAGTTGACAGGTACAGATGAGACCTCTAGCACCTAGGGTGAGGTGACAGATGAGACCTCTAGCACCTAGGGTGAGGTGACAGATGAGACCTCTAACACCTAGGGTAAGGTGACAGATACAGATGAGACCTCTAGCACCTAGGGTGAGGTGACAGATGAGACCTCTAGAACAAAGGGTGGGTAACAGATACACATAAAATTTTTCTTTTTTTTTGTTAGACAGGTCATCTAAAAGATCTACAAACATTAATTTCTTTTATACTTAAATTTTCTATTTTTAATAAATTTCTATTATTCTGTGAGCTTACCTTTGCACACCATAGTATCCACCCTGTCATGTTAATAATCCCTGTGAGAAAAGATAATTTCTCTTATTATAGCCAACTCAGTGGACTAGAATTATAAACTAAATCAAAGTCATGGTTCGTTTAAAGTATCTGATAACAAGAATCAATGAAAATATGCGAAGTGCTTACTCATACTGTATTTAATCAAACCAAACTATCAGATCATCTCCCAAAGTTTGATTGACAACTCAATATCCCCACAAAAATCACTTGGAAACTATGATTGACTAGTCCATATTCCCAAACAAACCCCGGCATGAAAACAAATTCAGCCTGTAAGAGGATAATAACAAAAGTGATTTTGCTTCTGCCAGTTCATTTCAGGCAAACATACACACAGATACATGTAGCAAACAGTGGCTGCGGTGTGAGTACATTTTGCTTGGTGGCAGTGGTATTTTCTTATTTAGGAGGATTACCAAATCCTAAGAATTCTTTAACAAGAAAATATCTATGACTGAGCATCCTCTCCCCTCAATAAGATCTGAATATGTGTATGCAAAGAATCTGGAAAATAGATGGGTGAGATTAATTAAATATAAATAAATGAAAACACAGAGAGATAGAGAAATACCTATAGCAACATTCGCAGCAATGTTATAGCTGTAGTCCATTTTGACCATACCAAGGTAGAACATATGGCAGCAAAAAAGAATCAAAAGAACTGCTCCAAAGCAGCCACAAACCAACCTCTTCTCGGGACCTGCTACCCTAAACAAACAATAAAACAACAAATGACAAACAATAAAACAAACAGACAAACAATGAAACAATTAAAGAGATACGAAGAGGACAGCCTTAAAGAGGTAAACTATAAGTGGCAATCTTTATCTCTACAAATGATAATTGATATTAATAGAGTGGGCTAATCCAGCAATGAGGAACAGCAGTGGCATCCGTGCACCAAGGCGAAATAATAACAAACAAGCAAAATAAATAACAAACAAGCGAACAATATTGTGCAATGTGTGGCTAGTTTTTTTTTTTTTTTTTTAAGAAAAGCAGTCTAAAATTGGTTGGTATTGTTGGATATCATTATTTTAGTATATTTCTTTCTACAAACAGTATAACAATAATTGGTTTATTTATGGTGCAAAATGTTTGATAGTTTGCCCTTTACCTCACAAAGAAGCAGAAAATGGAGCATAAAACAAGGGATGTAGCAGAAAAATAATCCAGTTTCTGAAGAGAAAAAAAGGCTGGTTAGCAAAACAATAACAGCCCAAAAGACAGCCCCAAAATTGATAAGCACCACACCCATAAATCTCTCTATTTAATTTTTGTTAAAGCCTGAATTTGCCTGCAAGGTTTGCTGGGAACTTAGCCTTTGGGACAGATTCTGACTTGGTCGTATCTTTAAATAATTTCTGAGGATTTAGAGATTTTGTCAAAAC
The DNA here is from genome assembly GCF_932526225.1 of Nematostella vectensis. NCBI lineage: Eukaryota > Metazoa > Cnidaria > Anthozoa > Actiniaria > Edwardsiidae > Nematostella > Nematostella vectensis. The sequence continues at coordinate 11,793,801 of NC_064035.1, read as the reverse complement.
CATTCCTACATAATTTGCTGCATAAGGGAGCGTGAAACCACTTGCACTATTATAGCTCAAGTATCAGTATCGATGAAATTTAAAGAAGACAAAGAAAGAGACAAAGAACACTAATACAATAGAACAATAAGGTAATCTAGCCCATCCTGTTAGGCCTTAACAAGTGGGCTTCTACACTTCTCAGGTGCTCATACAATTCCAAGCGATGCAAAGCATCCATTAACATTATAATTCAAGGGAGAAACTATGGATAAGCTTTTGGTGGCAGTCATACCATAAAAAAACGACACCATGACAACAATGTTAATAGTTGTCAAAAACACTAATTCTAACAACAATACATAAAACACAAATGTCACAAACAACAGCATAATTAATAGCAGCAGCTAAGAGCACAGCATACCTTAATAAGTTCATTAAATAAAATGACAGCAAAATAACATTTACTTAAAGGAATAACTACATCACTATCAGCACAAACACCAGCAGGAGACCAGAGACTAACCTCCGTCCAACTGATGTCTCTTGAATGGAAAACAGTGGACCACAACCAAGCATTGATGTTAACCTAAACATGCAAAAACAAAATTGATTTTCTTGGTTGTCCTATCCCAACATGTATGCTGCTCATATAATTGCCTTGTCTAAAAAAATAGTCATTAGCTTTGCCTTCTCTTATGTGTACAAGGGTGCTGCTAGTGGGAAATGTTTTTAGGGGGGAGGAGAGGGGAGGAGCTCCCCCCTGCTCTAGTAAGTAAAGTTGAGGTTTTGCAAAAGACAAGGATTCTGCCCCCTCCCCCCAGCAAATACAAGGGATGACCGAGGTCTGTCTCTCTTACAAAATGATCTTGCAATAGCCATGGTGTAAACCATTTCTGATTATAACATATGTAGTTACAGTAGTACACTGACCAGCATGTAACTTCTCCATAAGTTATACATCTTGTGATGGGGTGGTACAGAATTCCTGTATCTTCGCCATCCGATCAGATGTCCTACTCCATTCAGGAGAGAGAATATTGCTGAGGCAGGTTCCTGTATCCCAAACAGTCGTACAAATGGCCACTACAACAACAAAAAAATAATATAAAAACAATGAACAGTGAGGCCACAAATGATCTACTTGCCAGTAAAATTTTTCCTCACCACACCTAACTAGAACTGCAAAACCTCTATAAACTCAACACTTTCATCACTTTACTCCTCTTTTTGATTATTTATTAAATATTTTAGTTGTTTATCATTTCTTGACATTTTTAACAGGGGACAAAAGGACAAACTTTGATGTGGACACGATTGCAAGTTCAAAGAAAAGAGCTGATAAACTTGGTTCAAGATTTAATGGAAATCTGAGCAGCCAATATATATATATCTCTTTAAACTACCCTATCTAACTCTAACTAATTTTCTTCCTTGATAATTCAAGTTAAGCCATGTGAAAATTAAAAAAAAAATTATTGTCCTGATAAGATTAAAATAGGTAGCATGCAGCCCTGGTTATTTTCTAATTTTTATATATTTTTTCTCCTTGGTTTATCAAAGATTTGTACGATTTACAAAGGAAATTTCTGCAATGTTGTGAACGGGTGAAAAAAATTGTAAGTAAAGCCTTGAAACGAGAACGTCTGCATTTATTTTAGGTGCCCAGGCACTGCTAACGCATGGAATTTGAACTTCTGAGGAACAAACTTGACCTAACAAGGATGCAGGAGGAGACGATAAACATGGCTTTTTTTTACTTGGCCTTAACTCAATTCCACAGATTTATTGTTTGCATTATTATTACCTTTCCATAAAACTGCTTAATAGGTCTGCTGTGCTGCACATCATATTCTGTTACTTCATGCATACACTGATACTTGCACTCGTCGCCACATGCCCATCCAAACACTCTCAAGGTCAAGGGAAGATCCTTGGGGTATCCTTTTTTGTAGCACAATGCACTACACTCAGTTAAGCAGTCTTGAAATCTGTACATTTTGTCTCCCCATGAAGACAGGGTGGGCTGAACACAGCAGAGTGTCAAGACAAGAAGGACACCAATCACCAGCATCATTCATCTGGAAAAAAATACATTGGCATCATAAAAAAGAGCAAAGAACTTATAAAAATTAAAGTAGTTACTTTAATCTGCTGCTCCCCAATCATAGTTAGTAGTACTTAAATTGTTTTTGGGGGGGGGGGGGGGGGGGGAGAGAAAACAATGGTGGGGAAATAAATATATTCAGTGTAAATCTCAAGTAATAAAAAGACAATTCCCATTTGCATTGAATCCTGGGCTAAACTATAGAATTCAGGGCCACGTCGAAACTATTTGCATTTCCATTGTAACTTATTTTATTTCCAGTTTGTGTAGGAAGACTTCACTTTCATAATAATGCGAATGGGCCTAAAATAGGCAATGATAAAAAAGTACAAAAAATGAAAGAAAAAAGTTCACCTTTTTTATTCCAAGTGCATTTATTTCCTAATTGGGTCCGCAAAACTTCAGCCATGACATGATTGCACGCAAAGAAAGACGGATGGACTGCACCATAGTACTCCATGAAAGCAGTGGACAGATTTGCGTTTTACACCATAATGAACAGATTGTTATTTCTTGTTCCATGAAGTATACAGCTGTATCGGAAAGCTGCTGAAGATAATAGCTTGCCGGCGCAGTGTGGACGTTGAACGCCTGGTAAATGTTGTGATTTTCATCACACAGCTTACGTAACTATCAGGCTCAGTATTACAGTAGCCACACGGAATGATTGCATCACATCATATGAATCAAAGGGTTAACAAGTGTCTGCGCCTATGGAATATATTCTCTCCATACTCAATCAAACAACGGACAGATTTTCAGCTTTTGCTAGAAAGGTAGATGAACCTGCAACCCGAGCAAACGTTATATTGTGAATATGCGATTACTGTTCTTTTTGTGTATATATAGACTTTACTTAAATAATACTTACTTATAAGCTTATGTAGCTTCTCATTCACTAAGTAATTACTTACCAAACTTTAACATTAAGGTTGACGATGTCATATTCGACACATACGGAACGTACGGAGCAATCAACCAGACAACAGGTATATATTGTGTACATTAAATTGTTTTTTTTATTGCCAAATGTTTTATTATAGGCTGTAGAAATCTATGCATACTCACGACATAAATCAAAGGCCCATAGGCTGCAACCCTCCCTGGATAATCCCTTGTAACCTTTATCCCCCAGCAGTATATCATACATTTTAAATAATTTCACCAAGTCTACTATATTTTTTAGGTTATATCAAAAGCATCAGTAGTGGACATCAAGAAATTATCAGATACAGTGAAAGGACTAACATTAAAGGTTGCTGAAAATTCCCACTTCATTTTTAAACCTGGACAATGGTAAGAGAAGAAATGTGCATTGTTTTGAAATCAAAATGTCACATTTGAAATGTTTAAACTTAAGTGATGTATTAATGCTCATAGATAATAGATGGATGCAGATGGTAGTAAAAATTTTCCTGAGCATAAAATACCTCATGCAAAAGTCCCTGTCTTATATTTAAAGGTGATTTTTTAGGGTTGACTTCTTTGCTCCAGGGGTATCAGTTGTTGGTGGCTTTTCGATCTGCTCATCGCCCTCTCAGTTGCATAGCCATAGGAGCTTTGAGCTTGCTGTTAAGTACAGCACTCACCCACCTGCACATTGGGTGCACACTAAGGTATGGATGCCATGCACCTAATAGAAAGGTATTCATGGGTGCTATGAAGTCACAAGCATGTATAGCTATGAGTTGGTGCATATGATTTTGTCTCCTATAAAAGAATTGCCAAATCTTATGCCTTCCTCTTTCCCCCGAAGGATTTTACGTCTTCATCTTTACCTTTTCTTGTCTGAGGCACTTTACTTCAGCAGTTTGATGATACTTTTGATTCTTATATTCTAGTGCAAGCCAGGAGACGAAGTTCAAGTAAGAGTAGGAGGAGACTTTCATTACATCAAACAAAAGGGTTGCAAGGATGACCTGCTGTTGATTGCTGGGGGTGTAGGAATAAACCCCTTATGGTCTATGATGCAGTTTGTTTGCGAAGAGAAACATACAGGGAATATAAGTCTTCTTTACAGTGCAAGTACTCAAGAAGAGTTACTATTTAAGGTTTGTGAAAATAATATTTTTTTCTACCATTCTTTCATTTGTTTTACTTTTGCTTTTTTTTTTTGTTTAGGATAGCATATCCACTTTATGTGAGAAGAATCCATCAGTCACCTGTAAATTTTTTGTAACCAAGGAAAAGCTTGAGAGAGATATGATAGATAAATATACTCAAAGTAAGTGTACACATTACAACCAGCACATACCATGTGGGAGGCACATAACAAGCCTTTATCACCGAGACACAATCAAGTAAGCCCTGGGAGGTTCCCTATAACTCACATAGCAAAGAAAGGGGGCAAAATTGCTTAGCTTTAAAATATTTATTTTCTTGCTTGTTGAGCAATTGCCAGATGGTAGGTGTACTTTTTGCATAATATGCCAGGGGTTTCATTGAGTTTCAGAGTAGGTGTTGGAGATTGATAAGTATGGGTTGGAAGTTACTTTATTTTATTAGTAAAATGTAAATCAACTTTTTTTTTAACCCATTGACTCCTGGCTTTTTTGGAGCTGAATTTACAAAAAACAGACTGAAAACAGATACTTCCCCCCTATTCTGAGTTTTATACAGCCCGTCAAAGTCAAACACAGCTGCACCTAGTCAGCGGTATCCAAGCTTTCCAACAGTGCTTTGCGGTCCCCACTTTTAATCCCTTGTCGTTGTGCTGAAGCCAGCACAAGTTGATGGTTGCTTGTATTTTTCATCAAAAATACAGCTATGAGCATATTAGGAGAGTGTCTCAGGACATCATGAAGTCTTTTGGGGCATAATTGAGTGCTTTGCTTATGGATATTTGCAAGCAAAGGTGGATTCATGATGATTTTTTTCTTGTTTGGCTTTGCCCGGATGAGAAAATAATTTTCTAATGAATCACCACAGCTCTCCTAAATGCTGTCTTTTCTGAAACCAAATTGATTCCAAAATTGTTTACACTGTTATTCTGGGTCTGTATGACCTGGAATTGATTTGTTTGGCTTCGGGGTGAAAAGACTTATAAAAAACCATCTGACTTTGGGGAGAGGAGTGTTGACTGGCCCTCCCCTCGTGAATTTTCCCCTGGATTTCCCAGAATGCTTTGCAATACGTTAAGATATTTTCGTGGTTGTACAATCCTTCAAGGAATGGACATTGTGTTTTGAGGCCAAGGAAATGTACCTGGAGGATCAGAATAAAGGTATCTTTTTGTGTCTTGAGCTGTGTTTGCTGATCTCTCTCCCTTGTGTGGTATTTTGAGCGTTTTATTGAGAGGGGTGATTCTGCTTTTCTCTCCTTGTTCGATTTGAGATTTGTCAAAGAACCTGTGCTATTATTTGGCTTAAGAGTAGATGCCAACACCTTGGTTGGATGCATATCTGCAAGACCATTTATCCCTTAGACTGATGCCTGAGTATCTTCATCTTGTTGTGTTTATTTTTAATTTATGAATTTTTTGGGTTGTGGGTACTTCCCAAAGCCGGTACAGGCCGGTTGAGGGGTCAATGTGTTTAGTAGCTGGGGGCTGGTGGAAAATAGGCCGGGGAAAATATATGGTGAAAGCACATTTTTGCTGCTCTGTGTCCAATTACCTTCACACCAATTAACTGTCCAGTTAATTGATGTGTCCAATTAACTTCAAAAAAGCTGTCATTAATTTTCCCTTCTGTCATTGAGCACATCTTTACATTAAGGTTAAAGAGGGATAACATGTGATAGAGTATGTTATCCTAAGTGGTAGCTATATAAGTCTTATGTTGTTTACACTTGTCAACACTGAATTCATTTGTTTTTAGCTGGAAGAATAACAGAAGACTCTCTTCGTTCTGCCATATCTGACAAAGATCGTAGTACACTGAGGGTATTGTTGTGTGGACCACCAAATATGACTCAGTTTCTTCTGGACAATTTAGTAAACCTTGGGTTGGAGTCAAGTCAGATAAAGTTTGAGAAGTGGTGGTAGCAGATAACACTAAACTCAAGTCAAAAGGGAAATTCGACTGAATAGATGTTGAAACGTATATAGACTGGATGACAACAAATACAATTTATTAATTCTATACTGCTGTTTTAATTTGATCATGTTAATTTATTGTTCCTATAATCAGATTGCACTAAACTAGCGAGATACATTGCCATCCTGGCCAGTAAATGCCAAGGGTTAAAAGGAGGAGTGTCACACCCATTGTACATAAAACGTTTGATAATTGTGCATTGCCATCTGGGTGGGTATGTGTGTGGCTTCTTCACCTGACTAAAGTCACATACAGTGGCAAAATAGCACAAATTGTTTCAGTTATGAATCATGAACTATTCTCTTTGGCTACACGTCTAAATCGCAAACACTTCATGATTAAGAAAAGGCTATTAGGCCCTAACCAAACAACAGGCAAGTTTTTACTTGTACTGATTCATTTGGCTAGGGCTTAACAGTAAGAATTACTATTTTGAAATGGTTGTATAGTGAAAAACTTCATTATTCTCAAATAATTCTCAAATATCTCCCGACAATAAAGCAGACCATGGGCAAAACAGTGGCATCCAGAGTTTATTGCTTCTTATAGGCCCTTCGCAGGAGAAAGAGGAAAGCAAGAAGACGAAACACGAGAAGTAAGCCAATCAAAGCGTAGATATCTTTCATTAAGTTGTTCTGAAATAAAGACATAGAATTATATTATTTATATGTTTTTTCTATTTAATAATTAGACTACTCGTTCTCGTTTTCTATGAGTCAATAGATAGTTAATGTGGCGAGTTGACTATTAAATAGTCAACTTGCTTAGACTACGGTCTTAAACTCCACGGCCCCCGTAACGCGAAAGCCTTTCGAGGATTCACCCACAATTGATCTAGGTAGCCGGACTTTTTTTGTACCAGTCCACATACCATACCTATTGACTCATAGAAAACGAGAACGAGTAGTCTAATTCTTTTAGTATAAATCCAGTCACATACTACCTTCGAATAACTGACGATTTTAATAATAATTAATGTTGTTTTGTGTGAAAAATGCCGGTTTTTCGGTACTTGCTATCTATCGCTCAATAGATAGTGAGTACAGGAGCCAATCAAATCGCTGGATTCGTGATAGTATGTGAGTAGATTTATACTAATATATAGATATATAGATATATAGATTATATACTTAATCCTAAAAATTTTAATTAGTAAAGGTGATATTAAGAGCAGGCATTGAAATAAGCAAATTAAAAAAAACGGAGTTAACCTACCTCTTTTAGGCCTAGGAATGCGATAGCTGCTTTGCCATCTGCTATACAGACCCCTCCCTCAGTAGAGTTGTTAGTTGTACCACCACTACAGTTTTCTGTCACAAATGATTAAAAAACTTTTTGATTTTTTTTTTCAATTAGTTTACCTACCTAGACATTGTATGCTATTTACAGCAGCCCTAAATTCTTTTGAAGATTTCCATGGCACCAGGCCTCTATAAACCACTATAAACAATGTCTGGTATTGACGATAGGAGACATTTATTCCTTACCCCCCCCCCCCCCCCCATCTCCCCCAATTTTCGTTATGTAACCCTTCCAGCGATGATAATAGTGATGATGACAATGATGATGATAATATTGATTATGATATTGGTAATATAAAATTCGAAAATGAGTATTTACCAATGTTACCATAGTTTGTCCACTGGTTCAGGTTTAAGAGTTCGAATCCGTATTGGAACCACGACAAGTACTGAAGCCATAAGAAGTACACAGGGACCGTGCTGCAGAGTACATAAATGCAGTACATTACAATACAATGTTGACTCATTGCCGGCTGATTTACAACAGATTGTTCGTGATCGTTGGGGTGATCGTCGGCAAAATCGATTTTAACCTAGCACTTTGGGTGCGGTCAACTCGGAAATACCCCTAAGAGATAGCAAATTGTGTGTGGTTGAAGGAGTTTTTAACCCTAAGAGATAGCAGAATAAAAAAAAACGTTTAACACCCCCTTAGGAATAGCAGTTAGTCGAATTTTATACCCTAAGAGATAGCAGAATCGAAAAAAAAAGGTTAAACACCCTTTAGGAATAGCATTTGGTCGAATTTTAAACCCAAAGAGATAACAGAATCGGAAAAATTATTGGATAGCAGTCGGTCGAAATTTTCTACCCTTAAAGATAGGACGGTCACCCCCCGTCTACTTTATGGAGAGTCCCTCCCCCCCCCCCCTCTCTCCCCGGGCGGGAATACCCAAGGTTTACAGAGACTCGCGCACCACCGAAAACAACGAACAATCGCTGACGAGAGGGTTGGCGGCTGCTGGGAGCGACAAACATCTGGCACCCAATGTGACTAAGGGAACAATTGGCAGGGTATTTTTCAAATAGAACTTATTTATAAAGCACGCATTAATTCTGGAAACTTACGTGTTTTTGAGGTAGAACCCACCAAGCAGGAGAAGCGGAAGCATCAAAGGCGTACTGATTGCACCAGCAGCCTGTACTGTGCTTACCAGAGTCGATACAACATAGCCTAGCATAAACACATGAATCAGTCGATACACAGCAGGGCCCTAGCAGGAGGGGGTGGGGCACTGGGGACATGTGTCCCCCGAAAAAAATTACAAGGAAATGAAAAATAGGGGTGTGGCTGTGCCCCCCCCCCCCCAGTATTTTCTTAATGTTTTTGTATTTGTGCCCCCCCCCTCCCCGAACCTCACATGGCCTGCTACGGCTATGCATGGCCTAGCATTAACACACGCACCAGGGTCGAAACAATATAACTAATACATATAATATAACTATTTTCATTATTTCATTATTCCCCCTGTTTGTACCGTATGAGACTGCCACATTTGTCGTCAACGCTAGAATGCCATAGGTAAGTAGGTAGCGGAGGCCATTGCTTCGGAGACCTGTAACAAAGGAAATGAGATGCGTGCATCTAGGGAAGAGGTGAACAGAGGGGTCATCTGGGGACAGAGAACTTTAAAAAAAAAATTACTGGTCGCTGGATAAAAAGAGTTTCAGCCATATTTCGTATACTTTCTGCGTCCCTGGAGCGTCGAGAAACTCTGCTAGCAAGGCGATGATTTCCTCTGTTATCCTGAATCGGACCTTGTGAAGTGCCTTTTTTACTGATTTACCATTATTAGCCACCTTCATGTTAGCTATTTCTTTTATATACAGTACGAACATTTGCGACCTACACGAAGGAAATTATGAAAAATAGTCAGCAAGGCCTTTTGGTGTTCTGCAATTAATTAAAGAAGGACCCGCGGTATAAAAGGCGCGGACAAAAATTGTGATTGAAAATAAAATTCAAAAGCAGCGCGCGCTCGTTTGAAATGACGCTATTTTTCAGCGCGCGTGTGAAAATAACGAAACCTGAACATTTTTTTTTTGCTTCAAAATCGCTCCAAATTCTGAAAAGGGAATTAAATTTGATTGAAATTTAAATTTCCTACAGATCTTTGAAAATTTTCCTGGCCGTGCGAAAGGAGATTGAATCGAGTGAATAATTCCAAGTTTTGGCGGGAAAATCTGAATCACTTAAATCCGTTAAAATTCAGAGACGGCAATACCACAAAATATTGGCAAATTGTTTTCTATTGCAATGCTACCCACAATGAAGCGAATAATAATTTAAAGTCGAGACTTTTATGCGAAAAAAGAAAATATCGTTTTGTTGTAGGTTTCAAAAACGGCGCGCGCTCGTGAGAATGTCGCCATTCTTGATTGCGAATGCAGCTCGCGCACACATACAAAAACAATAAATAGATATCAGATCGGTTTTAGAAAGGGCTTTCGCACGACCGACCATTTATTAGTACTAAAAACCCTAATTGACTCTTATAAATCAAGCCACAAACCGCTTTTTACGTGTTTCATCGACTTTAAAAAAGCATACGACAGTGTCGGGAGAGAGGGTTTACTTTACAAACTAATAAAAATAGGGTGTAGCGGAAGATTTATCACCCTTTTACAAAGTATGTATTCAGATGTTAGATCATCAGTTAAGCTAGACCAGGGTATAACGCCTTCCTTTTCTTCTCACGTTGGGGTGAAACAGGGATGCAGCCTAAGCCCAACCCTTTTCAACATCTTCATCAATGATATTCCAGAAATATTCTCTTCATCGTGCGACCCAGTAAAACTCGATAATACATCAAAACTTAACTGTTTCCTCTATGCTGATTATTTGGTTATACTATCTGACTCAGCCACCGGTCTAGAAAATTGCCTCCACAAACTAAAAATGTACGCAGATAAATGGAAGCTCACAGTTAATATGAAAAAATCTAAAGTATTAGTTTTTGGTCCGCAACAATACCGGCGGCAATTTACAACAGGTAAATGGGACTACGGTGGAGAGCCATTAGAATGTGTAATACACATATCTAGGTCTGAAGTTTTATTGCTCGGGAAATTTTAAAAGTGCCCTAAAAAGTCTATACAACAAAGCCACACGTGTATACCACTGTATTTTAAACCGTCTGTCAAATGTTGAAAATGTGTCAATACAAGTACTGTTGAAATTGTTTTCGCCACTCGTTGTACCAGTATTACTGTACGGTTGTGGAAGTTGGGGTACATGCCTTTTAGGAAGGGCTTCATCGTATGCAATTTTTGAGACTAAATTTTTCAAAGTAAACTATATATGGAGAACTGGGAAAAGCCCCACTAATAGTACAAATTTCTTCCCTGGTGGCAAAATATTGGTGCCGAATAAAAAGTAGGATATATGAAAACACCTTAGTGGGGGAAACGGCGAAGATCAGCCTTTCTTCAACATCTAATGTCCCTGTAAGGATTATCAATTCCCTATTTGCTTGGTGTGATTTAAAGACACTACAGGAAATAGATGTTGAAGACCAACAAATTCATACCCTAGGAAAATATATTAAGAAAGTACTATATAAGAACCCAGGCACAGTTAAATCAAAATAGTGGAAAGCTACGCACTTATTGCAAGATCAAGACAAATTTTAAACTAGAAAAATATTTACCAGAAGCTAATGTTCGACGCCGACAATCTATGACTAGATTGCGTGTCTCGGCACACAAACTAGCAATTGAAACAGGCCGCTATAAAAATTTACCTTATGAATTAAGGATTTGTGAAAAATGTGAAAAAAATAAGGTTGTGGATGAGTACCATACCTTAATGGAATGCGACTATGTCAATGGTATACGTCGAGTATTTTTTAATGATCTATTCGCAATCAATAACTCTTTCAAACTGTTAAGGCCAAAAGACCTTTTTTTGTATATTATGAGCTTAACAGATGACTCCATTGCGAGCCTAGTCCTGAAATTTTGTGATGATGTAATTAAATATTATGAATAGAGGATAGGCATAAGCCAACCTATTTTGTATATTATCCTAATATACCTGTATTGGTATTTATTGGAATAAAGTTATTATTATTATTCAGACTAAAAATATCTGCTAAATTTTACAGATTTGTTTCCTGAAGTTGAATAATTATTTGACTACCAGGTTGAGATATAAAGATGACGGTAAAAGTTGTAACCACACAACGTTCTGTAGCAATAACTAAGAAGACATGAAGACGGGAACCGGTTTAGCGCGCTCATATATTTTCTGATGTAATTTGGTTGACATCGCCCTATGACCGACAGGTTCTCCAATAAGGGTTCTGGATTCCGGATCCTAGTTTGTGGATTCCGGATCCTAGTGTGGGGATTCCGGATTCCAAGTCTCATTTTTTCCTGGATTCCGGATTCCAAATATTCAAATAAATTTTATGCTACAAGTCTCATTTTCCCATGGATTCCGGATTCCGGATTACCTGTCATGGGGCGCTTGACATCTCGATCTACGTCACAAATGACTAGGACCCTATAGATTTGAGTTATTCGCGCGAACGCGAGTTTTATAGGGGCCAAACGAACCACATACCATTTGAAAGATGAAAATATTAAGAATTGACAAAGTCTATCAACTTTAACAGGTTATATGGACTTAAAAGTTGGCAGACGTTAAGGAAAAGTTTCTTATCTATGGCGAGAGATAACAAATTTCAATCAACTGATCAATACAGAGATTGGTGAAGGTGGGACTGCGAAAGTGTTGCGATATCAGTTTCTTACCTATCATCCAATAGGGTATGGTGACAAGAATCAGCGGCGATAATAAAAACACTGGAAGCTGCAAGAAAACAACATACGGATTCTTGGTGACAAGAATCAGCGGCGATAATACAAACACGGGAAGCTGCAAGAAAACAACATACGGATTCTGTACTATTTAAAAAAAGAAGGGACGACACGATATATCAGACCGAACAGATACTTTTCCCGGGCTGACGAGTCCAGAACAGGGCTTCAATTGCCGTCTAGCGTGACTAGTCTACTACCATGGACTGCCATGACTTGCCATGGACTACCATGGACTGTCATGACTTGCCATGGACTACCACGGACTGCCATGACTTGCCATGGACTACCATGGACTGCCATATACTAAATGGCAAGGCATGGCAGTCCAGTAGTCCACTACCATGGATTGCCATGACTTACCATTAGGGAAAGTTCATTTATTATCCCGAGGGAGGGGGGGGGGGGGGTCGTGAGGATACTGTGGATACTGGGGGGAGGGTTATAAATTTTTGAGGTCTAAAGGGGGGACGCCGGAAGTGTTTAGATTTTATATAGGGGGGAGGTCACTGATTCCTGTGGTTGTTGTCTCTACTATATAATTTCACGTGTCTGAAGTGTCAAATCAGACTTCTTGGTTTATTTGGCATGCACAATCCAGGAGTCCAGGATACGTATTAAGCCACATTTTATCTATGCAATGCAAACCTGTATACACCCTAAATACATCTTTTTCCGCTTTTTCCGGTTTCCGCTTTATAATATTATAAAGTGCCTATGTTCCATATCTCAAGTATAAACAAAACATTTTAATGCTATAAGCGCTTATTCTCCATCATCAAAATCCTCGCTTATATCTGATTCGCTGTCTTCTTCGCTCTCTTTCTTTTTTCTTTCCTCATGCTGTGCTTTTTTTAAAAGTCATCTATAGCATCAACCATTATCAGGTTGCAACCTGGAGTTAGTAAATTGGGCTACTCCTCCACTTTCTGTCCAGCTTGCAGCTAATCTCGTGATCGCGTTCCTTTTACATTGTCATTATGCCGTTCCTTTCTTTGCCCCTTCTTTCTTCGACTTTCAGGAGGGGGGGGGGGGGGGGGGGGGGACCGAAAATACGGGGCAAGCGTAAGGAGGAGGGGGGGCATGGAAAATTTTTATCAAAATCCTCACACCCTCCCCCCCCCTCGGGATAATAAATGAATTTTCCCTTACTACCATGGGCCGCCATGTCTTGCCATTGAGTAATATGGACTGCCATATTACCTCCTGGGGGGGGTCTTTGGGTAAAAGGGGTATGGGTGACCGTCGGACACGAAAAAATTACTCTAAAAAATACCACGGTACGAAAAAATCACAACCCCCAAAAATACCTCTTACAAAAAATAACCCTAAAAAATACCAATAAAAATATTTTAATGCCATTTATCAAATAAATTTCTTGTAGTTTAAAAATGTAAATGACATGCTTGCAGTTTCATGGAAAATAGTTTTTTTTACAGAAACTGTAGTAAAACGGCAGAAACTGTGGTAAAACGGCGACAAAACGGCAAACTGTAGTCTATAAACATATACATTATCATATAAATCTAAAAGCTTCGCGTTCTTAGACCCTAAAAAATACCAATCCTCGGATTTCAAACCCTTGAAAACTACGGTAACCCCTACCCCCAATTTATAGGGAGTATATTACTACTTATTAGCATATTAAGTCATGGCAGTCAGTGGCAGCATACTGCCATGACTCGCCATTGACTACCATGGGCTGCCGTGACTTGCCATTGACTACCATGGACTGCCATGACTTGCCATTGACTACCATGGACTGCCATGATTTGCCATTGACTACCATGGGCTGCCATGACTTGCCATTGACTACCATGGGCTGCCATGACTTGCCATTGACTACCATGGACTGCCATGACTTGCCATTGACTACCATGGACTGCAATGACTTGCCATTGACTACCATGGGCTGCCATGACTTGCCATTGACTACCATGGGCTGCCATGACTTGCCATTGACTACCATGGACTACCATGACTTGCCACTGACTACCATGGACTGCCATGACTCGCCATTGACTACCATGGGCTGCCGTGACTTGCCATTGACTACCATGGACTGCCATGACTTGCCATTGACTACCATGGACTGCCATGACTTGCCATTGACTACCATGGGCTGCCATGACTTGCCATTGACTACCATGGGCTGCCATGACTTGCCATTGACTACCATGGGCTGCCATGACTTGCCATTGACTACCATGGACTGCCGTGACTTGCCATTGACTACCATGGGCTGCCATGACTTGCCATTGACTACCATGGACTGCCATGACTTGCCATTGACTACCATGGACTGCCATGACTTGCCATTGACTACCATGGACTACCATGACTCGCCACTGACTAAGATGGACTGCCATGACTTGCCATTGACTACCATGGACTACCATGACTTGCCACTGACTACCATGGACTGCCATGACTCGCCATTGACTACCATGGGCTGCCGTGACTTGCCATTGACTACCATGGACTGCCGTGACTTGCCATTGACTACCATGGACTGCCATGACTTGCCATTGACTACCATGGGCTGCCATGACTTGCCATTGACTACCATGGGCTGCCATGACTTGCCATTGACTACCATGGGCTGCCATGACTTGCCATTGACTACCATGGACTGCCGTGACTTGCCATTGACTACCATGGGCTGCCGTGACTTGCCATTGACTACCATGGACTGCCATGACTTGCCATTGACTACCATGGGCTGCCATGACTTGCCACTGACTACCATGGACTGCCATGACTTGCCACTGACTACCATGGACTGCCATGACTCGCCACTGACTGCCATGGACTGCCATGACTTGCCATTGACTACCATGGACTGCCATGACTTGCCATTGACTACCATGGACTGCCATGACTCGCCACTGACTACCATGGACTACCATGACTTGCCACTGACTACCATGGACTGCCATGACTTGCCACTGACTACCATGGACTACCATGACTCGCCACTGACTGCCATGGACTGCCATGACTTGCCATTGACTACCGTTGCGTGCTTGATGTTGCAATCTTTCTTTATTTCGTGATCCTGTGTATTGGTGCTACAGCCCACATTAGTGATGCGACCCCTATATTCGTGATGGTTATCATTGACGATTTACCGGCTCAAGCGCCGCCTAGCGTGATGAGTCGGCTGCGAGGGAGACCAGGACTGTGTTGACGGAAGGGCTGATGGTGGTGAGCCTTTGAAAGTTTTGTTTAATATAAAGCCGCATTGTCACCAGTTTACTTCCGGTCGATTAAGTAACAATATCCGATGATTTTAAACAGAAAACGCGAAAAATATTTCAAAATATTGAAAGCAGTGTGTCTGTTGGAAGTTTCTTTAAGGATGTGATTGATAATTTAGAGCGGATGGCCTGTTAAATATCTCGGATTCTAATAGATTCTTTTGTTTTTAAAAGTTGAGGTTTCCAGTTTACTTCCCTCCGGAAGCACACCGCTTGGTTATCTTGCGGACCTTTTACTTGAGTTTGGGAATTCAGAATATTTCAATCCCTCCACAGCGCATAGATCGCATATATTTATTTCTCGGATTCTAAATTATTTTCATGGAGAAAATGTTAACTCACCTCTGCCATATTCTTGCACAGAAAGTACACATCCGTACGATACATGCCGTTTTTGTGCTCACGTATAAACACAGGTAGCTCGATCGGGAAAACCTGGAAGGCAAGCTGAGGGTCAAACTAAGAATGGGTCGCGGCTGCTTTCACGATATCTTATGTCGTTTATCGCGCGCACATTCGTCAAGGATTTTTTAGCATTCTACATACAGCAAAAGTAATACCAAGCCAGGTAAAAGTGAAATTTTGAAACATTTTATACAGAGTGTATTTATTCAATGTTCTGCATCCCCGATGAAGCAGCATTTTTATAAATGGTACATGACCCGATACTTAAGAATTGCGCATTTTTTTTGTTAAAGCCTCTCAAAACCTGCAGAAACTCTGGAAAAGAAGTCTTATATTTTTTTTTAGGATGGAATGCATTCATGTGCGTGGATCAACTTACAAATGTGACAGCGGCCAGGTTTGAGAAGGAAGTAGAAGTGATGAGAAAGAACAGAGCGCCTGCAATGTTCTGCACGCCCGTGGTGTCCACCACAGTCTGGAAGTAGATTAGCCCAGCGATTAGACCCACCGCCTGGGAAAAAGAAAATGCATTTTAGTCTTAATCTCACTTAGAGTTTCCCAGGAGAGGTGACGGCACAGCGTTCACATCTGGAGAGTGTCTGTAATTGGGGGGAGGGGGGGGGGGTAGGGGGGCGTTAGCCCCTATATGTATAATGACATCTCCTTTGGGTAGATCCTGGCCACGCCCTTGCTTGGTGTGTCACACTGACACGCCTATGATCACGAGGTTCGGGATCTCACTTCATTCACCATAGTTGCCACATGGTTTGTATATTTTAAAATCACAGTTTTATTCAACAAGTATTCATAGAGCCCGAAAGGGCTGAGCGGGTAACCACTAAGTAGATCAATTTGTACAGCCAAAATCAATGCTTGCCCTGTTGCCTGGTGCCATCATCACTTCTAAGATTTCAGTGCTAAGGTGCTCCTAAAGCAGGATGACGAAGTACTCACGATGTTTTGGAGGACCCTAATCCTAAACACGGTCTGATCCCGTGTAGTGCTGAGCCAGCTCCTCCACAGCACTGCACTGAACTGGTTGCACCACGACGCCTTGTACCTAGCACAATAAGACACAGATCTTCCTACTTTAGCTTGTGTTGGACTAGACATTGCGGGATAATCATTATATCAGTTTATTTGGTATGCCTCGATTTTTTATCTAAAAATATGGGTGTGGCCACAGCAGGTGGTGAATGCGGGATATTCATTATATCAGTTTATTGGGTATGCCTCGATTTTTTATCTAAAAATATGGGTGTGGCGACAGCAGGTGGCGAATGCGGGATATTCATTATATCAGTTTATTGTCTCGATCTTTATCTGAAATAAGGGCATAGCTACAGCAGATGGCGGGAAAGAGACCGTGAAAGCCCTAGGCTGAAGCAAGCGTCGACAGGCGTTGTGTCACACGCTTACAAAAACGCTACGGGGGAGCCTGTGGTTACTGTGTAAGGCTACGCATACGGCAGTAAACAAAGTAACCTAAAAATCTAAGGTTATATTCATGTTTTTTTTAAATCTATCTTTAATCGTATTAAATGTAGAATTATCGAGCTGATTCACTCACGGTGTTTTCAGTATGACATCTGTTTCACTGAATGAATCCTGTGTAAAATGAGATTGAAAAAATGCTCACATTTCCTATGAATCATACGTAAAGTATCTTAATAAAAAACAGTTAATAACATAATAAGATAAATCATCGTTTCTGATTATGAGCATTTTAAAAAAAAGTTTGAATTCGCAGAGTAAAATATGGCCAATGGAGACGAGAAATAGATCGAGTTATATGGGTAGTTACAGTTAGCAGGGATACATATGGCCAAGGGAGTCGGAGGAAAAGTTCGCGCAAAATATAAGGGAAAACGAACTTTGTTCCAGTTGGAATTTGAATTATTTCAGCTAGAGTTAAGGGAGATTCGAGTTAACCTAGGACAAGTTGACGAGAGATTCGAGTTATCCGAGCTCGAGTGGGCTATATTTCCCGCTACTTACTGTACTCGTAGTGCTCATCTTCGAGTCACGTCCGTCCTTCGCCGCAATCTTTTCGTCGTAGATGTCACAAATTTCCTGAAGTGTAAAATCAAAAGCGCAATATAATCATAACAGTGCAACAGGCTTTAACCCATGGAGGAAGCACTTTATCCCTTTGACTCGACCTCGTTGTATCTGCTCTCATTTTGTCTTAGAAGGATTATTATTAATTCATTTGTATGATTGACGACATTTTGGTAGGTCACTCATAAATGTTTCTTTATAGTGTCCCTGACCCTAACCATTACTATAGTGAACCATATATGCAGGATCTACAGACATTTTCATTAATCACCGCTGACCTTGATGCGATGGTGGCTCTCATCTTCTTTGCCTGGAACAACAGCCAGCGTATGCACAAAGTAATCAGCAGGATTGAAGTTAGGCGGACATGAGTAACCCATGCTAGAAGAAAAGACGACTTATTACCTCACTAATGCTATGGACGATGGAGAGCACCCCGGAGCTATAGAAACACTACATATGCAAGCCAGTGTGAAGAAGCAGATATTTACAATCACGAGTTAAGGTAATATTTACAACAAAGAAAAACGCTTGACTTTCGGTCACCATTCCGTCGAGCAAAAAGCATGTTTTCCTACGGTCTATCGTTACTGTATATCTGGAGAGATGACTGCCAGGCTCGAGGAGCCAGCGTCCTTTGCGGGCGTTCCCTAGAGGTTTCATATCGCTGGGTCCTCGAAGCATGCTAAGTAGTGTGCCATTGTATTCACAGGGAGGCATGGAGAGAGTTACTATACAGTAGATTGACAAAAGGTTGTCGTCAAGCCCGTAATGTGTAAGCATGGGTAAAACCTACTGAAGCACCTAACTGCATATATTAGCCGCACTACATAACTTTAGGATTAAGTATATTAAGTGGCTAACATATACCCATGCTTACATGCGGGCTTGTCGCGTAGTCGCGAAGCCGGTTGACGACAACCTTTTGCCAATCGACTGTATACTCAACACTTTTCACTTACTCGGCAAACGAAGAGATTGCATTATACGTAGGGCCAAGGTATGCTACTCGACCCTCCGCTAGTAACAGAATACTGGTGAAAAAAATAATGCACAATTAATGAGGCCAATATATAGCCTGTCTAACAATTGCAAAGAGAGGCTCTTATTTCAGCCGCGCTTCTATTCAGGTGCGCGCCACTTCTATCCCATGCGCTTACAACATAGGCTAACCAAGGTACAGTCTTTCAGAACGTCCATTTATTTGATGCCGGAGGGGGTCAGAAGCTAAATGCCTAAAAAAAGACTGGACAGATGGTTAACTTGCGTTAACGTCGGAGCCAAAAAGAACAAACTCGAGCAGCCCGCGAAAAATAATACCAGGAGCATTAAAATGAGAAACTTTCCATCGAATACGAAATTGTTCCTCCCTTAACACACTTTTTATGTGACTTTTTCATATATTTTTCATATGTGTTTAAAAAACACATGCGCCTCCCGGGTACGTTGCTCTCAGCCCCCTTCACTGCCAAAAAGTAGGTCGTGAAATACTCCCTTTTCCCTTTTTATCATTAGTAATAATGTACTCTCTATATATGAGTTCACCAGCACTCAAAGGATTTTGTTTCGACAAACCTTTGAATT
This sequence comes from Nematostella vectensis, assembly GCF_932526225.1. NCBI lineage: Eukaryota > Metazoa > Cnidaria > Anthozoa > Actiniaria > Edwardsiidae > Nematostella > Nematostella vectensis. The sequence continues at coordinate 11,774,243 of NC_064035.1, read as the reverse complement.
TCAATTCACCTCCCCACATCTTCCCACAACTCTTTGAGACGTTCGCGTGAAACCGAGGTGAAATGAGAAAGTTTGTTTTTATCCTCGGTTTCAAGCAAACGTCGCAAAGAGTTGTGGGAAGATGTGGGGAAAGGTGAATGCCATTTTCGAGCTTTTGGAGGGGGGTTACCTGTCAAACATGGCGTAAACCTCTGATGACGGCTGATGAATAGTGCATACCACGGTCCTCCCTTGAGCGGCGAGGTTTTGAAGCGTCGCCACCACGCTTTGCGCCATGAATGAATCAAGTCCGGACGTCGGCTCATCCGCAAACAGGATCGCAGGGTCTGTCAGTACCTTAAGGGAAACCGTCAAAACTGTGCAATACGATATTATTTAATACACATGTACCTTGATCAATGGACGAATCTTTAACATAAAAGTTATCTCTTTCGCCGGGCTGGCCGAGTAGTGCTTGTGCCCTTGATTGTTGCTCAAGGCATAATTTTCTAATGTAAATGCAAGCTAGGGTTTGCGTTATTCTCTTTACAATACACACGGGAGAGAGAGGTGCTCGCCAAGGTCTTCTTGTCCAGAAACAACGGCAAAGTGGTTCAGACAACCAAACTTTTTAGGAATACATCGGGAAGGGGACATAACATTGGTCTTAGTTTGTGCTATACAACGAAACATTACATTTTCTTTACCTCAGATGCGAAAGAGAGCCGCTTCTTCTCGCCGCCTGAGATGCCGCGAATTCTTCCTGGTACGCCAATCAATGTGTCTGCACATCGCCGTAAGCCGAGCTGTAAAACATTAGAGAATGGGATTGTTTTGATAACCATTTTGGCTCACATGTGGAGACTTGCTCCAAGTCGACCTCAGCGGAAATTCCGGAATTTAAGCAAGCAGCGAGGCTCGCTTTTTATCGCTCTAAAGGAAAGTCTAGCTCACATATATGATGATAATATTCATTGATCAGTTGTTAGCTCAAGGATTGCTCTACCGTGACGATTCATTGAAAATATCTCACCTCATCCAAAATCTGCTCAACTCTTTCTAGTCGCTGTCTCTTGGTGAAATGCTTCTCCATCCTAAGCAAGGCCTAAAACACAAAACACAAAATGTAACAGTATTGTACATAGCACTATCTTGGCTCAAGGTGAACACATTAAATTAACTGAGTACTATATCATACATGTGTTTATAAAATACATAAAGATTTCATGAGGTAGGTCGCAAGCACAAGAGCAGAACTTGTAGTTTTCCTATTCTTGCTAAAAAGCATGATTTTTTAGCGCTTTTGTTCAATGGATTCTCAGCTTGTCATGTGCTTCGTCTTGCACCATTCTTCAGATTACTTTTCTATTTGAAGCATCCAGTCGTGACAAGATTTACGTTCTGAACGCGTTTCGTTGCTTTTGCATGAGCGCAAGCCCACCCTTCCAAGGGATTTTCAAGCTTTTAAGAATTCAGAACACGCCAGAATAACATTTGTTTCCTGAAAAATGTAGAGTAATTTTTTCATGCATTTGACTGTGGCTCATGGAATAATTAGAAAGGGGGGGGGGGGGGGGGGTAAGGTGGTGGCTGCTCCTTAATCTCCCTCATGGTACAATCACTATATTTGTATCTAGAATTTCTTACATTGAAAATCAGATGTTCTCTGACCGTCAACTTGCCAATGAACAGGTCTTCTTGTTGGACGTAGGCCGAGATGGTGTTGATGTCTAGTCCAACTGCTCGACCGTTGACCTTGACTGTCCCGCACACCTTCATATTTGCTATGTTGCGATGCGCCAAGACATTCATCAAAGTGGACTTGCCGGCGCCGCTAAATAGATGAAACCATTATTAGCTAACACAAATGACAACTAATTGACAGCTAGGTTGCCACTGACAGCAAGTTGGGATATGTGTGTGTTTGGGGAAGGGGTTGGGGGATTATTGAGTATTTGGGACGTCGGGATGTTGACAATGAGACCCGTATACAAGAAATAATGGCTTCGGGGCGAATAGTGAGAATATATAGGTTGTTTGAGTGTCAGATGTTCTGCCCTCTTTTCACAAACAAATTCGCACGTGCAAAGTTAACCACTTATCAAAAACAGGTGGCTAAGAGAGGGATCTTATTTGAAGACTTTATCATAAAAAAGACGCGGACTCTTTTTACTAAAAAGAGGTCGATATCCACCATCCCCTGAATCCACGCCGTACCTCGCTCCCATGATCGCCACGAGTGTCCCAGGCTTCACCTTTCCGCTCACTAAAAAAAAAAGAAATTTGAGCAATTCCTTTAAGAAAAAGCGAATATCTTAAAAAAGATTTAAAAGCTTCCCCCCCCCCCCCCCCCCCCCCCCACCTGTTCTAGAGAATTTTTATAGAGTATTCTTTTATTGTTGCTTCGTTTCGGTTTACCTGTGGCGCACGGAACTCGCATGCGCATGACCGGAGTTTTTTTCGAGCACATTTTCGGAACGTTTGTACAAGAGATTTGTATAGATATCCTCGGATTTCGTAGATAAAATGTTGTGTTGCCAACATTACCTTTGAATATTTTCTTACACTCAAAGCCATGTAAAACTAGTGTCACGCGAGAAATTATCGCAAGGTTCCAGGGATACGCTAGTACTTGTCACGCGGAATTAATAACGCAAGGTGACGGGTTTCGCTATTTTTATAACTTCATCATTTCATCATTTTAGACAATTTACCGACAACTTGTGCCGGGAGTTAATGATACGTATTGTTTAGTTAGGAGTCAACGGGATTTGGCCCCCCCTATGGAAGGCTTGTCCACATTGTTTTCAAGATACTCGAGAATCGTAAATCGAGTGCCTATTCCCGTTCCGTATTCATCAACTACCGGTAGAAAGTTGGCTTCATGAGCAGGTAACCCTAGGTATCATCTAGGTCCAGTGAAATTCTGGTATAGCCAGGAAGCAAGTGCAAAAATGATTGGAATTTTGTTAATCATTGTGGTCACGTATGAAGATTGCAGTGTGTTACCTCCGAAGTCAATAATAACCATGTAATCATTACGTAGGCACGGCAAGTCCAAGGGTAACTCACTGGCACACCCACGTTGGAAGGTCGCCCTTTGAACACCCATTGTCTGAAAACCTTATCCAAAAGAAACTAAACGGTTTCCGGGGTGTCAGTGAAGGTCTCTCATTTGGACATTTGGCCGACTTAGAGAGCATACAAAAGGGATGCGGTACGATACCCCTAGTTTGTCTTAAAATTTACTTGTAAACTCTGTGTAAAGCAGTTTTGTAACCAAGTAAACCCGGTACCGTCCCCACATCTCGTCTGTGTCGTTGTTACACGTTGTTAGTCACTTTGTCCTGTGAGTCATGTAGTAGTTACGTAGTCACGTAGCTGTTTACTCAGATACTTTTTCAACCCTTTGGACATTTACAGTTCTTTGTTAGACCTTGCTCATACAGTCAACATGCTGTTTCCTCTATTTCGTAATCTCGTCTATAATAGCAATTAAATGACATCACGGGTTTTGACAATTGTAACCCTAAGTGCTTGATGATTAGTTCATAGAAGTAAGGTTAGATAGACGAGATGACCTCCGCGTAAACGCATAATGAAATATCTATCTTCATTTAAGAAGGTATGCCGCACGTCAATAAACTGCTAACCTATTATGTCAATGATGCTACATAACAAGACTACAAAATTCACTACAGTATAACTACAAAATACTAGGGTAGCATAGGTAGATACCCCTATATCACTTTCTCTAGAAATAACACGATCGAAACCTTTTTCGTAAAAAGGCTTTTTGAAAATTTCTGCTAAATTTGAAAGAGTGAAAAGTTTTTTTCCACTAAAAGTCTTTTTTTTGTTTACGATAAAATATAACTCTCCCTGCATCCCGTCTAACGGGCATTTTTACGATTACGACGAAACTTAAGTGCTTTTTTATGTCATTCACAGTAATCATACAATATGAACAGGACTAAGCTGCTTCAGTAGTTCAGTTGAATGCAAACAATTCTGTATGGAAACATAGCCTGTCTATTATCTACCTTGCGTCAAAATCTGCTTTGTGTATGTCCCCTCAGTTCCTCTGCATGTGAGTTTCTCCCAGAGCGTTCGCTTCCCCATCGTCACCGACACGTTAATGTCATTCCAAGATAGGGTAACCGGTTCACGGGTATCTTCAATTTTAACAGGAAATTCTGCGGGCAAAACACCGGACAAAAGATCGCTTTCATCACCGGCTGTTGAAGGACTCGATGACTGTGAGGGGACCTCTTCGTTGTCTATGAGACCAGCTTCCATAGCACCGTCCTGAGCTGACATGATGCTCGTTTGCGCGCCTAACGTATGGAATTCGATCTTTGGCGTACCTCTCACACGAGAAAACAGACTTGATTGACAGCAGCTAAATATCTTTTACATAAGTCTTTTATTCTATTTAATTCCAGTGTATCTATTTATTGAGGTATAAAACTCATGGTCAAATGCCAAGCGTTTCTCAGTTTGGATGATCTTTGAAGAAATTCCCTTTCAGTTTTTCAGGGGAAACTAATGGGTAATTAATACTTTTCTAGTCCCTGGTAGCTTCGAGCTATCCGTGCCACTCTCTTGACTCTTTGAGTAGAGTCATTTTATTTAATCAACTCACACTTGAAAGAACGCTTATCATATAATTCTTTTTTCGAATTAAGAACATACGTGATTGGCACTTTTTGTTCATTGCAAATTCTTGGGGTGAAGGAAGAAAATAGAGCATACAAAAGGTTTTTTTTTTTTTTTTTTTTTTTTTTTTTTTGCAAAATCGGGCCTCGGGTATTTTTTAAAGGGTATCTGTGAGAAAATAGCTTTTTTACTAGAAATGGTATTTTTAGGGGCTCACAGACAGAGGCGCTACGAGCCAAAGTTTTCTAGGGTTATTTAATACTTCCGACTTCTAAAACTGAAAACTTTGACTATTTTTTTATTTAATATTTTGTTATACAATGGGATATGTTTTGGTATTTTTGGGGTATCTTTTGCTTCTGGGGTATTTCTAAAAGGTATCAATTTTTGGTTATCGAATTACCCGACGAGCATCCTATTCTTGTCACTTTAACCCTGAATAAACCCTCCCCCCTCTGGCAATTTTATTCCAGTTTGAGTTTAATTCCAGTTTGAGTTTTATTCAAGTTAGAGATCATAAAGTCTGTGTTCATTAATTTAGACTAAAGAGTGTAACAGATTCGCGAGATGGTTCCTCAAGAATGTGAGTCGTATCAGGTAACATGTATTGAACATTATAACAAGCGTGCAGAGCGCCCGCAACCTTAAGTTAGGAAAAGCGTGGAGCGAAAGGTGTGCTGCTTACGCACCTTCACTGCCATCACCCCTAGCCTAGGGGGGGGGGGGGGGGGGGGGGAGGCTTGCGGTCAACTGAGCGAAAAGGAAGTTGGGCTACTTGTGAGTCTACAGTTCTTTATTGTCTTTAATCTTTATGTCAACAAGTGAATATCAATGTTTCTGTATTTTATAAATTTTATTAAAAACACTGACAATAAATTTCGTGAGATTACTAATTACTAATAAATAATCAGGTAAAAATTGTCGAAAAAGTATATTAAAAAACATTCGAAATTGATATAGAATAAGTCTTTCAATACAAAATTATTTTAAATAATCAATTTTTTTAGTTCCTTGTTTCTTTACGACCCTAAGGTCCAGAGTCCAAGAGTCGTAGAAGTCACGTAAACCCCGCAAGTTCCGCGGGTAATGCAAAATCCCGCGAGCTTCGTGTGTCACGCAAGGCTCCACAAGTCCGGCCTGTCACGCAAGACAAGCATCTACGAGTTGGGAGTATGACGGTGGTGGCGTTACTGCTTTTTGCTGGATCTACGTAAGAGCAAGATGAAGGCTAGGATGCGGAAGCCAACGAAGAGTGCTATCAACGCGTACAGGTCAATCATGAAGTTACCCTGTAGATACAGCACAGATCGAGTGTTATAAAACCTTAATTGCCGCCTACCGTGACGAGTCCAGAACGTCTGCGAGGGAGAATAGCCACGGTAGAGCGAACAAATATATCAATCAGATGAATGATGGGGAAAAACCGTGGCCCATGGAAAACTCGAGCGCGGCGATGTGTCTAGGTCTGAAATGTAAATGCGGCGCTACCATGTGGGATACAGAGCTCCCCCCTCCGTGATATGATCTACGTATGCGCGGTGACGTCATTGACTCACCTTGTCTAAGTCCAAGAACTCGATGGCGGCGTTACCATCCGGGATACACAGCTCGCGCCCGGTGGCATTGGGACGGGCGGAGAATGTCCTATTCATGAATGGGGGCATTTGGCAGCCATCTAATACAACAAAACACAACGGGTGATATCTATGGTAAAACACCTTTCCCAATACGCATGGAATTACTTTGGTTCAGTAAATGTTAATAACCAGTGTTATATAGTTTGTTTTCCTGGTTGTACTTGAACCTCGCAAGCGGGACAATTTGTAATGTATCAAGCTATTAAAGATGTTCTACCAGCCATACCATTATGATGGCTGAACCTGACTATTAGTGAGATAAAGGAACCGGTTTCTTTTCAAGTTTGCTTATTTTTTAGTGTAAATTAGACATTTAAGAATCAGATACAATACCAATGCAATACAATGCCCACCAGAATGCATTACCTCCTATTTTACCGAAGCCATCCCACTGGTTCAGGTTAAGGAGCTCAAAGCCGTATTTGAACCACGAAATGTACTTTATCCAAACAAAATACTCGGGCACGGACCTGAAGTCAAACAACGATTTGTTAATAAACCCTTTCTGGTACTGCTAAGCTCACTAGGCCACAAGACAAAGTCAATGCTGGCGTACTGCTTAACAGCGCCAACATCTCGTCAGCTTTTTGCCATGCTGGCGCCAGCATCTCGTCAGCTTTTTGCCATGCTGGCGCCAACATCTCGTCAGCTTTTTGCCCTGCTGGCGCCGTTTCAAGGGTCTCATCTCTCCACCATTACGGAGGCACGCTTGGTATGGCGTGACGTCATGAAGGTGGTATGCTTGGTATGCATGGCGTAGAATGACGTCATAACAAAGGAGAAATTCTTGGTATGCATAATGTGACGTCATTCTTACGTGTTTTTCAGGAAGAAGCCGCCGAAAAGAAGAAGAGGCAGCATAAGAGGTGGGCCTAGAGCCGAGGCCCCCTCGACCGTGGACACCATCGATGATATGATGTAACCTTGAAATAAGAATATTTGAAATTTTAAAATTTCGTAATCAATACTTACATACTTTGACTTTAACTATACCTTGATCATCGTGTATACGAATCAGTTAAATCTTCCGTCACTCAACTTGAAGAACTAAGAGCTGACCCAAAACCAGCTCAGTAACAAAACAACAGTTTTGGACGATTGTACATCAAAAGGGAATATTTCAAACTTCTAGCTTCGTGGTAATCGTTTCACTAAGCCTTTTTTTCTATTGGTGACAATAAAAATATAGTAAGCGCTCATCCATCTTACAAATCCAACATTGATCTCCTTTGATCAGCAGACATTAGAATTGCATCTTTTAAAAGATGGGCGGCCTTTTCAAGCGATAATTCATCTTACGAATCTGACAATGAGGACAGGGGGCGTCACCATTAAGGGCCGAGAATTAAAAATTATGATCATGATACACTAGAATAGCATACCGTAAGAGACGGCGACGTTAGTTAAGAGCACAAGAATGGCGTAACAAATAAGAAACTTAAAGACATCTTCTCGTAGTCCTGAAAACGGTAAATATAGAAAAATAAGATTCTTCCTATAGTGTTAAGGATGCCAGGCGCGTACACGGGGGGGGGGGGGGGGGGGGGGGGTACGCAGGTTGCGCGCGCATCTCCCCTTGGCGGCCAAAAAAGGGTAATTTCTTATCAAGGAATTTTCAAATACACTGCTTTTTCAATATGATACCTATGACTGCGCTTCCCCCCTCAGCCAATCCTGGGTACGCGCCTGGATGCTGTGTTTGCTGTTACTTAGAGGAATTTGATGATGGAAATGATGACGATAACAACGATGGCAATGGTGGCAACAATGATGATAAAGATGATGATGGCGATCAAGCTAGCCACCTACCTATCATCCAGTACGCTATCGCAGACAAGAGGAGCGGGGACAACAAAAAAACAGGAAGCTGAAGACAACAATAAACGCTCGTCACTAATGGTTTTCTGATCTCAATTGTGAAATCATTTTGTTTTGTCTTTGTTTTGAGTATTTCGAACTCTTGAACTATTAAGCAGTTGTTATTGTAGGATGGTTTATATGTATATTACAGGCCTACGAAGTCATGCGTAACGCACGGTAAACGGGCTTGAAATCATACAATTCGCTGTGAGTCGATAAGGGTAACATACCTCGGCTAGTGTTTTTGAGAGGAAGTAAACATCTGTCCTGTACATGCCGTTTTTGTGATCTCGTATGAAGACAGGGAGCTCTGCCGGGAAGACCTAAGACGAATAAAATGCCAATGATCCGCTGTCTCCATTTTTCAGGGTGTTTGAGGGCTCAAATAACGTGCACTGGGTATAGCCAATAATTCGCAGATAGAACTTGACGGATATCAAAAATATCGGAATTGGACAACAATAACAGGAATAAATCATAACACTTGGTTTTAGCTATATACGTCCCCCGTAAGCAAAGTAGAATAAACCAGAACCCCGTTATCGAAAACATCTTGGAACATAAAAAAATGGTTTGTAAATCTGCACATCCTAGCCAGGATTTTTAACAGGAGGTGGCCCAAAAAGGCCCTTCCAAGGCATTTCCTCCTGTATTTTAGATAATGTCTCATACATTTACTGTATTTTTGGCTACTAGAAGGGGGGGGGGGGGTGGGGGCGTCCCCCTGGGCCCCCCCTGGCTACGCTCCTGCATCCAATATTAGTAGATGGGGGTCACAAGGTACCTGTAAATATACTACCGCTCTCGGTTCAGTGGACCAGCGATATATGCTTGGACAGGGCCGGCAAAGAACATCGAAAAACTTGGGGTGGGGGGGGGGGGGGGGGGTACAAGGGACATTACGAGCACCTGCTGCTTTTTTTCCTTATATTTAAAAAAATAGGGGGGAGGGGTTGGGGTATGGCCCCCAGGCGTTAAGGCCTGCTAGATGAATTGCATAACGGTGCCATTTTACTAACTTACAAAGATGACTGCCTGAAGACTTGAGAACGAGACTCCGGTGACGAGAAAAAAGATCGCTCCTGACATGTTTTGAACTCCGGTGGTGTTGAGAGGTGTTTGGAAGTAGATGAGCCCAGCAATCAGACCTGTGATCTGTGCAAAAACGAGTTAACAGCATGGGTGAAGGGAGAGAATGATCTGTGCTCTCTTTGGTGGAATGAAAACTCAATAAACCGTGTAATCTATTTGATAAGCGCCCCGGTGCGAGGAAGAGAGAATTAGTATTTTTGTTAGAGTAACTAAAAACATATCTTTTTTAAACATGCACTGGCGTCTATTATAATAGAAAATTCCTAAACATACAATCATAATCTGCTCAGACTCTGAAGAAGTCTATTCAACTTGACATTTATCATTCTCAGGAATGGCTAATGGCCGGGCTAGATAAAGTTTTGCAGATAAAATATTCGTTCCCATAAGAACTCCGAATTTGCATATACGCATTTGCTTCAAATTTAATAAAGAGCGCATCTCCTTATTTGTTTCGCTTCACAATTTTTGGGGGCCCTGGGAAGCCTGTGGACGTGTAAAACGTATTATGGGAGGTTTATGAGCGACCCTTGGCTCCAGAGCTTCACGTACCAAAGGAATCCCAAAATCAATTGAAAATAATCGCGTTCCCATAAGTAACCCTGGTTCACTTACGATGCTCTGCATCAGTCTGATCTGAAAAAGCATAGCTTCTCGTCTAGTGCTGAGCCAGCTCCTCCACAGCACTGCACTGAACTGCTTGCACCACGACGCCTTGTAGCTTGGACGTAAAATGAGAACATGTCATGAACATGTCAGGCTTCACATGGTATTGGTAACACTTCCAACTCTCATGGCTGTTTGACCGTGCACTCTCACGTACTCATAACGACCGTTTAATCGCGTAAATAAGAGTTAATGAAAGTATTTTAGTCTGCAGATTCGGAAAAAGCAAAGTTTAATGTGTATTTACAGTAACAGATTCGGTGATGAATAAATATTATTTCAATCAATATATTAAAAACTATTTAAAGTAATCAAAACCTATTTAGGTTAGCAATGTAACGGCCAACGAGTATTTGAGTATGACCATGCGAGCACCCATGCTTGCTCAAGCATGCACTCACTTCAAACATAGCACTTTCTTATAAAGTACTTACGGAGAGCGAGAGATAACCGTTTCATCCGAGAAAGAATCCTACAAAAAAAGGGAATAATAAAAAATAGAATTCAGGATGGGATTTAACAAGGTTATTAGCCAATTGGCTATTAAATGCTTCCTGTTTTAATAAAGTCTATTTATTAATATTATTATAAGGCTTAACTAAGGAGTTTCGTTACGCACCCGGCGGTGGTGCGAGTTTTCCTTGTCGCCCCTTTCCGTCTTACTAGCGTACTCATCACATATTTCCTAAAAGAGCAAAGGTCAATCATTTAAATGTCTAATGACTTGAAGTTGAAGGTAAAGGAGCAGGGGCAGCAGCCAAAAAAATTTTGGCTACGCCTCTGAGGAGGGACTAAGGATTGTATTGGTAAGAAAAAAATACCCGTGAGGGAATTTCCCGATAATAAAAGGCCTAATATATCATACCATCCTTCGCCGACAAAACTAGGATAACAACAATAATCTAATAAAGAATACCTCCATAATAAACATAAAACACCACCGGCCCTTTCCCGAATTGGTATACCCTATTTCAAAACGTTTGACATAGAAACTCGAACTAGTTTTGGCTTTCCCCTAATTTTACCAATTTTAGGCGGACCGCCAAACTTTTTGTACAGCTTACTATTAGTCTCGCTAGTAAGGCCCATCCCCCCGAAACTCATATATTTCCCCGGTTGTTAATAAGGTCATTTATCGAATTATGTCCGAAAGGTATTCTGCATGCTACCTTAATCCGGAGACGACACTCCTCTTCTTCGCCAGGAACGATAGCCAGGGTGTTGACGAAGTAATCCGCAGGGTTAAAATTGGCCGGACAGATGTGGCCGAATCTAACATGGTCCACAAAACAATTAGCATGCGCTTTGAGGAAAAAAAATCAAGCTATGAAACTACATTAGCTCGTGGATCGACTGAGCTAGTTATAAGACGTCTTTCTCCAAAAAAATATCGATCGACCACTTTATTGCGTTGTTTACAATTTAAAATACAACGGTTAATTTGCAAAACAGCTTCAGAATAACCATCAACAAGTCTCTGTGATGCTTGATTAACGATATTTGATGATTGGAAATGGATGCTTTCTGTGACTCAGTTTTGTACGGTTGCGTAGAATTTTTCAAAATACTCACTTGGCGAAATAAGGAATTGCGCCCTCAGCTGGACCCAGATACGCAGTGCGCCCCTCTGCCATCAGCAAGATGCTAAATAAGACCAATGAAAACATTCAGGGTTTTTTCCAGCATCTACATCCATTGAGTACCTTAAGCCCGTTCAAACTGCGCCAGCATCGGCCAGCCTTGCTGGCGAATTCTTGCTCGACTGCCCACAAGACAAAGGAAATGTCAGAAAGTCCATTTCCCATTTTGACATTTCCTTTGTGCTAGAGTCAGTCAAGCGAAAATTCGCCAGCAATGCTGGCAGGTGCTGGCAGGCGCAGTTTGCACGGGGCTTTACACATGACGGTGGTCACGGCAGGGAGAATGTAAAAAAAAAGCTTTTGCATACTCCCACAAAAACCAAGAGCCGACGTGAAATGCACACTGAAATGGACTCAGTCTACTACATATTCAGCCGCTTTCTTCCAACTCCAAACAACGACGTGGAAAATCCGAAAGTCTGATGGTCTACAGGGAGAACGGAAAAAGTGGGTTCTGTAAAGAAGAATTTATTGTTCGCTATGGTAGGTTCTAGGCTTATCTTTACTTTTCCTAAACTTTAAAAACGAGTTAATTTTATCGACACTAATTTGGATTGAGCGCTAAAAAGCATTTTTGGTCACGTTCTCTTTGCCGTCGCCGTTACGTAAGACCCCATATTACGTCCTTTTAGGAGCAATTTCTTTTGGGCATTTTGTATCTATCACAAAGTCAAATGGCACTTGTTTAGGAAATCTTGCCGGTCCTCGCGAGAAGCGAAAGCTGAAATCAAGTGGAACGTTTGATACAAAAAAATATGATGATGATATTAAAACTTCGCATAGTGTTTGTACTAAATATTATCAAGAGACCATGATATTATCAAATATAAATGAAGTAAATATAGGCGTGAAGAAATCATGTTCGAGACAACCTGTGAAAACCTGACTTTCTGTGGCCGCGTAATAATGGTGGTAATTGTAATCTAAAAAAAAGGTGCTTCTGTGAAAAAATAAACAAATCGAGGGAATATCAAATCAAGACACAGCGTTATCTCCGCACCTTGAGAACATGGTATACACTTCGGATGAGGGCTGGTGGATGGTACAGATAATAGTGCGACCTTGCTTTGCGAGCCTCTGTAGCGTCGCCACCACACTCTGCGCCATGAATGAATCAAGACCGGACGTCGGCTCATCCGCAAACAGGATGGCGGGGTCTGTCAAGAGCTGCAGAATGACACCACTATCATTTCATACAGGGAACAATCTAATTTGGTGTAGTCGTTGATGACTGCTATACAAAAATCATCCCGCCTGTTTTTGTAATTTCATAGTGGCACTTTCATACTTGCCAAACGTTCCCTAAATCAACTCTTATCTAGTAAATGGCTTTGGTAGTTTTGGCAACATCCCACTGGGCAGGACCGTAGCAGAGGGTGGGGCACTAGGGGCACATACACCCCCATATTTAAAAACGAGTTGGTGCGTGGATGGGCCCCCTAGTAGTTTCTTACTGTTTCTGTATTGCCCCCCCCCCCCCCCACAAAAAAAATTCCTAGGCATTCTACAGCTATGTTGGGTTGGTATTATGGTGCTGTGTCATGCGTGTTATTTGTGTACCGCAGTACCTCAGATGCAAAAGATAGTCGTTTTTTCTCTCCACCTGAGATGCCTCGCACTCGCCCAGGTGTGCCAATCACTGTGTCAGCACACTTAGTTAATCCTAACTGGGGATAAAGCAAACATGTTATTGGACACGCACAGTGTATACAGGAAGGTGGTATATGCGGTTGCACACAAGTTAACTTAATAGCAATATTTTTATGGTTGCCTAACAAAATCTTGAAAAAGAGTGCACAGATAAAGACTCACAACATGTCCAAGCAATATTCTGGAATAATGAAAAGGTGATGACAAGACTTGAGAAGAAGAATATATGTGACATGAGAGATTGCCCTAAGAGCTGGTTAAAAAAGGGAAAAACTTTGCCCCTGGTGGGACTCTCCATAAAATCAGACAGGGATAATTGACCTATATTTTAGGGTATAAAATTCTTCCAATTGCTATCCCTTATGGGTGTTCAAACATCCTTCTGATTCTCCTTATTGTTATGCCAAAATCTTATTTTACAGTAAATGACAAGTCAAGTGAGTGCTTAAAATTGCTGCAACATTTTCTGTAAAATTTTCTTTTTTGTTGGTTTCTATTGTCAGTGTTCTTGGTGATAGGGTAAAAAAAATGCTTTGATCACACCCAATGTGCTATCTTTATGGGTAGGAAAAGCTGTTAAAAAAACATGCCCAAAATGACATCCCTTAGGGTTTGAATTGATTTTGCCAACAATCACCACTGATTGTTTTTATAAGAGTCCCCATGGGAACTATGCCATGATTAGGCCATGATATAACATAGATCTCTTACCTCATTTATGGCCTCCTCTACACGATCCAGCCTCTCTTGCTTGGAATGCTTTTTATCCATTCTGAGTAATGCCTGGTACATACAGTAAGCTGTTATCAGTAAAAAAAATGCTTAGCAACATTGGGTGCTTCTTGAAACTTATATGAGTGAGCACACTTTTAAAGTCTTACTGAAGATGCAGGTCTAAAGTAAAGGGGACAAACAAACCTCTTATCCTTTCTATAAGGGGGTTCAGAAAACCTTTTTTTTTGGGGGGGGGGGTGGGGGAATAATTAAGAATTGTATGAAGAGAGTAGGTTAAATGTTAAGAAATTAAGGGTGTTCGGAAGTTAGGTTGCTTGGGAAATTTTTAATTACCGTAGATCTGTTAGAAAAAGAGTTTAACTGCTAAAATTGGTCAAGTAGACTAGTGACTCATCGGGCTACATATTGATGACATCATTAGGTAATGTCATCGGATGGCGTCATCACAGCAGAAAAAAATGTTTATTTGCCGTTCCTTTAATTTTTTCAAAGGAGTTTTAGTTCAGAGTATTAATTATTTCTTTCTGAATAAAGGTGAGCATGGATTTGAAAAAATATTGAAAAATCAATTTTTTAGACCAATTAATGCTCAAGCCATTGGGGTATTCTGGTCATTTTTTCATTTTGACCAGTATGCCTTAATCCATGCTCAGCTTAAACAAGAAAAGGGTAAACAATATTTCTGTACAAAAAATGTCACGATTTCACAAATTCAGGGTGCCATTTTACCTTTTTTTGTGCGACCGGAAGTCATTAATGCATGCACTGTGACCCAGACTATTTGGAGGCGCTGCTTCATAGCCACAAATCTAGTGCACGGCGCTCTCTGCCATGTTTTGTTTTGGGTTTTGCAACTGCACGGAAAATAATGTTTTACCGCGCTAACAATGTTGGATATACTGGAAAAAGGTTCACAGGCCCTGGTTGTTTTGATTGTTTTGAGTGGACTTAACATCAACAAACCGCATCTCGGGCTTAGATCTTCTTTCTTACTGCATTCTAACACAATCAAGATCATGTGTTCCTCTTTTCCTTTTCGCCACGCCCAGTTGGCGGCATTTTAGCATATGAGCATGATAAATTGTATAAAACATCTTGTTGCAAAAGGGAGAAAAATGAAAAAAAATTTACCGGCGAAAAGTTTGTAAATAAACGCCTGCACGCCTTGAAAAGCCCGCCATTTTCAAACCAGAAGCGATTATGTGTATAGCGTGTTATTACATTTATGGTTGTTATAACATTTATGGGTGTAATTACATTTATGGCTGATACAACAGCTGCAAGGGAGACTAGTTTACCTAGAGTATCAGGTAGTTTTAGTTTTTAAAGGTTGGAGAGAAAAAATCAAACTAAGCTTGACACAAAAATTAGACAAAATGCCTTCTTCCCCTTTTAAGGCCACTGTCAAAACACATGATCAGCTGTCAACTGTCCCACTTCAATATGACTTGCTTGGTAGGACACTCAAATGCTCATGGCATCCATGTTTGTTATACTATATCTAGTAGACAGTTGGAAACGATACCACTCAGAATAAACAAATGGCATGACCAGCCTGGACAAGAAATTGGAATGCTAGTTAAATAAGGGGCCAATCAAAGTGGCATTTTATATCGCTTCCATTGTTTTCTAGCCAATCATAGTGGGCCCTTTTTATCTCTTTCCAGTATATACTTCAAAGAGGGCCTGACTCTGGCTAAAAAGCATGGCAAAAAATTGGTGACCTCCCTCCCCTCCCCTCCTACTTACATGGAATGTGAGATGCTCTCTGACAGTCAGAGTACCAATAAATAAATCCTCCTGCTGAATGTAGGCTGATATAGAATTAATTGCCAAACCAAGGTTATTATTGTTGACCTTGACTTCACCAGTCACTTGGATGGAGCCAAGGTTACGATAAGCCAAAACGTTCATCAGGGTTGACTTGCCCGCCCCACTGAAAATAAGATTGTTTTTTTCTTTACAGAACACAGGGACATGTAGATAAAGACAATAATATCATGGCACATTTTCAGGGTCAAATGTTGATGTTGTGTGTCACGCATTAAATATTTACAAAATTATAACTTTTTTCACATTATTTGAGTTTAGAATGAAATGTTTTTGCATTACTTGGATAACCTACTGAAACCTTTTTAATTTTTTGATAATCGAACTTAACCTTTTTTTTTTGCATTATTTCTCTATTGGAACTGTATAGATATGGGGTCAATACACCAAAAACTGGTAGTCGACTGCCAATTTTTTGTCTTTAATAAGACTTCTTCAGGGCAGACTCAACACGACAAGACAATTTTAGCTTTTTATATTTATTACTAGATATGAGGTCCATACAGATGGGGAGATTGGTGGGGGGTGGTATCTAGGACCCCTGGGTCATGTCTTTACCAACTTGTCTCAGCGTCTAATTTTAACATACTGTATTATATTTACCTTGCTCCCATGACAGCCAGAAGAGTACCAGGTTCAGCTCTACCGCTAACTGAGCAAAAATGTTACACAATAATGATTTATTTTAATAATCTAGTTTAAGAATTTACATACATGAATAATAAATTAGTGTTTAACCAAGTAATTTACTTTTTAAACAGATATTAGTACCCTATCTTCTACTCACTAGAAAAATAAATATCACAACAAAAATTTCATTCAAAATCCCTGCCTTTTTGCCCAGGTTTTTTACACATTTTGATGAATAATCGAATTATTCATACCACAGGATCAGCTGAGCATATTTCATTCACTATTGACTTAAGTAAATTATTGAGGTCTCACTGTATTATGTAATACCCAACAGCATATAAGAAGTTCACAGTATTGAATTCAAAGATCACCTGCATTGTCATGTCATTCTTGTGATCTTAATAGGGCCGTAAAAGGCATCAGAATACTCGGGACAACATAGTGACACGTAGAAAACTATGGGGATCACTTCTGGTCTTGACCTCAAAATTCTAGAAAATTACTGTGGGGGCACCCGCGCCCCTCGGCCACTTATAGGCGTGTATATGGCACTTTAATGACCGGGGCTATAATAAGGTAACAATGACGATCTATGAAAACATATAAGTAGAAATTAGGTATAAAGATCACGCACTTTGCTCTGACGCAAAGCCGAAATATATGCACACATTTCCTATCAATCTACCCACACAACCCAGCTACTTGATGTAAAACTGCTACACAAAGCTTTCATGCTCGCATAAGAATCAACTTCGATTAAAATCGCTCTATCGGTCTAAGAAAAACTGATAAATCTAATCAACAGCAACGGATGACTCACCGTCAAAGAGAACTTGTCTAATTTGAGGGGCTGGTGCATCGTCTCGTGACCCGCAAAGACGTTTACAAATGGACGGTTTTGGAATCGGCACAAATACATTCACAGATTTCCACTCCAGTGTTACTCTTCTCTCTCGAGTAGATAAACTTCTAGCGAACCCCGGGTTGTGGGTTTCCTTGTCGCTCTCAGGGTGTACCTCATTGTGAACTAGAATGGCCTCTGGTCGGTTTTCTTGGTCCATTTTGGAAGACTTTCGAGAGTCGGTACCTGGCTTCTCTCCTGCGCTTCCTGGGGAGGTATATGTCACGCATGGTTCATTTGTCACGCACAACCGGAGCGCAACTGTATGGGATACTATGGGTGAAAGGAGTTTCTCCTTATATTCTAAATCACCAAGAAATACAACCTGACTTACATAATAGGACTTACTCCTATCGCAAATTTTAAAAACCTCGTACAGTGGAGCCTGGATTTTACGATAACCTCGATTTTCCGATGGCGTTCCTTTCTCCCGGCGAAAATATTAGTGAAATAAATGTATGAGAAATAAACTCGATCTAACGATATTGGATACAACGATATTCCCGATTTAAGGATACAAATCTGTTCTCCCAAGTATAATTTTCACCTCGATCAACGATATTACTGATTATTTTTTATCAACAAAGAGAGAAAAAAAATTAAAACACCACACACGTGTCCAGTTAATCGATATTTTTGACATGACAGATCTTGTTCAATGCAGATTACTGTTAACAGAGAGTAACTGTACAGTATTACGCAGAGTACAGTTTCACTATATATATTTTGTAAAAGTTGATAAATTTCCCCGACCTCGCTACAACGATGTTTTCAATGACAATTTTCCTTTATATCGTGAAATCGAGGACCTTTTCTAACGATAAATCGATTTTAAGATACATTTTCCTTCTCTCGCTGCAAATCGTAAAATCCAGGTTCCACTGTAGAATCAAGGGTATCATTTCAATCAAAAACTTACAGATACACTGATCTTTGAAATCTAAGTGAAGGACAGATGTACTTACTTGAATCGCTAGGATTACGTGATCTGTCTACTACCATCCTTTCAGCACCGTCGCACAATAAAGGAAATGTCACTGCTCCCGACTCAGAGCATATCGATACTCTCTCCTCTTCCATAGTTCTTTTTTCTTACAGCTTTCTCATAAAAAAAGAACTCGGATTGCGTTTATGTATTCGATCATTGATCATGGATAGTCAACGGGTCTTTGTGTGTTAGTACTGAGGCTATTAGCATATCCACCTGTACATGCTGTGCAAAAATGCATTTATGAGGGAGAGGGAGGGAGAAGAAATAACCAAAGCTAAACAAAAAGGTATTCGTGCATGGTTTCCTATTATTACAAACCCAAAGAAAAGGAGAGAATGAATACTTAAAAGATTTGGAAAACAAGTTGTTGTTCTTACCGATTTTGTGTTTTCAATTACAACAAAGAAGGTTTTAAGGGTTTTCTGGCGACTTTCAAGTGCTGTGTTAATTTCATTCTAATCTTCGCGGTCTACAAAAACTGTTTTCACTTGGGCGTAATCACGGAAAGAAAATAAAAACGGAGACTTAAAAATTAATGAAGAACGTTTAAACGGCTCCATTTAACAAAATTGAAAATAGTTATCACTATTTATCTCAGGAATTAAAGTATAGTATTATATTCATTTATTTCATAATATTCGCTTTTTAGAATATAGCGATAACATTTGTTTATTTATTCCTCTTTATTTATTTCTCCCAATGATACATAAAATATGTAGTAATAGAAAAAAAATGTAATGGATCTCATCCTGCATAAAAGCAGACAAAAGAAAACAAATGTTGCATAAATTTAAAATAAAGAGAGCCCACTTATAAAGGCATACCAGAGGACCATGTGTAGAGTTCATGTTAATGTTCTTGGTAGCTGTGTCAGTTACACTACAGTGGTACTTTACGAATAGGTAGGCCGAATAGCGAACAATGAAACACGAAACGAATAGTTATTGATCACGAGGCGCGAGGCTGCGAGGATCATTTTCTTGACTTCTACCGAGAAGCGCTAATATTTGCAGGGCCTCAAAACAGACGGTGAAACTATAAGATTATTGGTTCGGAGCAGGTGCTAGTTCAAACCTCACCTTGACTTTCCATGCTTGCTGTGGTCCCCTCATCCTGTAGTGTGTTTCTATCTTCCTCTTCGGCGAGCCGGTTCACACACACGAGGGCTACTGGCGGAGCTCCCGTGGATTTCTTCATTTTTCGCTATTTAAAGATCTCTCCCCTAAGCCACTTATAGAGGGCTTACGCAACGGCCAAACAGCGTAGTGGTAAAGATTACGTAAGTAATTATTCATTTTTATGATACTCATTGCGAGAATCAATTGTGTGTTGGGGGTACATATATAAGGTTATTAGTCTCCATAGGGAATTTTTATTGTTAGCTTGACTTCATTGCTTCTAATAGAAACTAGAAATGATTTCCGAACAAACGCTGCATATAAGATATGCCTGGAAACACGCTTCTCGGTCATAGACAACGACTATAATATTATTACACGACAATTGTTAGAAAGCAGGCTCAGAACCTCAAATTGCAGCTTGTAAGAGCTGCGTACTGACCCGATTTTCGAGTAAGTACGCAGCTGCTTTGTCTCCCATTATCTTTGTTCTACAAAGGAGTTCTTTTGCCTTTATTCTTCTCGTTCTTTGTGTAGAGGTGCGGATATTGTTCATTTGCCCGATCAAATTGCAGCTTGTAAGAGCTGCGTACTGACCCGGGATTTCACGATGTCTTCAAAAAACAAATATACCCGGGTTGCCCCTCCAGGGGCGTAGCCAGGGGGCGGGTTGCCCCTCAAGCCGTGCTAATTTCTGCTATGGCGCTAAGAAGAGCCTCATTCCTAGATAGAGTACCAACAGAGCACACTGTACAATTGTAAAACAAATGAGTACCATCAAGAGAATACAAAAACGTTATGTCCTTATTTGTAGGACGAGATACCTAAGAGGCACCAAATGAGTAGCATCAAGAGAATATAAAAATGTTATGTACTCATTTGTTCAGTTGAACATTCTCGCACTTTTGTTGATAGGGGCCCCCAAGGGGCGTTGCAACACACTGAAGCGTTCTGAACCTGAAAACAGCTAATGACAACCTAAGAAGATAACGGCTGTGTCCTGGTATGAAAGCGGTACTACTTAAAACGTTATACAGTGTATTCTTTAGGAAGAAGGGGGAGAGGGGGGGTGGCCATAGGGCATAGTCTATACACTAATTAAAAGAATGACTAAGCAACTGATTGCTATATTTGATTCTCTTTGTTGTGTGATCTACAAAATGTAACATAGGACATATGGTATTTACCATACCGATGATAATCGCAAGACGACCGACTGGTTCCTTATTGGTTAGGCGAAAAACAATAACTAGTATCAGGCGCGTACACAGGGGGGGGGGGGGGGGGGGCAAAAAGTGAGTATTCTTTTTCGATATGGTGTCTATAAATGCCCCCCCCTCCCCCTCGACCAATCCTGGGAACGCGCCTGGGAATATCAAATACACTATTCTATCCTAGCAACCCCTTCCCCCATAAAGGGTACAGTAACATTCTAAAACGGAAATAGATAAGGAAACAAGTTTTGAATAAATTGTACAAAAGCTTTTGATACAAAGCCTTTGTGGGAAGCTTTTTTTCAAGCATAACCCAATGTTAGTAATCAGATACAGCTCCTCTGTTGCTTCACTCCCACCCGACGTCTCTCAGCTTCTAAGCTTCTTATATTTTCCTTCTTCTTTTTGTCAGGAAGGGTCATAGGCAGATCAGGCAGATGTTGCTAGCGGTCTGCACAATCCGCAAAATGCACCTGCTCTTTGTCCTCTTGTTCTTTTCTCTACTTCACTTTTCTCGGGACCCCATAGAAGTCCATTCATAAGTCTTCCGTCCCCTTAGAATCTTATCTCGGAAACAGAGAATTAACCAATCACAAGTTCTATTTGCTTGACTTTTAATTTTCAATGGCATACAACGAGCCCCCCTTTCGAAACATGTTAAAATGGCATATTTTGTCGTTTGAATATGTTCTACTTCCCTAAAATATCAATTTTAAAAGTTGCTGGGAAAAACTTATCTGTTCCTTTTTCTTCCCAGCCAGCATTGTTTAGGACTTTTTCCCAGCCAGAAGGGGGTAGACATTTTAGTACATAAATAATAGCCCGTATAACCGGGCAGGACGATTTTTTCCCCAAGCATCCGCTCCAGCGCCCCCCAAAAATATTCCCAGCACAACTAGTTCGACTCCACAAAATTTGCCAGCAGAACCATTCGGGACGATTTTTTTCCCAGCAACCGAGGGGTTTAACATCTTCCCAGCCAGCAAAAAATGACTGCGGAACAGATATTTTGCGGAACAATCCGTTTTGTACCCTTGATTTTTCTCGGAACATAAGTTGGTAAATTCCAGCCTGTGTTCTTGAATTAGGATTTTTCTTGGGACCCAGTTCTTTGCTTGCTAAGCTTGGAAAATTTTTAATTAAAATATTAAAAAAAAAAAACACACACAAAAGAGACCAATACTTTCTCGTATACACCAAATGTGATCAATCATCTGCTCTCTGTTTTTTCATCCTTGGAAACTTTTCTCGGGATCCAGACCAAAGTTTTTCCGTTATCCTCATCCTCCTTCTTTTCGACTTTGCGTTTCATCTGTTCTCTAGCTGAACATGTAGGCGTACTAGAGGCGTAGGTGTGGTCGAAGAGAGAGAAATCTATCTCAAGTCGGTCTGGAGTATCTGCGGCTTTTAACATCAGAGGGTAGAAATCATGCCCCCAGTGCACTTCGCTGGATAGGTAAGAGGCGCGTCCCTGGGTAACCATACCAGTGGCCTCGACAACGCCCTCTAAGACGGCAACGAACTCGATGTTTGCTTGCGCCAGCTCCGCCGCGCTTAGATCGTACAGCGGACTTTGCTCGTTGATCATGTGCATGATAGTCAGCGGTGTTAAGAAGAAGGGTCTTACTTCGTATTCAGGTTCACACTCTGGGCTGAATGCGATTGGAAGCTCTGATTGGTTGAAAAAGAGACTCCCGTTATCACCGGCTATATAATGAAAGCAATGAAGTTTGACAGTGACCTCTAAGAGCTGACTCTTCCGAATGTCCCCAACACGGAAAATAAGGCAAAGTTTGCCGTCTTTCTTGCTTACCACCGCACGCTTGGAGAATCGTATAGTATGTGCTCGTGGTCTTGGCCGGGAGAGTTTGGCAAAGATAAGTCCTAGTAACGAGGCTGACAACATTAGGCCCGAAAGCGACTGGACCAGAAGGCACACAACCCCCTCTGGGCATTCTGGGGTTACCTGTAGAAGTGAGTGGAAGTATATGTTTCAGTGTGTTCCTCAAGTGATTCAAAATCCACTTAGTGTATAATTTTTAAATTATTATTTGGAATCGTTTGAACCGCATAGCAATTATTATAAAGGATCGTCGACAACTATTACTTAACTTGTTTAGTGGCTTTCAACTTGTAACTGTCACCGAAATGGACGGTAAAGTCACTTATGGATGGTTAAGTCACTGAAATGGATGCTAGAGTCAACAAAATGGATGGTCGAGTCACCAAAATGGAGGGTCGAGTCACTGAAATGGATGGTCGAGTCACCAAAATGGATGGTAGAGTCACTGAAATGGATGCTTAAATCAGTGAAATGGATGGTGGAGTCACTGAAATGGATGGTAGAGTCACCGAAATGGATGATCGAGTCACCAAAATGGAGGGTCGAGTCACTGAAATGGATGCTCAAATCAGTGAAATGGATGGTAGAGTCACCAAAATGGATGGTCGAGTCAATGAAATGAATGGTTTTGTCACTTCCAGTTAGCGAGTTGCTCGAGTCAGACGCGTTCCCAGGATTGGCTGAAAGGGGGTGCGCAGTCATAGGTATCTTATATATAAAAAGCCTAGTATTTGAAAATTCCAAATTCTTTATAGTTCTCAAAACCTTTCACTTATATCAATCTAGGCAAAAGAAAGCATATAAAAACTTCCAAATTCTGAAAAGGGAATTCAATTTAATTGAAATTTGAATTTTCTATAGATCTTTCTACAGATCTCCCAGGTTGAGAAATAAAGATGACGGTAAAACTTGTAACCACAGAACGATCTTTAGCAATAACTAAGAAGACATGAAGACGGGAACCGGTTTAGCGCGCATAAATTTTCTAATGTAATTTGATTGACATCTCGATCTACGTCAGTTTACGACCTTTTTTCCGAAGGTTGACCAAAATAGCTCAGTATAACATATTTGAGTAACTCGCGCGAATGCGCACCCCCACCATCTTTTGAAATTAGAAACACTTCCGAGATTTAATATATATATTAAATATATCCCGCTCTACACCTATGTATTGAGCACTGTTATATGAACGCCTGCACTCACGCATTATATATATATATATATATATATATATATATATATATATATATATATATATATATATATATATATATATGAACGCCTGCACTCACGCATTATATATATATATAACAGTGCTCAATACATAGGTGTAAAGCGGGATATATCTTGGTTTGTAGGAAAAAAACTTATCATTATCCGCCAACCCGTGCTATCAACTTTAAACAAGCGTAACGAGCTAGTGTCTTCGTGCCGCCACAGGAACAAAGCCTTGTTATGCAACAGCTGAACTATTCAATTTCACCATAACAGCCATTCAAATTTCACGCCCTATTTTTATGTTAATTTTATACATAGATAGTATATAAGTGATGATAGTAATATATTCTTAATAAATCTCCTGACGAGTGGGCAACCACGAAACAGGCTTGTAGAGATGAAACGGTAGTTCGCGTGTTTTTTTCCTATAAACCAAGATATATATACATATATATATATATATATATATATATATATATATATATATATATATATATATATATATATATATATATATATATATATATATATATATATATATGAGCGACAGATAGCGAGTAGCGAAAAAGCCGGCGTTTATCACAAAAACAACATGAATTATTATTAAAATCGTCAGCTATTCGAAGGTAGTGAGTGGATTTATACTACAACAATTAGACTCGTTCTCGTTTTCTATGAGTTAAATACGCGCCTCGTTGGCTATCTATTGACTCATAGAAAACTCGAACTCTTAGTCTAATTGTATATATATAGAAATAAATACTTAGAGCTTCCCGCAATCTCAATGACATCTATAGAAGATTACATCTCACATCACAACCTAAGATCGTTTGGCGATAAAGAAGAATCTTAATAAACGTGACTAGTTATGATAACTTATGGCCGAGGGTTTATCGTAAAGGCCTTTGTAATCCCAGAACAAAGCAATGCTATTGGTGGTTACACCTTTGTAACCAACCATGGCGGAAATTACCCCTAAGCTCAGAACATTATCACATCATGGAATCAAATCCAAAGAAACCATGTAAATGGTCTAATGAATCTTAGCGAAGACACAGCTGCTTGGCCAACTCTAGTGTATTTGCGTTAATTTGCCATTAGAATATACTTGTATTTTAATGTACAGTAGAACCCCCTCCAGCAAGCATAAGCTTCAAAAACACCGAACAGGAAGAGATACTTTCGAGAATTCGAGCTTTAAGAAAACAGGTGGCGACCACACCTACTCGAGCGTGCGCAGCGGACATGCGGCTGTACAATATCTCTTATACGACGCGTGTAAATATTTCAGAAAAATTGTCTTATTCTATAACTGAAAAAAGGGCGGATATAAAGAAATGAAATAATGTTCTACGTTATTTATTGCTAACAATCCAATGGATTGTTGTTTTAAGTTTGATTTGAGTCAACCATGATATATGACGCATGAAAATTGCATAAAAAGATCTTTACACGATGTTTTCTACACAAGGTTCATTCAATTACCTGGCGACCGCCGTAACCGATTGTCGTTTGTGTCTCGACAGAAAAAAGAAACGCACTTATCCAAGAGTCCACATTATCCACACAACTAGCAGTGTCAAACCTTGTACGCAGCTTCACAATCATCCACCACAACGTCCCGAAGAACAGCCAACTTGTGACGAAACCTGAAGCGAACGCCAAGAATATCCACCCCCATTTAGCGTCAAGCAGCGTGGTGAACGGATCTGCCAAGTAGAGTGCTTTCTTGTTTTCAACGTTTGCTGCCGTAACATTCACTTTCCCCCTCCTAGAGACCAATCTAGAGTTTTGATGCTGTTTAATCTGTTGGTCTTTCGAAAAAAGTCCAGTTAGCTTTTGAGAAAGTCGAGAAATCTTGGGCTGGCATTTAGATTCTGAAGAGGCAGTAAGGCACCGGCTCTCTTCGATAGAATTCGATGTGTCCACCATATCCAAGATGTAATCTCTACGGGGCATTTGTTAACAGGGGCATCTCACAGCTTTAGTCAAACAAGCAAACACTAATTAAACAATTCAACCATCAAATCTGCGTTACTGAGAACGCTCCCTTGAGAACGAGACTTTTTGGAGTAAGATTAGGCTTGCCAGCTATTTAAGCGGTTTAGAAATTGTACAAACCCCTCTCTAAGACAATACATCTCGTTTCAACGGCCTCGTTAGCCTCGATAGTGTTTTCCCGTATGACAAGACCGTTATATCTGATCACCCATTTTAGCCATTTTGCAAATAGCTTTGTTGTGAGCAAAAAGCATAAAGCAACGATTATCACAGGTGTGATCAGTCCAGAAAACGCCTTGAGCCACAACTTAGACAGCCGACGCAAGACTAACTTATCTTTCTTAGGCCTCAAAAGCTCAAATCTCGTCCCAATCTATTGTATTGGCTTATAAAGTGGCTATTAAAATATTTCAGTTGCTTCGTCTACACATGTTCATCACTCATTTTCTGAGTGATAAGGTCACGAACGTCTTTACAAAACCTGACACCTTGTTTATTTCTAAAGCATAAGAAATGTACAACAATTTTTGCGTGCCCTTTTTCGCGTAATCATATAATGGATTTGCCAACACTTTCCAATATATTTAAGCCCTTCGGGTGTTTCGGATTTAAAGGTAAAATTGTCTTCAAAGATTTAAAGCCCATTTCCTTATTGAGAACACAGCAGCTGCTTTATATCCTCTTTGATTTATTTCTCCCGTAAAAATACGAAGCTGGGTTAACGAGTTTTAAAACCAAGTAGAAGACAGTTTTCGTTTTCTTTACGTTGACATGCCACTTAAGGCGCGGCAGCTACATGCATGATAAATAGATTTGCGCTAACACTGTAAGTCTATAGGCTAAACCTACTTGAGCAACAGAGAAAAAGAGACCTATCGGCACCATTAGAAAGGTTTTTTCAAAATATTAATACAACGCGAGCAGCATATAACCTGTGTAAATCAGGTTTATTCTATTGGAGTTTCGAAGTAAAAATGATTTAATCTTTGAGTGTTTTAAAAAAAACTTTTGATGGCATGTGTTCGTTCTTTTGTTTCATCAAACGTCATACATTATTTTATACTTCCTTTCGCATTACATGGTCTCGTGTCTGTTTTCACGCATGGGAAGGCGACAGGTGGTATATGAAAACTACTCTAAAACACGAGCCCGTTGATTGCCGCAAACTTGCCTCTCTCTGAGTGCTTTCAGCGAAAGACTACTGTTCTGGAAAGGTTTCAAATTATAACGTGCAACTATTATAAAAGGCATGACCATTGTCATTGGTGACAATGCGGCTTTAACTCGGGGACATAAAACTTTCGTAGACCACCACTTACAGCTGTTACAAAACAGTATTGGAGACAGCTAATCTAAATGTGCAAGCAGTCTTTAATTTTTATAATCTCGTTTTAATCGAATACCCCCCCCCCGAATTTTGAGATAAGCGCCCTCTCACCTCCCCCTAAAATTATCTCGACAAAAGCACCATTTGAATTGTGTAAATCTATATAAACACAAAAATCCTGTACCAGAATAAGTCTAACAGCATTTTTACTGTCGTTTCAGTTTATCGCAAATAAACTTTTGTCCCAGATCGATTCAGAAGCTGCTATTTTCCTCCAAAATAAAATAAGCGCCCTCTCACAAGTAAGCGTCCCCTCTCCTATAACCCTTCCCCCCCCCCCCCCCCCCCCCAAAAAAAAAAAAAAAAAAAAAAAGATCTAGAAAATTAAATAAGCGCCCCGGGTTATTCGAATCATTATACGGTATTACAGAAAACAACAAAAGCTTCATTTTTTCCCTAAAGCGTACAATAAACTATGACTAATCTAATTTCCTTAATTGATAAGATAATTATGTCAATATTTCAATCAGAACAAAACGATTGCCAGTCTTCAAGGCAAAACTTTGAGAATCAAGACTAAAGAAAAACTAATTTTACATATTTCAACGTTTCATTTAGGAAAGCTTGGTTACGAAATACGTTTCCACGGGATATCCTGCCCCGAAATGGGTATCACTTCTTCGTGATTTCTCTATCAAAAGGGGCTATGTCCTTCATATATGATCAAGTGAACTAAAGGGATTTCACTTCTACCGTCTTCTCTCTAGCAAACTCTAAAATAGGGTATATCCCTCAATTTATCAAGACGACAAAGAGGAGAAGAGAACTACAGAGAGAAGAGAAGACGAGAAGAGAACTACCAGCCGTAACAGGCCACGTAAGATTGGGGGGCACAATACAGAAACATTAAGAACATATTGGAGGGCACAGTCACGCCCCTACTGGTCATTTCATTGTAGTTTTTGAAAAAATTGTGTGTTCGTTTGGGGGGCACATGCCCCCCAGTGCCCCACCCCCTGCTACGGCCCTGAACTACAATGATTCATGCAAAGTTTTAAAGGCTAGCCATTTCGTAATCCTAGCAAAGTACCAAGTGCGAAAAAGCAATCAGCTCCATAGGCTGATATTTGAAGAAGCTAATGCAATATTTTCATTTGATTTTGGTAAAAAACAATACGTCTTTAAATTAAAATTTGTTGATTTCTTCACATTTGTTGATTTTTTTTACCACATTATTTGCCTTCCAATATTAAGTGAAAATAATAACAAAGGTGTGGCTGACAAGGGCACGTCTTTAGAAATGTAAGATTAGTATGTCTAGTGGTGATGTTTGCAAAATAAAAAACTCACCCTTGATATAATAGTATTTGACGTTGATAGCTTGGCAAACCATCATAGCAGACTGCGCCACTGTCGCAAAGCAGTCACAAAGCGCTTCTCGCCATCTAATAACGCCGCATGTGAAAGGTGAAATCTCCCCTTTATCTACCTTTCTATTTAATGGGGATTTTTGAGAGAAATGCTTGGTTACGAAATACGTTGTCACAGCATATCCACTCCGGATATGGGTATCACTTCTTGGTGATTTCTCTAGCAAACTTTTAAAGGGGCTAAATCATTTAAATATTATCAAGTGGGCAGATAAATGAACTACAGGGGTTCCGACTCTACAGGCTTTCCCTAGCAAACTTTTAAAGAGGGTATATACTTCAATGTATCAAGTGGATGATAAGAGAACTATACGGATTCATGCAAGGCTTTTCAGGCTAGCTTCTATTTTTCATAAGCCGTGACCAAATCTACTTATGTAGTCCATTCATGAAGGCACAGGCTTTTGTTTTAGCCAAACAGCTTCAATATAACTTTTTAAAAATTCAAAAACTCATTTCACATGCTTTTTCGAATATTTTTTTCTTATATTTTATCATATACTTTATTAAATGGCGTTAGATACTGCTTTAAAAATCCTATTAAATAGTTTAAAACATTTTAAAACATAGGTATTTTTAGACTTTTTCCATAAAACTATAGCAGCATTTAATACTCCATTTAGCACACAAAGGAGGAAGGCAAATAAACTGATGCACACAAAACACAACACATGCACACAAAACCCAGTAATAAATGCATTTCTAATTCTACAAATGCCTGGAGCAAATTTCTGTTTTTCTTTTTTCCTGTTACCTTAAAAAAATGTAATAGGAACAAGTTTATCAGCATTGTAGGACTTTCATTTAGGCAATCTTAAAGAAATGATTTTATTTTAAAGATAACATCTCTAAAGAATGTTTCCTCTTGAGGGTCTTCTAAGAAATACTTGACATAAAGTCATATGTAAGATAGCATTTTAGGGTTCACTGCACTCTGCATTGAGGAGGAATTTCTAGCGATTTTGTATAGCTCTTCTTACAGCCAGCATTTTGTTTTAAGGAAAAACATGACTTGCATATTTAACATTGAAACAGGCCATTTAATGGTCAATGACATCTTTCTAGTGGGTATCAGTCAAGCCTAGCCTCATCCGCTGTCGACCTCTGACTTCTATTGGCTGAGCAGCTTATGGTAAAGTCTGACAAAACATTCAAGACCGATAAAATCGATGTGTCTATGGGCTACTATGAGTGAGGTTGAGGTTTCTATGCTTTATAAGGAAAACTTTTATCTAAGTGTTTCAGCATGAAGTCAAACACGGTAGGAATTCACGCAGATCTCACTACTGAACCTGGTTTTGTGAGATTCTCAAAGCCAAGAGCAAATTTACCAATTTTTGTGAGTCACTCCAGAACCCACATTAAATAAAATCGCATAGAATAATTGAGAACAGAGGGCTGTCACAAGATGTCTGGGGACGAGGCTAAAGCAAGCCATCCAACCATGTTTTGTGCGATGGCATTCGATACAGCACATCACAACCCCCTCCCCCCCCCCCCCCCCCCACACACACACACACATTAAGAAGAAAATGGTGTTAAGGCCTGTAACCAGAAAGGGGGTTAGCCAGGGGTTTTCAGGGAGCTCAAAAGAAACTTTCCACTTGACTGGATTTTCTGCTCAATTAAAAAGAATATTGATAAAAATTGTGAGGATAATATACCTAAGAGAAAATGGTCCACTAAATGACCAAACAAATCAATATGAAAAGGGGATGCGTAAACCAATATTTATACACCAAGTATTATTCTTAATTGCCTCTGCCTCCTGTGAGAATGCGCTGAAGAAGGAGTCCTGATCATTTTCAATGGCCAACCGAGAAGTATGGTAGAGTGTTGTGCAGGACAGCTTGGCCATAGCTGAAGGATGATGATGATGTTGACATTATTGATTAACTGTCCGTTTAGCTTTTTTAAGTGGTGGTGCCAAGTCCTTATCATCGTCATCAGTGTCAATCTCACTGCTATCAGTACAATCCTCACTATCACTTTCTTTCTTTTTACCAATCTTCCACATTTCTTGTTCTGTAAGTGATTCAACAGGGCACCCAGAAATAGTAGACTTTCCAGTCGCTTTTCTTGCTTCAACATGATACAACAAAGCTCTGATGTTCCTTGACACGGCCGACTTGGCTTTTTCCTGCTTAAGCCCGAGCAGCTCGCCTAAGTTAGCAACATCATAAGGTCCTCTCAAATCCAATGGCCCATCTGCTCCACTAGACATAATTACACCACGGCCTTTAGTTGCACGGATAATGTCAGCTGCATTACTAATGACATACCGACGCTGCGTGTTATCACGGATCATTGGACCATATGTAATCTCAAAGCTAACACCTCTATCAATAGCTTGACGAACTTGGGGCATTTTTAGATAGAATGGCAGCCTGGCAGTGAGATCTAAACTGATCAAATCCACTTCCAAAGATGAACATGCTTGAAGAAACAATTTATCAGTGGCCGGGTTGACGGCTAATAGGTCATATTTGTGCAGTGTATCGCTAGCTAGCTGGTGAAGCTGACCATTTTCCTCCAGGGGCACAGTGACGCGATTCAGAACTTGCAAATTCCTATTAACTTTCTTCAAATTTTGGACCCCGGACAGAAGTTCCCAGTCGGTGGGTTCTGGGCAAGGATTATTTTTCTGTTTCGCCACCTTTTTTAGATGAAAGGTAGTGTTGACTGCGATCGTTCTGTATCCAAGTGAAACAGCTTTTACAATGAGTTTTTCCGTGTCTCGCGGATCACTTTGTTTCAGAAGACACAGGTCGCCGAAAGCCGCCATCTTTGCTTTGCGGGGATACTTTGTGTATTGTGCATAAAGAGTCCTGGCATAGGATTTCCAAGGTACACAGGGACACTGACTTTTGTTTGAATAGAGTGTTACTCCCCTCTCCATACTATAATAAGCGAATCGCAGAGTAAGCAAAAATAAAATTAGTAGTAAGAAAATAGAATTCGGAGTGATCTAGCCTGCTAGCCGGCGCTCATTCAGGGTTAATTGGAAATGTTTTGTCTTTAAATATTGGGAGTCCTGTGGCGCGAGCGAAGGCCGAGGTGCCGGCTGGGGCAGCAACAGAATTCCCAAACGCGAAATTGCGGGCGCTTTAAAAAGGGGTAAGTCGCATCGCAGAAAGCGGAACTAATGAAAAATTGCCTACTGGGCATATCCTTCAAGCTGCTAGTTTTCCCGCGTCTCTCCTGTTTATCATTTCCTAAAGTGAAACCGTGTGTTGGGGTTATGGGGGCTAACTGCATGGTCACGCCACTTCTGACCGTGACTGTAAGTGACGTACGTGACGCCCATTTTACTCCTACTCTTCCAGGCTCTTCCATGCTACTAACGACTGTCAAAATTCAACCATGACTTTATGATAGAATTTATACTAGCAGCACAGGCCTACCATCCTAATGGCATCACGTACGATCACCGATCGGCTCATAGTTTACATGAAACATCTAGTAGTTTGCTCTTGAAACGCAAATGCCCTACAATAAAGTCAAAGTAAATAAAAAATGTCTTGTGTTATCCTCTCAAACAATCTCTAAACCTTCACATTTTGTCGTGTTTGTTTGTTATTTGTTTTTTTTTTTTTTTTACATACACAATTTCACACAACCTTAGGATGATAAGCCTGCGCTCAGAGGTCGTTCCAGGGAGTGACAGAGTCATTGTCTCTCCATTGTACTCCCATGTGGTGATAAGTAAACAGTGACTAATGAACAAGGTAGACGTGACTCAGTCGGCAAACAGCCGCATCCGCGCTAGTTGGACGCTAATCCGGCTGTAAACAGATACAGAGATGGAAATCAAGCTACGCTAACCCACTGAAAAAATAACTGTAGGACGACCCAGACCTCGAAGAAAGGGCTATGTACCTTGAAAACTTGGATAACAAAAGAAAAAAAAAATGCTATAAGGCATTGCAAAACGTAGAACTGATAAACAGATAAACAGGAACAAAATGAAACTAGTCATGCTGGCACGAAAACGAAAATCCACAGGGGGTGCTATATAAAAAGTCTGCTGTGGTGATTCTGGAATTTCTATTTTCATTAGCTTGTTACTATTGCAAAGACTAGAAAATATATTTGCAAAAGTCACAATAAGTATCCCCATTAAAGAGTAGAATTAGAACAATCAACGCTTTTCAGTTTAAGCCTGCCTATATAGTTCCATAAAGCGTTTTTATACTTTCTTTAGTTTTTTTTTTCTCAGAGCAGAGTTTTATTTGAACTAAATATAAATTTGGGTTATTTAACGCATAGAACAACACAAAAAAGAATGCCCAGAATACAACAAAAAAAACTAAAGTGGAGCCTCTGAACACACATACTGACAGCTTGTCAGGAAATGACGTTTTACAACCATTTCTAAATACACACACAAGCTGATATGAATGAACTTATCGTCACTCTCGGCATATTTTTCGGTGTCCTTCCTCGCCCAACAGGACGCAATAGGGTATCAATTTACTGAAACGAGATCCCTAACGTCATACGTGTTTGGGGTACGCACGTCTTCACGTTGCTGAAACTCGCCGGCTCGTGACCTTAGAATCATCGAATATTTTATCGATTTGACTTGGTCAAGCTCTATTTTGTTTTCTCAACGAGGACTCTCACAAACGGAGTATGTCACAGGACCCCGAAGCCCGAGTTTCGGTACCCAAAGTTCGCTTTAAGTCCGTGAAACTCAAGCTTCAATTAGTCCAGTATTACGTGGTACTGGGATTGTTGGTAGTGGTTGCGTCGCTCCCGACTGGATTTTTTATTCTTCATCGAGGCCATGCGCCCCACTCACAACCACAAAATGGGTAATTATGCACTAATGATTTCAATGTTGACGTTTTCTGGGGTCATGTGTATAGGATAAACAGTATTTTGGACTCCAAGCAGCAGTCAAACATCAATATTCTCTTACTACAATCTGCTTTCTATGTGATTTTTTTCGGTGCGCTGTTGTACTCGTGAACTTTTGTTATTTTTATGTATTTGGAGAAACAATGCCAATAAGGCCGATAAATGACTTTGAACATAAAGGTTAAACTTCTGTTATTGAGTTATGCGGTTCAAATAGATTTAGTGCAGAGCATAAACGACGACGAAGGTCGCCGTTCTATTCACGTTTTTCTTAGGGCTACGATCAAACCGAGCTCTTCTGTGGTATGGGTCACTCTCCTAACAAAGCAAAGTGTGCATAGCGAATTTCCTGGAATATCCACAACTAGAATTTGTTAGGACTAGATTGGGGTAGACATCTTGCTATGCAAAATTTACGTTCTTTAAAACTTCTAAAGAAGTGGATAATCTCAAAACGGGTTGAAAGCATCCATCACTCTCCCAAGCGCGCGCGCCTTGTCTCCGTCTCTATCTATATCTTCTGACCCAACCCTTTGGGCTTTGGTTAGAAGGCTTTAGTCTATCAGTCGATTTCTTGGTGTTGGCTTTTGAAGGAGTGAAGCCTGTGTTTCTCAGGGTAGATATAATCGCACTGAGGGACCCAGGGTGTAAAGCGCCCCGCTGAGTCTTTGAGGATCCATGTTTCAAAGCTAGGATATATTGTAAGTTTAAATACTCTAGGGTGAAGCGCGGGATTGTGCAGAATTGTTGAGACTCAGATTTGTCCTGTTGAAAATTTGTTGGTTAGACACTAGTGGCTTAGCTTCACAAGTGGCCCGCGGTTATTTGGTGTATTTTCTAATGAATATAAAGGTTCAGGACACCTGACAAAACACTTACTCCCTATGTTTGTTGATGTTTGTCTCTGTTCATTTATACTAGCTCCAAGCCTAGTGAGGGAGTACCACTTGTATTCGAGTTCTTACCTACGGATAGCGCAAGCGATAAAACCGAAGCTAACACAACACAACCAGGTAGGCTTACAGGTACCGTTTAGACAATTTTGCTTCCTTTTGGAGGGGTGAGGGGTGAGGGTTTCCTTATTGATTTCTTGCATTTGCTTGGGGGGAGGGGAGAGCCGGTAACGTTTTCTTTGGGACATTTCGCGTCTACTGCTAGCTTGCAATGCAGGCATTTACCCGGTGTTTTTATACTGAAAAACCAGCCTCGAGCGATTCGTAGCCCCTCCTCCCGTTTTTCATTTCGCAGTGGCTATATGTCCGACAGGGGGGGTGGGGGTGGGTATATTCATTTTTGGGGGGAGGGGTGGGTTTAACCTTGCAGGCGTTTGCCGTATAGAAAGCTCTCGCGAACAAATCCACTTATAGATCTCACAAGGGTGTTAGATAAATTGCGCTACGCAAGGGAATTGTTGTTTCAAATATTTTAATAGAAAATAGGCAAAATGACGATTTTCAATGGAATAATTTTTCGGAAGCGATAAAAATCGCTAAAAAGCGGGAGATTTGGTGGTCATCGCGGGAGAGCGGGAGAAGGGGTCCAAAATCTTGAGACTCCCGCCTAATGCGGGAGAGTTGACAGGTATGCAGTCGGGCAGTCGGGAAAGGTCCTCGATGGACTAAATGCCAGACAGTTTTCAATGTTTTCAAACAACCCAGTAAATTGTCGACCAAGTAAGTTAGAAGTATCTATATTTGATGAGAAAAGGAAAGCAAACCTGAATTGAGCTTTGTTGTATCTGTATTGGCTGTTTTCCATCGTCTATGTACACCATAGAATCGTTATCAAAGTGACATTGAATTTTATCTCCTACAAATGTCGGGACAGGTCTTCGATGGACTATAAGCCCGACAGTTTCCAATTTATTCAAATAAGCCAGTAAATTGCCAGCCTAGTGAGTTCAAAGTATCCTATATTTGTTCAGAAAGGGCAAGCGATTCTGAATTGAACTTTGTTGTCGGAATCGAATGTTTATCCTCACTTGAATACACTATAAAATCGTTATTTTAGTGACACGCATTTTTTTCTACTACAATAACACAGTCGGGAAAGGTGTTTTCTCGGTGTTTATAGTGTAAGAAACAAAAACTTTCTTTTTCGACAACAAAGCGCATCAGATTCCCTTTCTAAACAAATATATAATACTTTGAGCTCACAAGGTTGACAATTTACCGTGATATTTTAGCAAATTGGGAGAACTGTCGACATTTAGCAGCATATTGTAAAAAAATCCAGTGCCACTAAAATTACGATTCTATAGTGCACATAGTCAACAGAAAGCGTTTAATACCAATAACAAATCTCAACTCAGAATTGCTTGCCCTTTCTGAACAAATAATTATCTTTAAGATCCCGAAAATTTGAAGGCGATATCTTAAAACCTGTCGCGAGGTTACGCCCGACAAGCTCGAGTTCTCGCCTCAAAATAATACGCTAGAAAAGTCAAATATTTGGCGTAAATTCACGGTCAACAGGTGACGGGAAACAGAAAAGGCCCATTTTTAGCCGTCTTTTTTTTGCAAAAATAAAGGTTTTGCAAAAACCACAAAAACAGATAGTGGTGTCAAATTTACCTTTACCAAGACCTTAAGGGTTTATTTGAATAAATTGAAAACTGTCGGGCATTTAGTCCATCGAGGACCTTTCCGTACTGTCGGGCATATAGCCACTGCGTTTTCATTTATGCTCAAAATCCAAGATGGCGAGGTAGCTTGATGCATTCTAGTGTATGTCTTTACAGCCCAACAATAAAGTCACAATTTAAATGTGGATTTTTAGCACTTTACTGGTATAAATAACACCAATGCAGTGAATTCTGAAAGAGTGGGTTTGTTCTCCAAAGATGACTAACACTGTTGTTTTCCCGCCATTGCGCCTAGTTCCCATTCCCTTGTGTAACCAGCCCCTAGTACCAGATCGCTTCAACATCTGCCGTCTGCCGTGTGATTGGAGCTCTATGTCACTGCTGACCTATCGCATGTACTACGGGCTCATGGTTGTTGGCTTCTGGTTGGCTGTTTTCGCTGCCATTTTTACTATCATCACGTGGTCTAAAATTCCATCATTGTGAGTATCTGAAATCTGGCTTAGATGGAAAGCTTGAGATGTTACTCGTGTATTAGAATGGGACGGGCTCAGTGCCCACAGAAACCAAAACCGACGCGTTGCCAGGGCTCTTGTGAAGGGCTTCTGTGATAGTTATCATTATAATGCTGAAAATCGCCAAGCTGGCGATTATTTTGACGAGACCGCCATTGGCATTGCTGGCCTGTTTTATTATATATTTATATTATAATTTCATTCTGTTGTTACTAAAGACATATTAAACATAAATTTCAGGCGAAAGTTCCCTCACAATCTGCGCTTTTATCTGATAGTATGTTGTATCGTATTAGGTAAGTTTTGACTCTTCACTGATGCGTATTTATGCCTGTTCAGAGCCCGTTAACTGCAATGAGAAGATTTATTATGTTGTTTTGCAGCTTGCTGTAAGATGCTTCCTTTGCGTATCGGGCTGAAAAAGATTTTCTGTGACAAGATTGAGTACTGGTCGTCAACTGGAAACTCTTCGCCATATATAACTATTCAAGGTAAGGGAATAGGTGCCAAAGTTTCACATGATGTCTTGGAACCACGTGATATTTGGTCCACGGGAACACTGTCGTGCATATCAATTACATGTTTATATGATGATAGTGATAAAAATAATAATAAAAATAATTACATAGGTTATCAGCATTTATTGCGGCCAATAGACTGAATAACATGATTACAAGTGTCAGTCAGCGATACGTCAATAAAGCAACAGATACAATAAAAATAGTCTGGTTTTTTCATTACCTCGCCCTCGTCACGTGACATGTCGTTTGCTTGTCGTTTTTTGGTCATTAATTCACCCTCGTCACGTAACATGTCTTTTGCTTGTCTGATTTCAGGCATTTTTTTCATTACTTCACCCTTGTCACGTGACATGTCTTTTGCTTGTCTGGTTCCAGGCCCTTTTTGTCATTTCTTCACCCTCGTCACGTGACATGTATTTTGCTTGTATGATTTCAGGGGTTTTTTGTCCCTATTTCTCCCTCGCCACGTGACATGTACTTTGCTTGATTTCAGGGGTTTTTTGTCACTATTTCTCCCTCGCCACGTGCATGTGGGCCGTGTGTTTTGTCGCCAACACCTACGCGGTGGTTGTCAAGGACAACCGAAAACTATTTGACCGCCCGACACTTCTTCACTTTGCCCAGTCTCTCGCATGTTGGCTCGTGCCCGCTATCATTATAGCCTGCGGTTACTATTCTAAGTACCCCGATCCATTGTATACGATAGCGTTCATTGACTGGATGGGCGCAATGCCTTCTGGGAACACCACGGCCTACGTTTCGCTCACGCTGCCGATGCAGATCACGCTGGGCGTGTCCTTGTGTTTACTGTGGAACATCACGTGGTACATCCGAAGGGTAAGAGATCACATTCACGTATTTCCACGTCGTTTCTCACATTCCTGCCCCATTTGCACGCATGCCCATGCCAACACCCATACAATCTATCTCTTTCTCACGCATTTCCAAGGCATCAATCGTGCTTCTCTCGTGTTTTTCTGATGTTTCTCATGTGCTTTTCTAGTTTTCCCAACGTGGAATTATCCAGTTTCTCACGTGGTTTTTCGCGTAATTGTATTCTCGTGTTTCTTACGTTTTTTTTTCTCGAGTTTCTAACTGGGTTTCTCGTGTTTCTCTAGTAGTTTTCTCGCGTTTGTTACGTGGGTGTACGTGTACGTACGTGTTTCCCGCGTGGATTTCACGTGTTTCTCATTTGTTTTTTTTTCGTGTTTCTTGCATGGGTTTCTCGCGTTTCTTACGTGGTTTGCGCGTGTTTCTCTCGTGGCTTTCTCGTGTTTCTCGCGTGGATTTCACGTGTTTCTCATTTGTTATTTTTCGTGTTTCTTGCGTAGGTTTCTCGTGTTTGTCACGTGGTCTTATCGTGTTTCTTTCACGTGTTTCTTTTGCGTTTTTCGTGTCTCTTGCGTGCGTTTCTTGTGTTTCTCACGAGGTTTTCTTGCAGGCTCGGCTGGATAACACGCGCCACACGATCCGTGCAGACGAGGACACTAAATCAATGTTGCGAATCGAGCGTCAGTTCAGGAGTATGGCGGCGGTGCTGATGGTGGTACTTGGTGTAGGATTATCCATTACTACATTCATCACATACCACATGGACAATATCATGCACAGCGCCGAGGAGTTTATCTATTGCCTTAAGGTACGCATCCATGGGACACGCATTCATGGTGTACGCATCCATGGGGCACGCATCCATAGGGTACGCATCCATGGGGTACGCATCCACAGGGCACGCATCCATGGGGTACGCATCCATGGGGTACGCATCCACAGGGCACGCATCCATGGGGTACGCATCCATGAGGTACGCATCCATGGGGTACGCATCCATGGGGTACGCATCCATGGGGTACGCATCCATGAGGTACGCATCCATGGGGTACGCATCCACAGGGTACGCATCCATGGGACACGCATCCACAGGGCACGCCTCCATGGTGTACGCATCCTTGGGGCACGCATCCATGGGGTACGCATCCATGGGGCGCGCATCCATGGGGTACGCATCCACAGGGTACGCATCCATGGGACACGCATCCACAGGGCACGCCTCCACAGGGCACGCTTCCTTGGGGCACGCATCCATGGGGTACGCATCCATGGGACACGCATCCACAGGGCACGCCTCCATGGTGTACGCATCCTTGGGGCACGCATCCATGGGGTACGCATCCATGGGGCGCGCATCCATGGGGCACGCATCCATGGGGTACTCATCCATGGGGCGCGCATCCATGGGGTACGCATCCACAGGGTACGCATCCATGGGACACGCATCCACAGGGCACGCCTCCACAGGGCACGCTTCCTTGGGGCACGCATCCATGGGGTACGCATCCATGGGACACGCATCCACAGGGCACGCCTCCATGGTGTACGCATCCTTGGGGCACGCATCCATGGGGTACGCATCCATGGGGCGCGCATCCATGGGGCGCGCATCCATGGGGCACGCATCCATGGGGTACTCATCCATGGGGCGCGCATCCATGGGGTACGCATCCACAGGGTACGCATCCATGGGACACGCATCCACAGGGCACGCCTCCACAGGGCACGCTTCCTTGGGGCACGCATCCATGGGGTACGCATCCATGGAGTACGCATCCATGGGGCACGCATCCATGGGACACGCATCCATGGGGTACGCATCCATGGGGCACGCATCCGTGGAGCGCGCATCCATGGGTACGCATCCATGGGGTACGCATCTAATGGACACACATCCATGTGGTACGCATCAATGAGGTACGCATCCATGGGGCGCGCATCCACATGGTACGCATCCATTTGGCGCGCATCCATGGGGTAGACATCCATGGGGCACGAATCCATGGGTTACGCATCCATGGGGCACACATCCGTGGGGTACGCATCCATGGGGTACGCATCTATGGGACACACATCCATGGGGTACGCATCAATGGAGTACGCATCCATTTGGCGCGCATCCATGGGGTAGACATCCATGGGGCACGAATCCATGGGGTACACATCCATGGGGTACGCATCCATGGGGTACGAATCCATGGGGTACGCATCCATGGGGTACGAATCCATGGGGTACGCATCCATGGGGTAGACATCCATGGGTTACGCATCCATGGGGTACGCATCCATGGGGCACGCATCCGTGGGGTACGAATCCATGGGGTACGCATCCAGGGCGCTCGCATCCATGCGCACACATCCATGGGGTTCGCATCAATGGGGCACGAATCCATGGGGTACGCATCGCACGCATCCATGGGGCACGCTTCTATGGAGCACGCATACATGGGGTACGCAACCATAAAATGATCAAAATGACTCCCCTCCGATCCTTTCTCTTGCATCCTTTCTCAGACATGCACTTTGTTAAGTTGAGATCTATCATCTGATAGGTTTGGAATCTCTCCCTCTCCCTTCCCCCTCCTATTAAACTTTGAAAGTTCGATTTTAAATACTGCGGAAAGAGGTATATGGGTCAACATTGATTATGGAGGATGTTGGGAGGAGAGAATTCTAAAAATACGTGGAGACTAGAGATCTTCTCGGATCCGCATGAGATAATTCTGGCGAAAGAAAAAAATTAACTGATTAAGAACGTGACTTATTTTTCTGACTATCACTACAAAATTACAACCATCCTCTCATCATGATTATCTAACAAATGTTGTGACATCTGATGTCCTATGTTTTTCTGGTTGTAGAACTACTCCCAGTGTCAGCCAGTTGACTTGTGGGTACCCTTGTTCGTCGCTACCATGCTAGCTCCCAGCATCCTTTGCATCGTCTTCTTCTTTCTTCTCTTTATGAACAGAGACTGCCGTCAGATTTGGACCTCGTGTTTTCAGCGCGTTGCTCGGGTCACTACCGTCTGTCGACCCGTAGCAAAAGCATCCGAGGAAATCACGAAATCCCGGTGCTCCTCCACCCTTACGATCCTGTCCGAGAGGCGCATGTCCGACTTCGCACTGCGTGACCTTGTGCGGCGCGAGAAACCACGCTCGTCTTCGGCACTTTGCGTGCACTCTTTAACACCCAACACCAGGCGTCTACTGTCGCCTCTAACTCGAGATTCACGCCCTCGCAGCTCCTCTACACCTTCCCCCCATTTCCCAGTATCGGTCACTAATATGGAGGTCAACGGGTCCACTTTGTCGCGTGCTGAAGAATCAAAGCGTTTCACCATTGAGGTCCATTTGATAGATGACATTACTAGGCATCGTGCAGATGACGTTCGACGTGATTGGTCAGGTTCCGACCAAGTGAACACTGATGGCAGTATAATGAAAGGGGTGGACTCTAGTAACGTCACAGCTACCACAATTCCTAAGAATGTAACTGATTCAAACACAGAAGATCTTATTGAAGAGACTAAAGGCTACGTTGATACGGATTCAAGAACTGTCGACAAAGCTGATGACATTAGAGAAACAAGACCAAATGGACAAATAAGGTATAATGAACTCAGCCGCGCATATTCTATCAATACGAGACTATAAAATAAGAATCAATTTGTCTGTCTATATCGAGGTTCCGCTATGAAGGGAGTCACCTCGTCCTTATTCTTCTTATCTTGTAAATGTATTAGATAATTGCTTAAATTTGCATGTCCTTGTAATGTTGTGACGAGTTTGAGGATTCATTATACTACACATCGCGAGGTGACCAAAAGACTAAAGAAATACTCTAAAACTATTTCGCAGCTCCTCCCAACTTGTATATATGGAATATATGGTGTTTAACAGCACAGAGGAGGAACAGAGGAATTACGATACTGGATTTTACGGTAACCTCGATTTTACGATGGCATTCCTTTCTCCTGGGGTAAATACAGTGAAATGTACAAGAAATTACCTCGACCTTAAGATATTGGTTACAACGATATTCTTGATTTTACGATACATTTTCTATAGCCAGAGGCATATCGTAAAATCCCGGTTGCATTGTACCATATTTGACCAAAGGGAAAGAGAGAACTTCCTCTTGCGATTCAAAAACATTATAATATTTTACATATTGATTAAATCACTGATTATAGAGGTTGTTCTTCCTTTTTTGTCTTTCTGCATACATCATAGCCGTAGCAGGGTATTATTAGGGGGGGGGGGGGGGGCACAATACATTAAGAATACATTGGTGGCACAGCCACGTCCATATTGGTCATTTCCTGAAAATGTTTGAAAAATTAAACCTTATGATTTAATCTGGACGTCATAAGTTAAAAGCTAGCAGAGGGCTCTTTCGTCTGTATTTCGCTGGGCTGAACGCCAGTCCACATTGCATGCCCGCACCTAGGGGGTTGCAAGGGTGCCCCCCCTCAACAGCGGTCCACTTTCGGTTCGCAATGGACGCCCTATTTGTAGACAAAACTATACAGCATAATGGAATAAGATAAGGCTTTCTAGATCACCCTGGTAATTCTTAAATCTATAAGTCAAACTTTTTTTTGGTAACCGCCTAACCAAGCGCACCCGAGGAGCAAGGCCTCCGGGCCACAGCCCCGCGCCCCTTAGGGGGTTACCCGTCACACCTTCCGGTGGTATATACTTACTTAGTTAGTTGGCATACTACCATAAGGGTGAGGTGGGAGGGGCGAAAAACACGCGAATCCAGTGTTGAGTCGAGCGAGATTTGCAAACCTCTCAGACAGGAAGCAAACGTGCCAACAGGCCGCAACAAGACCCAGGAGCGCGCGGTCATCCTCGATTTAACTTATGCTAAATTGCGCTTTATGCTATGTAGCATAAGCTACATAGGAGATACTGCAGTGGCGTAAAAAAATCATTTTTTTTGTTTCTTTGGGGGTAGTCATATCTTGTATCAGAAAAAAATCCCCACTTTTTTGGATGTCGCACCCCCCCCCCCCCCCCCCCCAAGAAAAATCATCGGCACGGGCCTGCATGCTAACGAAACAGCGCATACCATAATTATTGATTCTTTAAAAACAAAAGGTTCTCAAAGGAGTAGAAGGAAGTATAAATAAATTTTTAAACTGTGGAAAGGTAAGAAAAATAGACCAAGGTACAAGTTAACAAACCAAAGTACGGTAGGACGGAGATGCTTGAAACTGGTAGTCGATTGTGATTGGTTCCTTGGTATTTCTTGCGTTATACTCGACTGAACTCTAAAACAAACATGTCTAACTCGTGGTCACATGTAGGTGAAATTCGGTCTTACCATCCGCTAAATGCATAATTCTCGCGCGCATGTTATAACGATGGGACTTGGCGAATGCCATGGAAGAAACGAGTGATCCGTCTTGTAGAAATATCAAAGTTATCCTAGTCGGCGACAGCGAGTGTGGTAAAACTGCGCTTTTGAATGCGTACGTAAGAAATCAATTCAATGAGGTAAAATCAATGATTTTCTAACTCTGAATTGAACGGAATTTAACTAATATTTAAGCGATATTCAAACATCTTCGTTATTATTTCCATGATTCCATTTAGAAATACGAAGCAACGGTATTCAACAGTTTATCGACCGCAGTTGAAGTGGACGGGGAACGGATAGAACTCACTCTTTGGGATACATCTGGTGAGATTGCGTAAATTATTTTTATGGCTTTTTTCCAGTCATCACTTTAAAGCCGTATTTGTATTCACTATTTCTCGTAGAAAAGTAATCCATGGTCGATTCTTCCATAATAACCTAGTTTAATGTTCAGATACATGTACGCTTGTAGATACGTAGTCTAGACAATTAGTATGTTATGGAATGTGAAATGGATTGGTGGAAAGAATGGAATACATATCTCTCCCTGTAAATACATTTTTAATTTTATTTTTGGTTAGTTAGAAAGCTGTCACAACACAGTACGTCACTGGTATGATAGACTAACATAAATTGTTAGTAGGGGGACAAAAAACTTCATTCTT
Organism: Nematostella vectensis; assembly: GCF_932526225.1. Taxonomy (NCBI): domain Eukaryota; kingdom Metazoa; phylum Cnidaria; class Anthozoa; order Actiniaria; family Edwardsiidae; genus Nematostella; species Nematostella vectensis. The sequence continues at coordinate 11,730,467 of NC_064035.1, read as the reverse complement.
TGTATTCCCTCCCTTCCCTACTCTCCTATATTACTGTGATTTCGAGGATTCTTAAAATTTTCGACAACAATTTCCAAAATGGCTTTGCACTTCCATCATCAAGTTTTGAATTTTAACGGTACGTGTTTTGTACCCTTTAATTAAACAATGCATTGCATTGAGTTGGATTGGATGGAAGCCATCAAAGTGTAGGCCAGTCAAACAGTTAAAGGCTTTTGATTGACAGAAGCCAATTTTATTGTTGATTGGAATTTATGAGGTAGTTTGCAGATTACTCAAAATTACAGTTATACGAGATAAAAATACTTTTTTACATTTTGTTGCTGTGATGTAGCAGATTGATTGATCTAAAGCAATCCTGTTCATTCCCTTCTAGGTCATGAAAACTATGTTGCAGATTGATTTATTGTTCTAAAGTAATCCTGTTTATTCCTTTCTAGGTCATGAAGACTATGACCATGTCCGTCCCCTCTCCTACAACAACGTGGATATTGTGCTAATTTGTTTTGACATCAGTCGACCCAAGACAGCTGATAGTATTTTAGAAAAGGTACAACATTAAGAAAAAAGGGGTAGGGGGGAGGGTAGAGGGCACCCTCTAACATTAGCGCAGACAAACGGCACTCCCCTAGCCTGTGTAGTGGCTCAAGGGAGAGGAACGGGGGAGAGGAGGAGAGACATCAGCCTATTCACTTCCCTCTCCCCTTCCCTTGAGCTGCTACGCAGGCTAGCACTCCCCTAGATGAGTTTTTTTTTCAACATACAAAAAATTGGCAGATACTTCTACTTCATAGATAGCATTATTATACAATACAGACTTATTTTACTACTTGCAGTGGATCATAGAAGTATGTGACTTATGTCCAAACAAACCAGTGCTTCTTGTCGGATGCAAGCAAGACCTTCGCTCAGAAGTCAACATAGTATCCAAACTGGCCAGCAAGGTGTGTCAGCAGCCTGTAACTTCACTTGAGGTTAGTGTATTACCATTGAATGTTTAAATTTTGTCTAGTTTATCAATTTAAAGTTTTATCACATTTAGAAACCTTCTGAAGGAGCAGAGATGACAAGAATTTAATTTTGTGATGGGGAAAGAGGAGGGTAGGGTTTCAAATGAGACTAGCTTTGACCCCTGACATATCCAAGAGAGTTCAGAGAATATGGGGTGTATTGGGTCTAACAAGTAAATCACTGGCCTCAGAATAGTTTAAAAACTGCCATTTGTTTTTTCACACTCTTGGCCATTTTTCCTGATTGGTCACAAGACCCAAATTTCTATCAAAATACACAGAACAGTCAATACTCTATCACCTTTCTATCTATTCAACTAGTCAATTCAAGCTATTCAGTGGTTATCCACATAATTTCTTATCTTTGGTAATGAGCAGGATGGGGTCAAGACCCCTCTGGGCCATGCCCAACACCATTTGAAGTTTTACTCTTTTTCCTTTGCCTTAATCCAAGTTAAATTTAGATTTATTTTTCTTAAGAGAATAATAAGATACAAAAGTCCAACTCAATCCCAGCCAACGTCACCTATGGTGAAAACAATATTTCTACACCCCTGGGAAAGGCTGAGGTTTTCAATAGATACTTTTTCTCCACCTTCACAAAAGAAGAAGAGGTAATATCACCAACCAACATGGAGCGTTCTCTATTTGACAGTATTACACTCAGCGAGAGCAAAGTCTTCTAAGTTCTGTCTAATCTTGACACGCACAAAGCCCCCGACCCTGATGGAGTACCCACTGCTGTTCTAAAGGAATGTGTGCTCAAGCTCTCGCCCTCTCTCTGTGCCCTCTTCAATATGTCCCTTGTCTCTGGCAAGGTTCCTGCAGAGTTGAAAGAAGCCTTTGTTGTACCTGTACACAAAAAGGGGAAAAAGGATTATCTCACCAACCACCGGCTAATCCCTTTGCTTTGCATCGTTTCCAAAGTACTAGAAAAGTGTATCTATGCCCACCGGGAAGATTTCCTGAGTATCCTATTGGACAGTTCCCAACATGGTTTTCTAAGAGGGCATTTTATGGTAAGGCAGTTGCTGTCCTCCTACCACGAGATTGGTCAGGCCCTAGCAAGGTCTGCATTCAAACATATTTCTTCTAAATGTTGCTAAAGCTTTTGACAGTATGTCTATCACAGTCATCTGCTATTCAAGCTTTTTCGGTATAGAGTTGATGAAAGTCTACTTAAGTGGTTTGGGAGCTATCTCATGGGACATGGCCAGCGCTGTGTAGTCCACAGCTTCACATCAGGTTGGTGTCCTGTTCCATCTGGAGTCCCTCAAGGCAGTATCCTAGGCCCTCTGCTGTTCCTTGTTTATGTAAACGATCTCCCTGCTGCTACGGAGAACTCAACTGTGGCTCTTTTGCCAACAACTCAAGTGCTACTGCACCATCAACTCTCCTGCTGACTGTGACTTGTTGCAAGAAGACCTTGACAGTTTGCTGTGCTAGAGCAGGGGTTGGTGTCTAAAGTTCAACACATCTAAGTGTGAGGCCCTAACACTGACACGGAAGAGACAGCTCACCACATATAACTATCAGCTGAACTGTACCTCTCTAAAGCGAGTTAGTCAGGCTAAGGATCTTTTATGGGGCCCCGCCCTGTTTCATGTTCGGCACCTTTGGAAGCTAACAAATAAATAAATATGAGATTTAAATTGTTGCTTACATGTGTTTTTTTCTATCTTTTTCAGGGTAGGAAGCTTGCTGATAGAATTTGTGCACTAGATTACATTGAATGCTCTTCAAAGACAATGGACTTCCAATTGGAGAAAGTATTTGAAATGACAACTTTGGCAGCAATTAATAAACTTAACAATCATAGAAAATCAAGGAGGAGAAAACAAAGCAAAAGTGAAAGGGCTTGTGTAAGCTGTCTCATTTCTTAAACTCTTATAAGCAATTTTTTTTTTTTGGGGGGGGGGGGGGTTGTAGATCAACACATTTAATAAATAAGTGGTTCAATTTATGCAAACTATACAAAATGTATTTTTTCTTACAAAGAGTGGTCACAGGCAACCCAACTTCAGAGTGCTTATTTTATCACTATATTTTCTATTTATTAGTGTTGATAAGACTACACGGCAGTAACAGATCTAGTGAGGATTTTAAAAATAATTAATCAAATAAACGTTACCTTTCATGAGTGTGTTTTCTTTTGTGTCTTGAGGGGACTCCAGGTGAAGGGAGTACTCTTTACTCGCGAAGTGAGCAGTGATGCCGCGAAGCGGCTGATCGAGCGACGATGTCAATCTCCCAGGAAAATTGAGAATATCTTAAACGGTTCTTGTATTTGAAGCACAATACCTTTTTTTTTTAGCTTTCAAGGTTGGCAAGTATGTAATATTGAGGAACTACCTTTCATGGTCCAAATGTAGGCTGCTTAATTAACTTGGGTATAGTTCAAATTCTGCACTCCCTAGCTGTCTTAGACACAATTATGACCCTTAATAAAATGAATGAAGCAAATTCAAGTGGAATTGTAGAAGTGTTTGAAACTTCAGGATTCAATCATGTTTTCTATTCAAAAAAAGGTTGCACTTGATCAAGAACTTTGATCAAATTGCAAAGCATTATCAGGCCCGTAGCCAGGATTTTGAGCGGGGTGGTTCGTTTATCCATTTCAGCGGACCAGAGTATACCCCTCTCCTCGCCTTATTACATTAGAAAATCAATCTTGTATTTAAAATGTTTTTGATAGGGTACTTTTTAACATATAGCGATAATAATAAAGATAATTATAAAAATATTTTTATAGTCATTTTAAAGACATATTGATGTGCACCGTATATCTTCAGTCAAAGGTTATATATATATTTTTTGCTATAAGCGGATCTTCAAGCCGGGTGGGGGGAACCCCCCCTGGCTACGGGCCTGATTATGGATAGTGTATATCAGTAGTGGATCTATGGGGGATGTTAGGGGATTTAACCCTGACTGCCGCCCCTTGGGCTGTCTTTTTTGATTGATTTCATTGTGTCTGTTCATTCCAAAATCGTTACGAAGGTAAAATAATGACAATTTTTTTGTCAACCCCCCCCCCCCTACCCCCTGGCAAAAAGCTAGATCCGCCCCTGTATAATATAACTATTTTTAAAAACACATGAATCATTTATAGTGGTTTTCAAAAACCAGTGGAATACTATTTAGTATAATAACTTAGTATAATAATTTAGTTTAATAACTAATACACTGGAATGTCTTTGTTCCTGGCTTGACTATTACACTTTAACAAATACATTTTGTTGCACAGGATTTTGAAAACCACTCTATACAAGAATTGTGACTCAAGCCAATCTTTTTTTCAATCATAAAATCCTCCAGTGTTTTGCCAAAAAAGAAATGCCAGATTGCCCAGTAGTCAACCCATAATGAACTCATAGCAAATACACATTGTAATGTCAAAATCAAAACAGTTTTAATAACAAATTTTACTAGAGTTATTTGAAGAAACCTGTGAACTGCAGTAGTCTTTTTTCAGAGATGTAAATGGATTCTGACCCCCCCCAAAAAGTATGACTGGGTTGATGTCAGTGTGCAGAAAATGCAGAGAAAGATGAAGGCCACAGCAGAAAAAAAGACCTGGATGATCATGGCATTTTCCAATGGGAACTGGTGCAGCATAAATGTGTTAGTAAGACCCCTTAGTAAAGGAAAAAGCTCTATTCAGTTCTTTGTTATTTGCTCTTTACTGCATCTTTTATATTTGTTCTTCTTCCTCCTGGATGCACCATTTTCACAATTATCCATTACAATTTGTGAATTGTTTCAGGCATGACTAATGTAAGATTGTTAGACCCCGACTTCTAAGAGGGTTTGACTAACTAGAAGATTACCATTAAATGGGAGGATTATACAGAACACGTACCAGAAATGCATTAAAATGTGGGTAAAGATGGATGTATAAAAGTGCTATTGTGTTTACATAATAAACAGGCTTAAATGGTAAGCGCAATAACCAAAATTTTAGTTCAACTCCCCCCCCCCCCCCCCCCCTTATCGTGCCAATAGGGGCACCAGTCATTATTTCTTTCAAGCTTTGCCAGCACTATCACTATCTTCTCTGGTCAATTACTTTGCATTTTTTAGCTGACTTGAGAGCCAATCAAGTCCCTCGTACAAGCCATCACCACTGGTTGCGCATGTTGCTTGGATATACCACTGTCTATTTCGCAGACTGTGTAGGCCAAGTTTGTCAGTGATCTCAGCTGCATTCATGGCATTTGGTAGATCCTAGAAAGGATGAAATGAAAGTATTATGGCCGAATTTGTTGTTGTAAGACTTTAAATCCACTTCTCATCTGGAAATAGTAATCAATGGGGGGGGGGGGGGGGGGGGGGGAATGAATAGGGGTATGTAAATCCGCCGATCCGCAACATTTTCGGGGCAAATCTGTGGATCCGCAGAAATTTTTTTAGAAATCGGCATGATTTGACAGATAAACAATAGCATCGATTGAAATTAATTTAAAATCCGAAATTCGACCGTCATAATCCGAAATCCATGCCCAAATTATCAACAGATCCGTGATCCGCCGTATTTCCAAAATCCGTCAATCCGCTGAAATAATCATCAAAATCCGTAATCTGTGAGCATTTCGGGGCTGAATCCGCTGATCTGCGAACCTATTCACCCCCCCCCCCCCCCCATCAATCCTACCACCGCAACCCATCAAAAGGGTTTATGATTTGCCGAAGTTTTGCAACAACAAACTCGGCTAAGGGAAAAGGGACCTTAGCTATAGGAGAGCAACATGTATGACCACGGCAGAAAAAAATAGTTGTGGATGGTGAATTCCAAGATGCCTGTAAAATTGTGTTTTGTCAGATACATTTTAGCTGTTTCCATCAAACCATGATGTGAAAACTCCAACTTTTATGTTCAATTGTGGACGCCAATGTTTGTCATGTAAACATGTTTGTTACTATAGAATATTGTCCTTAGTTCATTTTCATCTGTTTCTAGCCCTAATGTTTTGCTTATTCCACTGTTCTGTTTGGAATAGAACACCAAGTATGAGCAGTTTTATTTTTTTCAATACTGTCCTAGGTGCATGGCACAATCTTTAGGTCTGTATTGAAGTTGTAGGCCACCCAAGAGATATTAGATTTGCCGATATAGGATATGCAAAATATTTTGGTAGAGGGGTTATTAGTGAAAAGAAATCACAATAATAGGGGGTTAAATAACAAATGTGTTAAAAAGCCCCCACACTGTATATAGGGGGGTCTCATAAGCTTGACAGTGCCAAAGCCTAGATGCACTCTGTATTCATTTCTCTTCATAACACCATAGTTAACACACACCTAGTTGTTTGAACTACATAACTATTAAAAACAATTATTTCTCAAGCTCAAATGGACTTAAGAGCCAAAAGTTCATGGTTCTAAAGTCCAAATGGGCAATTGACTCATGAGGCATAATTGTTTTAATCAAATCTCACTATAGGTCAATTTATAAAGCCAAAAATGATATCATGTCTGAACATTTGCCACTTTTTGCTTTCAAGTTCTACTTTTCACTAGAGAGGCAATAACTTCCCTACTGAAAGGATATAGCTAATTAAAATGCTGCAATGATGATAGTCCACCAGTGTGACTTGACTAACTGGTATGTATCATATTAATTCAGGCCTGACAGCAGTGCAGACTGTCTTGCAATGTAAACTATTATCAAATGTAGTGCATGTTAAAAATATTGCTAATATGTTATAATAAACTTTTTTTTTATTTATTTAAACTACCATTCTGGTAAAATTTACACATCGACAAATCCATATAACAAATAGATACCTACATTTTTACTTGAAATGTGAACGTGTAAATACAAACATTGTGTAATTACTATTGCATTATACTAGAACCATTGAAGACTGAAGGCCTCTCTGCAGATGGCTTGAAGAATGTTTATCAATGAAACTGTACATTAAGATTTTTACAAAATATAACTCTTGCCTATCTGGTTTGATGACCTTCCTGGAGCTTACAATGAAAATCATGGAAATTATATGGTATTATGAAATTACATAAGAGGACTAGAAACACAGCTGCTAGTTAACACAATGATCTGTGGAACACATAAAGCACAATATTCCCAACCCAGCAGTACGAGTGGCATTCTATGAAGAGACACGCCAGGTGGAGACTATGACAGCTTGTATCCTAGTAAGTATCATATGATAAAATGAAATGTATTCACACGAGTGTGAAACCTTCGCCCTCACAACATCCTTCCCCCCAATTGTGCTAACAGCACACCAGTCATGATTTCGTCCAAGCTTCGCATATTAAGTGAGGTAAGTTGATCTCTGTTTTGGGTTGTCTTCCCTGACCATTTACTGTTTACTCTTTAGTGTATTTGAAAGCCAATCAAGTCCCTCGTACAATCCGTCACCACTTGTTGCGCATGTTGCTTGGATATACCACTGCCTATTACGCAGACTGTGTAGGCCAAGTTTGTCAGTGATCTCAGCTGCATTCATGGCATTTGGAAGATCCTGAAAAATAAATGTGAGTCATCATACAACTCCTGATAGTATTATGAGAACACAAATTCAATAAAAAATAAAATAAAAAATACCACCCTGTGCATTTGCATACCATGCCAACACACTATGGCAAACTGCAATAATGATTAGAAAGGGCCCTGGATATGTTCGGGTCTACAGAGTTATTTTCTTTCGGACACTCGTAATGGTACATCGTCCATAATAAATTAGTAATCTTCACCTATTTTTCAGTTCATAACAACGAGATGTCCGAAATAAAGGGAAGGTGTCCGCCAAGGTGATTCTATTAGGACTTTTAAACCAGATAATAGCAGTTAAGGCAACATAGGCACGAGTTTTCTTTTCTTTCGGGTAATATTACTGACCTAACCGACTAATAGTTTTATCTCGTTTAGAACTCAAGTTTAAACGGGGTGGGTGCCTGTGCTTTATAACTTTTACAACAACTGAAACATATCAGCCATCGCCAAAAGAATTTTCAGAATTCAAAGAACACAAGCGAGCTCCTATCTTACTTATTTAGTTTTGGGATTGTATCAATAAACTCATACCTGTTTGTTGGCAAAAACAAGTAAAACTGCATCGCGAAGTTCGTCTTCGTTCAGCATTCGATTTAACTCTTCTCTCGCTTCACCAACACGCTCACGATCGTTGCTGTCTACTACAAAAATTAGTCCTGAAACCGGAAAGAACGGTTTAATAACAATAATCCATGGTAGCATTTCACGTGCAATGTTCTATTAAAGAGGTTCAACGATCAAATTCCAAATGCCCGACGTGAGAAAACAGAGAGCAAACATACCTTGAGTGTTTTGGAAGTAATGTCTCCATAAAGGACGAATTTTGTCCTGGCCTCCTACATCCCATACAGTGAAGCTGATATTCTTATATTCTACGGTCTCTACATTAAAACCTGTAATAGAAAAGTGACAAGGGGCATTTTACGCGGTTGTCCGGTGAGGTTTGAGGGATTACGAAATGCATGAGGAAGCAGCAGTGGTAGGCAATATTCGAAAAATGCACGCTTACCTATCGTAGGAATTGTAGTGACAATTTCTCCGAGTTTAAGCTTGTAGAGAATAGTAGTTTTACCGGCAGCATCAAGACCAACCATGAGTATTCTCATCTCTTTCTTGCCAAAAAGACCAGCAAATAATTTCGCAAACATGCCACCCATTTTGATGAAGGGTCAGGATTGCCAACGATTCTTCGAGAGTTCAATCTGTAAACTTTTAGAAGACAATAAAGCGTGATGAAATTATAGGATTGGTAGATTATTGCTGCACATTAAAGCTCAAACATAGATTCTTTTTTTAAAATGGAGGAGTAGATAATAATACGAGAATAAGGGACGAAATGCGAGAATTACCTTCGAGCCAAGATGGCGGCTGCGTCTTTGTAAAGAGACTGTTATACTGTGGGCGCGTCACATGTGCCACGTCATTGCCTAGGGACGAGGGTACTCCGAATATTGCTAGAAATGCATCCGAGCGCACCACTTCCGCTTCCGGTCTAGGACTATAAAACTCGACTTATCTGTTGATTTTTGCCTGTGTATGAAGTCGGTTAATCCTTGAGGTTTCACTGATGTTCACAAGACGACATTTAAAGCCAAATCATGATTTTCGAAAAAAAAGGATTACCATGTTGATATTTCCAAATAATTACAGTATATATGTCTCGATGCCAAAACTGCATTTTCATGTGAGCAAGATATTTTTTCCCTTGGCTATTGGGCAGGATTTTTTATTGCTATAGAGGTGCAATATTTTTTGGTGCATTTGTGGTGCACGTTTTTTTTAAAATGGCTTGCAGGAAATTATTTTTAAGAATCGTCTGTCCCTCACACCTTAGTAAAATCCCTTCCTTAGTTAAATTTAACTTTAACGACACTCCACTATTTCATACGGATAGCTCAATGTCGTCCTTATTAGGACTCGTCAGCATGGCATAGACGGTTTGCCTCAGTTAAAATTCATCGGCAATAAACTGCACGAGTAATAGACTGTGCTAGCGTCCCGTCTTGGCCCGACTGATGCCAATGTGTGTATGCTAGTGTGCTTTTAAAGTCTACATTTATGTATACATACTTGCAAGGATAGTTTGGCTATCCGACGGAGTTTTAGACTAGCAAAGGTTACATGCGTGATCCGCACAATTGGCATCATGCTAGCCTCACAGCTCTAGATCCCACATGGATCTAAGCTGTGGTTTAAAGCACTTCATTCGAGTCGAAGTCCCCCTGCAGTCTTTTGCCGATGAGGTTTAACAGAGGCAAACCGGCTATGTCATGCTGACGAGTCCTAATGGGGACGAAACAGCTGTCCATGGTTGCCGAACTGCACGGGTAATAGCCTGTGCTAGCGTCCCGTCTTGGCCCAACTGATGCCAATGTGTGTATGCTACTCACATAGCGAGTTTCTACACAAAACAACTTTTTTTATAAGAACCATTTTAATAAAAACATCCAGCCTGAGATTCGACAAATTTTTAAAACATGCTAAGAGCCATGCAGAGGTTCAGATAGTAGCAATATTGACCATGCAAATTTGTGGTATAAATGTTAGGGTACATTTAAATGTTGGAAATGGCTACAGTAGCTGCTGTGCTTAAAGATGGCCAAAAAGCTGGTGAGACGGTGGCCCAGCAATGATTTCGCTGTTTGGACACTGTGTTGGGAGGTACTGTAAGCAGGCCCGTACCCAGGATTTTTCTTGGGGGGTGCGAAATCCGAAGAAGTGGACCTTTTTTTCTGGGAGGGGGGTGGGGGGGGGGGTAGGCGGGAGGTAGGGAATAAGTTCTTTGATAAGAATCTGATCATCCCGTAAGAACAAAAAGGGATTTTTTTAAACCTTTGCAGTATCTCCACGGAACATTTGTTGTCGGTTTTGTATTTGCTATGTACCAGAGTGATCTAGCTTATGCTTTATAGTTTTGTCTACAAATATCATGTCCATTGAAAACCGAAAGTAGACCTTCAGGGGGGGGGGGGGGGGGGCGTTCAAACTTTCTCATGGTTGAAAGGGAGGCACTATTTACAAAGGGAGTGGGCGCAAGAATGGTTATTGGAATAAATACATTTTACACCATAGCTTAGAGTACAGCCATGATGCTACAGCTTCGATAGTAACCCCTGTTTAGACATACCTGTTTGTTGGCAAATACAAGTAGGACAGCATCACGGAGCTCATCTTCAGCAAGCATTCTGCTTAGCTCCTCTTTGGCCTCTCCGGCACGCTCACGATCATTACTGTCTACTACGAAGATCAACCCTAAAACACAAGAGTGACTGTGTAAGACTCAGTAATGGAGACACAAATGTTTTGTGTTAGTATTGTTACAATAAAATATTGCCAATGCAGGTAAAGTCTATTAGTTCAAACTAGAAATACTTTTCCATCAACCAAATGGATTAAATATAATGCCTGTAAAGGCTTAATACAATGTTTCTTTGACTTTTATATTTTATGTTTTTATTATTACTATCATTATTATATTATTATTAAAACATATATTCATATCTTTGTTAATAACAATTACAATGGCATCTAATGGACAATAAAACCCTATCATAATTAAATGTATTAAAAAAAATGTATTCTCACATCCTGTCATTTCATTTCAATGGATTTCTGCCATTGCCATTGCTATGGTTCTTATAAAAAAATTGAAGTTGATTGGTGGAGACCCTCGAAAATACGTAAATACATTACAACTTTCATCTTAAGTAACTCTGTGGAAATCATTTGGAATTCTTTTAGTTCACTCTGTAAAGAAGTTTGCTAAAAAAATTTTCTGTCTTGAGGTCAGCAAAGCAAGGCAGATTTTGGTGCTATTTGCACAGGGCTTATCACTTCTGCAGTAAGGGCTATTGTTATATTGTCTATCCAAATTAAATAAGAAAGTTGTATGAGTTTCCCTGCTAGCAGAGCAAAGCTGCAAAAGCACAGTCAAATTTCAGTGGATAAGTTCTGAACAGTATGTTTGTCTGATGTCTTTTCTCTTTCCTTGAAATTTTTGAAAAAAAATGATGCTGTTAGGCAACTGTTGAATATGTGTTTAGCCATCAATGGAACAAAATTTTGTGCTTTTATCCAGTCAGAACTACACTCATGGAAGCCTTTTGGTCCCTCACAAGGAAAGTGTGTTCACTCTTGCTCACAAATGTCTTTCATTTAGCAACCTCGTCAAACATATGCTTGCAAGAAATAAATTTCAACATTTGACAAACATGTTTGAATGTTTCATCCAGTCCTTAACACATTGACCCCTCAACCGGCCTGTACTGGCTTTGAGAAGTACCCACAACCCAAAAAATACATAAATGCAAAATAAATACAACAAGATGAAGATACTCAGGCATCAGTCTAAGGGAAAAATGGTCTTGAAGATATGCACCCAACCAAGGTGTTGGCATCTACTCTTAAGCCAAATAATAGCACAGGTTCTTTGACAAATTTCAAATCGAACAAGGAAAGAAAAGCAGAATCACCCCTCTCAATACAACGCTCAAAATACCACACAAGGGAGAGAGATCAGCAAACACAGCTCAAGACACAAATAGATACCTTTATTCTGATCCTCCAGGTACATTTCCATGGCCTCAAAACACAATTTTCTTTCCTTGAGGGCTTGTAAAACCATTTGGATGCCTTTATGGATTGCAAAGCATTCTGGGAGATCCAGGGGAGGGCCAGTCAACACTCCTCTCCCCAAAGTCAGATGGTTTTTTATAAGTCTTTTCACCCCGAAGCCAAACAAATTAATTCCAGGTCATACAGACCCAGAATAGTGGTGTAAACAATTTTGAAATCAATTTGGTTTCAGAAAAGACAGCATTTAGGAGAGCTGTGGTGATTCACTAGAAAATTTTTTTCTCATCCAGGCAAAGCCAAACAAGAAAAAATTATCGTGAATCCACCTTTGCTTGCAAATATCCATAAGCAAAGCACTCAATTATGCCCCAATAGACTTCATGATGTCCTGAGACACTCTCCTAATATGCTCATAGCTGTATTTTTTATGAAAAATACAAGCAACCATCAACTTGTGCTCGCTTCAGCACAACGACCAGGGATTAAAAGTGGGGACTGCAAAGCACTGTTGGAAAGCTTTGATACCGCTGACTAGGTGCAGCTGTGTTTGACTTTGACGGGCTGTATAAAACTCAGAATAGGGGGGTATCTGTTTTCAGTCTGTTTTTTGTAAATTCAGCTCAAAAATAGCCAGGAGTCTATGGGTTTAAGTCTTATGTCCCCTTCCCCCCCAACCACCCATCCCTTGAAATCACCCCTTTTGAACCAAGCATTAAATTCACTACTGTTCTAAGTTCAAACAAAACTAGGACAAATTAACCATACAAGAAACTTTGTGGAATTTGATTTGCACCCAAGAATTGATTTTGTGGAAAGCCAAAGATTCCTAAAATTAGTCTTAAACCCCACATACCTTGAGTGTTTTGAAAGTAATGTCTCCATAAAGGACGAATCTTGTCCTGGCCTCCTACATCCCATACAGTGAAGCTGATATTCTTATATTCTACGGTCTCTACGTTAAAACCTGTTAAAGATTGAAGGAACTTTTAAGCTTATCATCAATATTATATATATTGTGAATACATTCACTTAAAAGAAATCACACAGATTGAAGCAATAATCGATTAAACGGTATTAAGTAAACCTACCGATCGTGGGGATTGTAGTGACGATTTCTCCGAGTTTAAGCTTGTAGAGAATGGTGGTTTTACCGGCAGCATCAAGACCGACCATGAGTATTCTCATCTCTTTTTTGCCAAAAAGACTCTTAAATAAACTTGCAAATGCTCCCATACTTGTTGATGGAGGTCAGAATTGCCAACGATTGCTTCAAGTTCAATCTTAAATATAGAGGCATAGCAAAGAATGATAAAGTGAAAAAATGCTAGAACGTTGAGATGTATTAAAGGTCAAATCCTCACTCCTTTCAATAGCTTTAAAAGTGTTTATATTTATGGTAAACTGACTGAAAGTATATTACCTTTAGACCCAAGATGGCGGTAGAATCTAGTGAAGTTTCAGAGAAGGGTCACATGACATCTCATGAATTACGTCATATTACTAAACAAAAGAATACGCTTTGACGAACCAAATAATTTCAAAAGATTAGTTAGATTGTCAAAATTGTTATCAAAACAATTTCAATTGTTCCATATATTTGCACTGCTGAGCAAATATAAAAATTACACAAATTAAACCAGTTTCTAATTAGAAAGGAACAGGGTGAATCATCGCCCAAACTTATGTGGAATGTTGCGTGAGTCAGGGCACACTTGTCCTAGTGCAATCGTCCTACCCGTCATCTGTCACGCGAGGCGCTGGAGCTCATTGGTCATTAGGGGATCGGGCGAACAACTGTACACGAGACGGAAAGAAGAAAATAATTATACAAGGCGACTTGCGTGCCTTTTGTGGCAAACTCGCGCACGTGCCGGGAAACAACTAAACATCATTCGGCCCTTACGAATCAGCCAGATTTGCATTTAAAAAAGCCACGTGACTTCTAAGTGCCGCATTGCGTGATATTGGGAGGGAGGGGTCAGGGCTGCCTAGCCTGTGCCCACTCTAGCCTGTGCTGCAAGCACAGGTACAGCGGAAAGTTTTAAGTTGAAAGGACCGTATAAGACTGTCAGAAAGGTGCCTTTTTTCTAATACGACAGGAAAAAAAATGTTACCTCAGGCGGGTGTTATCGTGCGACCTCTGTTGGGGGCTTTTTTCAGTACAAACACGATTGGTTACGTATCTTCTTCGCTAATAGGTCCAGCCAAAGTATAGCACGAGTCTTGTATCTCTTTTTTCTCTTAACAGCTTTTAAATTAAAGTTTGCATAGACTTTGAATGTTTTTCTTGCTAGTTATTTGTCATTCCATACGGTGGATGAAGGGGTAAGAAAAACACTTGGGCTACTTAGACGCACCCTGAGACCGTGCTCGAAAGAGGTAAAGGAGAGAGCATACCTTGCACTGGTGAGACCATCGCTTGAATATGCGTCTTCTGCCTGGAGCCCTTATACCGACTCCGACGTGAACCGTCTTGAGCAAGTGCAAAAAAACGCTGCTCGGTTTGTCTGCAGTGATTATCGGATAACCACAAGCACCTCCCAGTTAGTTAAAACTCTAGGCTGGGACACACTTGAAGACAGGAGGCTAAGCAACCAGTCCACACTACTTTACAAGTTCCATAACAATCTCATCCACTGCCAACCTCCAGACGATTTGAGACGCACCAAGAACATTCGTAGCTCTAGAAGACACTCCCGGACGTACCATCAGTTACAGGCCAATATATTGGCCTTTAACTACTCGTTCTTTCCAAGAACCATTCGCACCTGGAACCTTCTACCTGCAGAGGTAGTGAACGCTGCTGACCTGCCTTCATTTAAGTCGGCATTGGCACCTGCGATAAGTGAGCTTAAGGTGCCCAGTCACCTTCGCAGACTGTAACATCAGTGCTGACTGTCCCTCCCGAAATTAGTGAAACCTATTAGGGAGTAAATAGTTCTAAGTTCTAAGTTCTAAGGAAATGCTTTTACATATACTGATATAGTGTCACAAAGGTTTAATAATCACATCATATTTATTACGAAATGCATCCATTACAACAATATTGATATCCAAAGCATATATTACATATCACTATCAATGCTTCCATGAGGATTGTTCCTACCCCCAACCCCTATCCCCCTTCCAAAAAATCTAACCCTAATGGGGGATAGAGGAAAGTGGTGGCGTGTGAAGGGATTGGCGTAGAGGGAGTCGCAAGCTCTAACGCACTTCAACAGGTTACGATATGCTTGAAACTCAAGCCACCCTTCGAAACTCCCGTGCAGATCACCCCTCTGTTTCGGTGTAGGAGTTTGCTTTGTGCTTGGGAAGAAACGCGAACGTAGTTGGCACGGGACCAAGTAACATCTCACTAAAAATAAAACACAAGAAAGAGGAATGAGAAGAGATCCTGTCTCGCATAGATCAGATGATAAATCTCAATGAAAAAAAGAATGATGGTTTACAAAAATAAACAACAACAACAACAACCAGGACCCCGTCTGACAAAGTTTTTTTTTTTAATTCTAGCCTAGCTAGTTTTTTTTTTACTATCGTTGCTCACAGGCGGAACCACGAATCAACAAAAAATTGCTGTACCTAATTTTGACCCAATCCTCGCAGTTAGGACTTGCCATCAGTGTCTCGAGGTCATTTCTACCGAAATAAGCTGGTGGTCTATCATTTATTCGCTGCGGTAGTCGTTCTAGGAGACCCACAGGGACGTATCTATAAGAATGAGATACATTCTTGTGGTCAGAGAAGCTGCACAAATCATTATAATCATTTTAACCAAATTTTTCTCCAGCAACTTTAGCATTGCATCACCTCCTGTATATAAGCTTTTCATAAATCAGAGAAAAAGCCTTTCTAGTGGAGTGTGGCACCAAACTATTATTTTTACTTTATAGCTAAACTATAACCATCCTTTAAAAAATATGTTTTGAGTGCCTTCATCCTCCCAGAATGCATACCTGCATGTGAAGGAGAGCCACTCTAGTAGGAACCTCCGCGTTTTCTCTACTCCCTGTAAAAAAATCTAAAAGTCGTTAGAAAAAGCTCTACTATAAAGAGGAAAACGTGCTTATTATTTGTGAAAGCCATTGTGGTAAGGCAATCTGTTTATAGAAAGGATAAAAAAGGAAAACCCAACTTCGAAGATTAGGCTAAGTTCAAACGTCGTATTATTCAAGAGTCGTATTCAATGCAAATGCATGCAAATAAATCGAGTCGATTATTTCATCTTCATTGTATGAGTACATAAGTCAACATAACTTAATAACTACTAAGCTTGCTTTGCATATATTTATTTTCTATAACTTAACACATGTTTCATAACTAATGTGGATTAGTATTAACGTACATAGCATCAGCCAAACTAGCAGCACAACTCTACCAGGATGTCAAGTATGTATTTGTGTTTGTATTTTTGTGGCCAAGGCAGGGGTGTGAGGGTGGGGGGAGGGGTGGTGGTGTGAGTACCCTTCCATGTGCGGGCTTAGATTACCATCTCGTTTTGATTCAAATAATACGAAAGGGAGGCAAAACCATAAATAGCACTAAGTGGCTGGGTGCAGAGCCAAAAAAATCCTTGATTGTTTCCCATCTAAGTTTCTACAGAAATGACCCCCCCCCCCCACACACACACACACACACACAAACACAAATTCCTAAACCCCCGAAATTCCCAAGTCAGACCTGAGTGTCCGAGCCCCAGTGTTCTAGACCTGCATTCACAAACTGCCGAAGGATGTCGAGACGCTCTGAGGACGAGATGTCCCAGTGTCTACAAAGCAATAAGCAAGAAAAAGTATGAATGACGACAGGCAGTATCCTCACCTCATTCCCCTTAAAACATTAGAGACATAGATCAAGCATAAATAACTGTACAGAGCCGTAGCAGGCTTCGAAATATTGGGGTGGGTGGGGGAGGGGGGGGGGCAGAAACATCAAGGAAATATTTGGGGGCACGGCCACGTCCCTTCTGGTCATGCCCTCAGTGCCCAAAACCCTGCTACGGCCCTGCTGTAGTATTAACTTTTTCCATTTGACTTGTTCCGGGGGCAGAAATTGAGTTAGCAATGTCCAAGTGAGAGGTAAGTGGTGGATTTTAGTCTAAATACCCAGGTGCGCATACATTCTGTCTTTTATTTGCATGCGTGACATAACGGAAGGTATAGTAAAGACCCAACCGTTCGCAAATTATTTTTTTCTACACACTCGGTACTGTTACCTGCGTGAAAACATCCGACACACTCGGTACTGGTACCTGCGTGAAAACATCCTATCCAATTTTAAATTGCCTTAGCAAACGGAACGAGAACAGAAAAAATATGATAATATTTTAGTCTCGATTTTCTCTTAATGTTTGTGAATATGGTCTATAAACTTTTTATTTTTATTTTCTTTGTAGTTCGACTCAAAGCGGCCACTTTTTCGTAGGTACTCAAGCTAGACTTGAAGCAAAATAATCTATTATCAATGTCTCGTTATCGTTTTATTTAATCTGTTCGCGCCTCGAACAACTTCCATTGAATAATCATATATAATTTTTTTGAAGCAAATTTGATTGGATTTGACTAATTTTGGCGTTTCACAGCTTACGAAACCTTATAAAACAAAGGCTCTATGATCGAGTTCGAGATCTCAAGGACACATATTGGTTGTTATCTTTCTTTTCGTTTTACTTTAAGGCGCCTTGACGTCATTCATCTTGCTATTTTGGAGCAAACGACTCGGATTGGGGTTTGAAAGAAGAATAAACGATTTAAAAAACAACTAGGCCAAGTAAAAAAAAAAAAAAAAGACATGCATATCGTCCCCGTCCGCATTCTTTTTCGGGGCCGCATCATCAGAAGCTCCACGATGAGATTCTTCGTCATGAGCCTGGCCCTGTCTGACATCCTGGCAAGCCTTGTTAGTCTACCGGTGACAGTATCACAAATGATGGGATGGTTTAACATAGAGACGGATCTGGCGTGCAAGGCAGTTAGGTACATAGGTATAGTTGGACCTGAAGTCACCGTAAATAACTTGTTAGTGATGGGCATAGAGAGGTATGCATGCGCGTTCTACCCCCTAAGGGTCCCCAGTCGTCGAACTGCTGTTCGATGCGTCATCGCAGCTTGGAGGCGTAGTGTTACCGCTAGCAGCTAGCGCCTACAACGTGATACCAGTAGACACCGACAACAATTCATACACAATGCTATGCCGACCTGATCCCGCTCATTATAATTTATTCCTAGGGTTTAGTGTGTGTGTGTACATATTGCCTTGCATCGTCCTCACCGTTACATCCCCCGCGATCGCGCGATTATTGCGTCGCAAAAGCAGACAGGTTCTACCGGAAAACCAGCCCTCGCGCAGGGAGCACGCGTGGCGATATGAAGGCAGCAAAATGCTTATTTCCGTCACTTTTGCGATGATCTTGCCCTTCTTTATGTACTCCACCTATGTAAACATCTCATTGTTTTGGAAAACACTATTCGACTTTTCGACAGATCGTACTATCCGCTTCGCAATGGCCACGGCGTGCTATGCTAGTGGTTTTTGCAATGTTCTTATCTATTTCGTGCACATGAAAAATGTACGCAAAGTGCTAAAAAACATTTTCGACATTAAAACTACGGGAGTGGCTCCAAGCGTTTCCTGCGATGCAACTATCCCGGGTGAGCGATTACGTGAAGAAATAATCACGTTGAGTGCACGATTATGTAGCGAAGCTATCCCGATAAGTGAGCGATTATTCGCGTCATCCAACCCGTCTAGACTAACCCATGACTTCGAGGGAGCGTAAATATTATCAGGTTAGACGCCATTGTCGGTTCTAAAAAGCAGTTATCCTGGCCAGGTTTTTTAAATTGAATAAATTATTAGAAATAATTGCTCGCTTGTTTACTATCGAGGACAAAAATAAAACAAAACATTATATGTCGTCTATATAATAAAGTTTGACGTGTCTAATCCAGAATAAATTGTTCAGAGCTCCAGAGATTTTCTTTAATATTTCTAGACAAAGGGGAATGGGATTTCCGGAAAGAGAGTATTCCTCTTTGTTTGTCGTATTCTCATGTTTAAAAGAATAAATACAAAAGGCCCAAATAGTCGTGTTCGTGAACCAGAAGAATGAATACAAAAAATACAATACACCGAAAACTGGAATTCGACTCTAACAAATTTTCGTCTTTAATAAGACTTCTTCATGGCAGACATAATAGCTACACTGAGTCTGCCGAAAATTTGGCAGGGTCGAATTCCAATTTTTATGGTTGTATTCTAATGTTTAAAAGGATTTTGTTAACCTCCTGTTGCATTTGATACAGTAAGTCCCTTTTTCTAAAATATTCATGAGTGTGCTACGGCATGTAATTAGAAGAAGCAGGAAGAATTTTTGCAAAAACAACAAGCGTTCACGGGCAACTGTTTCACTCCACACCTTCACTCTACACAGTGTAACTATTATGGCTATTACTCTCATGTAGCTTGGCTGCCCAGCAATTTACCGTCATTTACTGTACCTTTGCTCTTTGATTTCTGTAAAAATCCAAGGCTTGATAATAGCACCCCTACACCAGCAGAAAATGATGAAATAAGTCTATAAACTAACATCAATATTCAGATTTGCTATAGCTTTTGAGAATGCATGATGCCGTAATGATTCCAATAAGCGCCTTACTATAAATAACCCTCCCTAATAAGCGCCCCCCTTCGACCTCGAATTTTGGAATAATTTTGCCCCCTCCAAAATATGCGCCCTCCTCTTTAAAAAAGAGATCTCATCAAAAGCAAATCTTGAAATGGTGTATAGCTCGTTATATGCTGCGCCCGAAAATCTAGTTATCGATGAAGACGACTGCGCAGAAGATATTGTCATCATAAACAATGAAAACCCCCACCATGAATATAGTGTATTAATCTAAAACATTTGTACGCAGTTTATAGCCTGCGGGCTGATCGCATTAACAGGCTATTCAGTTCATTGCAAATAAAGTTTTGTTCTCAATCTATTCAGAAGCTGGTATTTTCCACCGAAAGACGCGCCCTCGGGCGCATATTCGAGTCATTGCGGTAAGCAGGAAATTATAGGATATGTCTTTATGCTTTCCCCTACATATTAGAATATATCATATACTAAAACATGTAACAAGTAGCTAACCCTTCAGAGTTCTGATCAATTTGTTTTAAGGAAAATATTCCTAGCTTGATGATGTTTGTTTGTTTTTAAACATTTTAGTTCTGTGGATTTTTAGCTCGCATACATTTCTTCCAAAATCCTTGCCACCCTTTATTTGCCATTGTAAAGGTTTCCTTTTTTTCTAGTTCTATAGAACCATTTCCTGTCACATGACGATCTTAAATAAGAGCTCAATAAAGACCTTCGACCCACCTGGCAATCATCACACCTGCCACTCCTGCCTGCTTACGATGCTGCATAGCGTCCTCAAACGATAAGATGTCCCCATTTCCTGAGAAACAAAAGAGTGAAAATGCTCTATTTTATATTATATAAATATTGGGAAATGCAGAAAATATGGGGAATGGACAGATGGCAAAATAAAAATGATGTTTTTTTCTTTTTTTATATCTTAATTTACAACAACAAACAAACAAACAAACAAACAAAAGGGCTTCAGAGCCTTCAAGAAGCAGACATCGAGTTTTGAGTCGATTGAAATCTCTGTATTACTTTGAAGCAGTTTATTATGTATCAACAACGAACCTACTGAAGTTGTTCATAATGCAAGGCTACTTGGCTTTACCATCTCAAGCAATCTTAAGTGGAACACTCGTAAAAGGTGCTTCCAGGACAATCTGGAAGGACAATCTAAGCATGCAATCTAAGCATGCAATCTAAGCATGCAAAAGTAGATCAGGCACAATTAGCGTGCTTCTATGTAACTTGTGAACACCCTATTACTAAATATGCATGATGGCCTACCTCACTATTTCTAAGAATAGCGAGCATGAATCCAGGCATGGATTCATAGCATGCCCTAAAATTAACATTTCCTAATTTACATTATAGAGGGGCACTGGAGTGTGATATTGACACACTCCCTCAGTGCTGCAAGCAGCTAGTTCAGAGCCTTTTTAGTGATGCACCAGCTTACCACCAATTAAAAAATAAAGCATTCCATAAAAATACAGTAGCAGTAGGACATACCAAAGACAGGCATAGGTGATGCTAGTTTCGCAACCTCACTTATGTAGTCCCAGTCTGCGCTCTTGGTGTACCGCTGCTCTCGTGAACGGCCATGGATCTGGAAAAAAAAACAAATAACTCAATAATAGGAGTTATTTTGTTATAATCATGATTAAAAAGAAAAACATTAAAAATGTGTTAATTTGGTGGTCTGTGTGTCAAACGGGAAATACACAATAGAAGTTAGAAACAAAAGAGGCTGTGGTAGTCCATCTAATTTTGCTGCCCTATAATACCGCACTGGTTGCCATCCCATCTCACTACTTATTACACTTACAGCTATGGTAAAATGCCATCTTACTACTTATTACACTTACTGTTATGGTAAAATGCCATCTCACTACATATAACACTTACCGTTACCATGTCAGTGCCCCAGTCCCTGAGATTCCCTACCAGCTTGTGGGCATTCCAGGTGTATTTCTTGTCATGTATTCCTGCCCGTATTTTCACTGTGAGTGGAATATCAATTACCTGATATGCAAAGGGAAAGGAAACAAAACTTAAAACTAAAAAAAATAAGCAATATTAATGATGTGAAAAAAGAAAACATAACTATATGTCCCCAAAAATGTAACTAGGAAAAGGACACAAAGAGTCAAAGGGCTCTATTAGTTATTTCAGATCTGCAAACTACTGTAAGGAATTCTAGTCTATATACAAACAGATTATAATTTAATTTGATCATGAGATTGAGTAAAAACAAAAAAATAAAATAAGTCAGTCGATTAATCAAATCAGTAGCATACAATGTAATTTAGGATTTGGAAGTTAAACTCACACTCTTCATCCCCTGGACTATCTGTTGAAGCTTCCCCTTTCTCTCCATCAATGCACTGCCAGCTCCCTAGCAACAACAAAAAGTTGTTTGTAATATTATTATGAGAAATCTTGCAAGGGATGTACATTACAAAACACTAACCAGCAACAAGTATTAACCAGCAAGCGGTATCAATTACATTAATCATTATCATTACATTAATAGTATAAAAAGCTGACAAGGGAAGCACATTGCAAACAGAACTTCTAACAAGCTGTATGCTATTAATTGCAAAAAATGAGGTGAGGGTGCCTGGTAATTGCCTCTTTGCAAATTTCTGTTGCATGATTCTCTATTTTCTAAGTAATTGTGGTTAACAACAAGTCTTGGAAAAAATACATCATTCAATAGATTTTTAAATTTGTGTGATTTATACCTTATTGAAGACAAGATCAATAGGACAGCCAGTGTTGATGTCAATAAAGTCAACATCAGTCTCCTTCTGAAGCAGCTCAGCACATTTTGTCATGGTGTCAGGAAATGCACCACATAACTAAAAGCAAGTGATGAGCAGGAGACTTAGCTCAAACTAGGTACAAACATATATTGGCACTTCTTAAAGCATGGGATCCACCACACAGTTAAAAGAAGTAGTGGCTAGAAAGGAAACTTAGGTCAAACTAAGAGAAAAGTATAAAGTATAAAATTAATGGAAGCATGGAATGCACCTGCAGTTAAAACTAAAGAACAGTAAAAGAAACCTTTGGTAAAAGCAAGAAACAAATAAGGATAATAACCAATAAAAGCATGGGTGGCCTAATGGCCTCCACCTATTACAGCAAACTTTGAATCCCATTCATTTGATTTGACTTTTTTTGTAGTTTTACTATTTTAGTAGAGATACACCATCTTATCCCTTTTCCTTGGTTGACATTTTTATTGATTCTGGAAAAAGAATTATGCCACCACATCTATATATATTTTGTCATCTTTTCTTGATACGAAAGTGTTGAAAAGTAATAAAGTAGAAAGTAGAAGTTAAACTAGGTACAAACATAAATTGGCACTTTTTAAAGCATGGGATCCACCACACAGTTAAAAGAAGTAGTGACTAGAAAGGAAACTTAGGTCAAACTAAGAGAAAAGTATAAAGTATAAAATTAATGGAAGCATGGAATGCACCTGCAGTTAAAACTAAAGAACAGTAAAAGAAACCTTTGGTAAAAGCAAGAAACAAATAAGGATAATAACCAATAAAAGCATGGGTGGCCTAATGGCCTCCACCTATTACAGCAAACTTTGAATCCCATTCATTTGATTTGACTTTTTTTGTAGTTTTACTATTTTAGTAGAGATACACCATCTTATCCCTTTTCCTTGGTTGACATTTTTATTGATTCTGGAAAAAGAATTATGCCACCACATCTATTTAGGATATTTTGTGGCCACTGCTAGACTACCATCACTAGCAAAGAACCTTATAATTGACCTTATCAAGCACTATGTCAATTTTCCTGGAACACATCATGTTACCATATTTTACCTGGACACCAAAGATATCCTCTGAGCTGTGGCGTTTCACCAAAGCCCACTCTGACTGCTGACCCTAGGATAATAAACACAGTGATTAAAGATGAGCAACACAAACTGAATCAATGAAGAACAAGGTGATAAGGATCGGACTCTGTAAAATAACATGCTATGAAGATTTTCTGAACACTAAATGTTATAATTAACATAAAAAAACATTTTCAAGAGCATAGAGTTTACAGTACCGCTCTCGAACATGCGCACATATGTTTGCGAAATTGTTTGTGAAATTCGTGAAGAATGTTCGCTAAATTTGAGAACATAGTTTGCAAAATTCGAAAACAATGTCTGCTGACAGCTGTTCACAAATGCGAAGTGACCGGGACAAACTGTTTGAAAAACTGGAACTTGTAACGCGTAACCGAAGACTTACTGTACTGATACTCACCTAATAAAATACATACAGGAGTTCTGCAAGCGATTCAAATAAATTGTTTGTGTAAACGTCAGCTCAGAGCTATGGTTATCGTTAAAATCAGAAACAACAAATTCAGTTATATGATATGCATCGAGTTCAATGATTTGTAGACGATCAAGACAAGACACTTTTAAGTTTGAGAAATAAACAGGATAAAGATGGCGGAGAAAATGATGATTTATCATAGCAAACAAAAGCAGGATATTCAATTAGAAGGGACGGTTATGACAGATAAAAAGAAGTGACCATATTTATATGTTTTCACAAATAACGTAAATGTATGTATCACTCCGAGTAAATATGGCCGCGGTTAATGACCAGCAGAAACAAGACACAGGAGAATTAGTTTGAGGAAGGAATGCCAATCAAGCGATCTGCATTCCTTTCCCAAAATAATTTTCCCATGTCTAATAAGTCTTTCACAAACATGAATGGCTTTCCGCTGTTTAAAAGTATTTGCTAGCAGTTAACACACATTCCAAAATCTTCAAATAATATCAAGCTATCAACATTCTTTCCTCAAGCTAATTCTCCTGTGTTTAGTACACGTCTTTGTCAAATAATGGCTTCCCGCTGTTCAAATCTTTAAAGAATATCAAGCGATTGGCATTCCTTCCCCAAATTAATTCTCCAGTGTCTAATACAAGTCTTTGTCAAATAAATGGCTTCTCAGTGTTCAAAAGTATTCGCTAGCAGTTTTCACACCTTCGAAAATCTTCGAAGAATATCAAGCGATCGGCATTCCTTCCCCAAACTAATTCTCCTGTGTCTAATACAAGTCTTTCTCAAATACATAAATGGCTTCCCGCCGTTCAAAAGTATTTGCTAACACACATTCGAAAATCTTCGAATATTAAGCGACCAGCATTCCCACGAACAGACTAGATGTTCCAAATTTCGCGAATGTTTTTCGAGAAAGTTTCACAAACAGTGTACATATGTTCGAGAGCGGTACTGTATGATTCCTGATAATCAGATTTTTTTCAAAATTCATGTTTTAATACCTGGAGTAGACTTGTACACATCGCCATTTCACCACATGTTAT
Source organism: Nematostella vectensis (assembly GCF_932526225.1). Classification (NCBI taxonomy): domain Eukaryota; kingdom Metazoa; phylum Cnidaria; class Anthozoa; order Actiniaria; family Edwardsiidae; genus Nematostella; species Nematostella vectensis. The sequence goes on along the minus strand of NC_064035.1, from coordinate 11,705,361 downwards.
GTCAGCTCCATATTGCTTGCAAATTCTTCTAAATGGCAAGTTACCAATCTTCAAATTAGATAATTTCAATATTCATCATGAGTTAAGTTTTAATAATTGTTGTAACTCCCAAAAAAATAAAACAGATAATTAATTTAATTACTCTAAATAACTTCCTCATACTTACAGTTGTTAGGGGTGCTAAATATAGCTTGTCTGAGAAATCTATCTGATAATAAAAAAAATATATTTTGTGAAAACATGATATTGAAGAGTTTTGAAAATGGAATGTACCGCTTATAGCAATTTAAGTGATTCACCAGTTTGGTTTATAATACATAGCAGACCATTTCCTACTTTGTTTTTTTTTTCTCCTTGCTCATACCGGTACTTGGGTTTTGATTTATGTGCACAAGCTCTTAGTTATAGGGGAGGGGGGGGGAAGGGAGAAGGGGCAAATTTGTCTAAACCTGTGGTACACCCAGCTCCCTCTCTTTCCGCAATAGCAAGTCGAATAACTGGAGAGACATCAGCTGGTCTACCAATTTATAAGTTAAGCTATTGATAATTGGTTGATACTGTAATTGGCAGTAATGTCAAAATGGTGGCATAAAGGACACACACTAGTTAATGAGAAGAGCTGACACTAAAAACGATTATCACGATTTTTTACTACAGAACTTACCCTTTTTTTTTCTTGAGTTTTTAACTTGATCAAGTCTTCATTTGTTACACAGCCATGAGTTCTGACAACCCCAGTTTGAGTGTTAACATTCTGGGCATTGCTTAGCAACTCCAAGTATGCATTTGATCGAGGAAACATGTACTTCTTTTTCCTGAGACTGATCTGCACATCTTTAGCGAGATTATTACTAGTGTCTTCCTTGTAATGGGGAAAGAGCTCTTCATTTATAATTGACTTTAGATCTGCTGTAGTATGGTGCTTCCAATACCTGCACGATATCCCGTAGGGACATTTACCACACTTAAGAAAATTCACACATTCTTTACCAATATCAGGCTCTTTAGTTTCTAAAAACTTCTGAGGGTCATGTCCGTAGAAACAGCTATCTCCCCTTGTACATTCCTCACCACGGGCTGCAAAGGAACACAGTTTGCTTGAGTTATCTGGCCTCTGTTCTCTTGGCCTTTGTCTGTTCATGCCTCGGTTCTTCTTCTTTTTCCTTGGAGGACCATCAGTATGTTCTTGAGTATCATTTAATGGATTTACTTCCTCTTGCACCAGATTTTTTAGTGGATTGCTGTCAAGTATAGCTACATGTTTCTTTTCGTTCTTTTTCACAAACCTAAAATGCAACAGATTGTCAGAATGGTGACGTCAATTCAAACAAGAAAAAACAAGCCAAGGCTGTAGCTAGCATGGTGGCAAGTTGAGTAGCTGCCCCTTCCCAGTAGAGACAGGATTTTACAAAGAACATGTAAAAAAAAATGGCATCTATCCCCCAGAAAAGAAAGGACTTTGGCATGTCCCCTAAAACAATTTTTTTAGCTATGCCCACGCAAGACCACAAAAAGTTGGGATTGCGGAACGATTGCCCCAAAGTACCTTCGCCCTGATCACAGTTGAGCATGATCGCCCTACTCAGAGAACAATCGCCTACATTAGGTGAATGATAGGTAACGAGAAGGGAAACAAAACCTGGCATAGATCATACAAGTTTACTGTTAGATTTTGAACAAGGAGTGATGGTATCTTCTATTGTATCAGCTGCAGATCTGTACTAAAATAACACATAGCTTGTCGAGCACTCAGAGTATCATCTACCCAAAAAGCAGGATTGATAAGAAGCAGTTTGTCATTAGAGTCAATATGAGTCCTCTTTCCCCTTACCCTCATTTGAGTGTGGTTTTTAACAGAATAATAGTAGATAAAATAAAGATTATCTGCTCTTATTTTCTTGGAAACTGGGGTTTGGGCCATAATTCGTATGACTTATAAATTGAGACTTTCAAAGAGTTCTTGTTGTTATAAGCTTAGAGCTTACTGTGGTTTGACGGGGGCGACCCCCGGGCGACATGTGGGGTTGTTTAGCAGTGATTCACTGGACTTTTCAACCGAACCCTCAAAATCCGTGTTTCCTTCAAGAACAACGCTAGCCATGATAATACTTCTGATGTTGTAGTCAGACTATATTTGTCTTGCAATACGCTACCAAGCTGTGAATTGCAAAGTTAAAGACGATACGAGAACATAACAACAAAATGGCGCCTCGAACTAGTATTCAATCTTTCAAAGCCACAGGGTTACCGTGTCAAGATCAATGATAGCCCATATTGTGGGGGAATGGGGAGGGGGGGGGGGGGGGGCGGAGTTTGAAAGTGAAAAACAGCTTGGCGGATACAGAGAGATTATATTATGGATTTCAAAAGTTTTACGCACGTGCCCTGATGCCCTGATATCCTTTGCTGCGGCCATGAATCCAGTCAAAATGATAACATATTTCCACATTACAAATCTCAAAGGCATCTGAAGACAACATGGTTAGGGCTCCCCCCCGACCCCCTTGGCCCAATGGGGGTGTGGCGTATTTGTGCCCCTACCTTCGCCCAGGGCTAGTTCTTTTGTATGTCAAGAAAGATTGTAATTATACTTAATGTTTATTAAACTTCGGCTATGTCATTTACTTAGCCAATATTCCCCATCTTTGACTACTGTTCTGTACAGGACCCGAAATGATCCCAGGACCCGAAACGATCCCAGGACCCGAAATGATCCCCAAAAGTACCCCAACTGATCCTCGGACCCGAAACGATACCGAGGAGTCCCCGAAATCAACCCCAAGGAATTGCGGTAATGGACAAAGGGAAAGCAGAAGAAATACTTGCAATTCTTGAAGCATAATAAAGGGTTAACAGCGACTCGATTTCTAAACAACATGACATAAAAATATTAAATTCCAACACAATACTTCTATTTATTACATTGCCCGGCGTTAAACCCATAAACAGAGTCCAAAACAAATACACAACTTTAAATTGCTACTGAAAGGAATATAGCATAAACATAGCACAGCTTTGCTCAGATCAACCAAACTTTTGACCTTCCATCACACTCTTAACATTTTGCGGTTCCGACACATGACTCCGACACTATAAATATCATTTCCGGTAAACATCACCCCTAAAAATTAATATTCATCTGACAACCAAACATGTATTTCACCACGAAATCCTTGTTCACACGAGCGAATATTTACCGACACATTTTAGGCAGCCGGTTTGGCCGAGAAGATGGAATGACAAAAGCACACTGAGTAATACACTCGAACAACCCTTCTACTACCGATGCAAAATATTAAGGGGATGTGAAAGCAATATTATGTGAGTTTTGAATTTCCTCATGTAGTCGTGCGTACACCCCGGCATGATCTCATATGATGGGTCTTTCATTCACAAAAAAAAAAAACAACCAAAAAATAACTTTAAAACATTCCGCTTCCTATGTAAAGCAGCATGTCCCATCTGTAAAGACTTTCTTTTATGGCTTGTTATGTAAAAATGATTTATCCACGCCGGGCTCCTCAAATTACTATCACAGGAATTGTTAGTTGACCCCAATTTCTGACTCAACCACTGTATTTCCCCCGCAGTCGTATATAAAAATCTTAATACTTAAATAAATCTTAGTTAATGTAAATTTCCTTTTAATAACACAACCAAAGCTAAATGTTTCCTATGTTTTTAAAACTGAAAGCCAATCCTTACACATTCATTTAGTTGTCTATTACTGTAATTCCTTGAGGTTCATTTCGGGGACTCTTGGGGATCGTTTCGGGTCCCGGGATCAGTTGGGGTACTTTTTGGGATCGTTTCGGGTCCTGGGATCGTTTCGGGTCCTGGGATCATTTCGGGTCCTGTACAGCCAGTGGTTGAGTAGTGTACATTGCCTTAGTATCGGGCCTTCAGGGTTTTAAGGATAGGAGATATTGAAGCTTTTTAAAGTCACGTGACCTATGACGTCGTTGAAATTGATTGACACTCGTCATCGAGGTCAGTGGTTGAGAAGTGTACATTGCCTGAGTATCGGGCCTTTGTTTTAATTTTTTTTTTATAATGCTTCAAAAAGTATTTCCTTCCACTTTCCCTTTGTCCATTCTGGTAATTCCACGGGGTTCATTTCGGGGACTCCTTGGGATCGTTTCGGGGCCCGGGATCATTTGGGGGACTTTTGGGGATCGTTTCGGGTCCTGGGATCATTTCGGGTCCTGTACAGTTCTCGTTCCCTTCGCGAACGAGCGAGTAAATGTTTGATGTACAAAGGTGTACTTAGGGGTGGACCATTAGAAATTTGCGGAGGGGGGGGGGGGGGGGGGATGGCAAATACAAAAAAACATCCTTGGCCGATTCTTTAAAAAAAAAAAACTTGCAGAACGTGACAGTGTTTTTCCTCACTTCTTGGCTTGCCAAGGCCATGACCTTTGTTCATTTTTTATTATATTTTTTTTTCGTGTGTAAATTCAAGTAGTGTTATTTATAACTGAAATTTATGAAATACAGATGTCCAAACCCAGAAAAAACAGCCACCATTTTTTTAATATAACAAATTTTAATCAAACCACTAAAACTAAAAAGACAACGCTTCTGCTTTGTTTCGGCTTCTTTATCTGCGAATCAATTCTAATGCGCATTTTTCAGTAAATCCGGTTTCCGTCTCTCTTTTATTTCCTATTTTCTTACTTTTAATTACTTACTTGCCCAATCCACTCGCCCGCCCGCTCGTTGCTTGCTTACTTGCTTGCTTGCATAAGAATAAAAAATGTAATGTCGATAAGCACGGAATTTAATCATCAGGCTAGATGGGTCGTGCTGAGATCCTGCGATGTATTAGTGGTTCCGAAGATAAATTCAATATTGTTAGATTTTACTGGAGCTTTCTTGAAAAGGAGAAGAAATGTTATCCTTCTAATGCTCTATCATTAGCACAAGCAACCGTGTTGTTTTAAAGAAATCTACCGTCGCATGTACGTAAAAAAATGAATTGCGAAGGCATCTTCAAAAGAAAATCAAAGTGATTAAATTATCTAATGAGATTTAAAATTAATTATTTCCTGCGCTTCATTAAAACCGCAAATATGAGTTACGATGGTTCACTTGTCCCGATGCGTTAGATTTGATTATGTACTTAAAGATATGGCTTTTTGTCGTTTCTATGTTGGGCTTTTGCGTTTGTAATCTCCAGAGATCATTCACCTGGTCCAAACAAAATGGCAAAAGGCTAAATGCCAAGATATATCGGAAGATTCGAGCTTATGATGATTTCGCGTGCGTCAACGAGTGTTCTCGGCTCTTGGAGTCGTGTCACTCCGTCAACTTCCTCAAGATCAGAGGCAAAGATGGCATGCATTCGTGTCATCTTCTTGATGTTGAGCAGCAAAAAGATGCTATTGAAGTCAGCGATCCCAAGTACGACTTTATCACGATACAGGTGGGCAAATATTGTTTTTTTGTGTGCCAGCTTTGCTTGCTTGCTTGCATTTTTGCATTAAGATTTTGATTTTCTGTTATTGATTATCGTCAGCTCTTCTTGCTGGCTAGCCGATCTATGGATCTATGGATTTATGGTTTGGGGAAGGTCTAGGTATCGGTTAACAGCTAAAATGAGCAATTTCCCTCAGTGTCATCAGTTATTTTTCTGATTCTCAAGCATTTTCGGCTAATAAAAGAAGTAGTTGCTTAAAAAACGTGTGCAATTATCAGTCAACAGTTATTCTAACAGCCTTTTCCTAGTTGATGATTAACCCCTTTCCATCCAGAGGTGGTAAAATTTACCTACACAAAATCGCTTGCTACTGAAAAATGCAAATCAGCCGAGTCTCTGATAAAACAATAGGCCTTCTTTTTAGGTTTCCCATTCGTAATATCAAGTACAGTTTGTCACTCTACAATTTTATCCACTTTGATTGAAAATAAAAACTCGGGTTCACAGAGGTCGAAACGAAAACAATAGACAAATCCCTTTGAGAGCCTCTGGTTTCCAGGCTATAGGTGGCTTGCTTGAGGCGTTTAACCGTTTTTTTTTTTCCCGTTTTTTTTTTATTCTGGCCGCGCTAGGTGGGGAGGAGGAAAGGACTATGAAGGGCACCGCAGCGCACTTTTCAAACTTTTGTCCTGTCAAAAGGGAGGTTTTCTTTATTTTTTATTTTATTTTATATCCTACAGAAGCTTATAATCATTTGAATACATTTTGATGCAGAAATCAGTGTTACAAATACTTAAAATACCTCACTGTCGAATCCGTTGTACCCTCGTTTTCAAAACACAATTTGTTTTGGTTTTCTGTTCCGTCAGTAAAACCATTCTGAGCCAATCAGAGTCTCGCTTTGTGCACTTCCCTTGCTATCCTCTGGACGAAAACCAGACAGTGTCGCGACAGAAAGCCAGGCAACTGCACTAGGCGAGAGATGGACAGGATCTGATTAGCTTAGAATAATTTGACTTACGGAACAGAAAATCCCAAAAGACAAAAACAAATCGATGTTTCGAAAATGCGTCGTCGCGATACAACGGATACGACAGTAGTTTTGATTTCTTAGAATCCGTGTCATCACAAGCCTTGTCTAAACAATGGAACCTGCCAGGAGACAAATGGATACGCATTCCACTGCACCTGCTCCCCAGGGTTTATTGGGAAACGTTGTGAGAAAGGTGACATAAAGGAAATAATTATCGCGAGTGACTAATTCAGAACGTTCGCAACGGAGAAAACACATAAATTGGTTCTAAAATGGTGATTTAGGTTGGCACGTAGCTAGACAAATATTAGATAATTTCTTATTGGAAGATCGTCTAAATATTACACTTTTTCCATGATGTTTCTCCCTCTCCACTCGGCACATCCTTGCTACACGTGCTTATTCGAAAGAAAAGATATAACCGTTTCCTTTTTTTAAAATACTCAATAAACAAATATAGTTAAATTCATGTCTTCATTTTTATTGTGTTTTGCATAGATTGTGCCGTCGCGTTAGGAATGGAGAATGGACGCATCCAAAACTCACAAATTACTGCCTCCTCTTATTATGCGGCTAACCATGAGCCGTGGCAAGCGCGTCTTAACAATCAAATGATCGATGGCGGCAGTGCCGGGTCCTGGTCACCTAGAACTAATACCATCGATGAATGGCTACAAGTCGACCTTGGTTCAGAGAACACCATCACCAAAGTTGCGACCCAAGGGAGACCGAATAGTCCTCATGGTCAATATAATCAGTGGGTCACGCGTTATGTGATACAGCATAGTCTAGATCATGCTACTTGGTCATTCTGCTTGGAGGGGGGCGTCATTAAGGTAGGCACAGTTTGAATATGAACTTACCGTAAATGACCTAATAAACGCCCGGTGCGCTTATTAAATCTCGATGGTCCGAGGGGGGGCGTTCATTAGATAGGAGGCGTTTATTAGAGAGGGGCGTTCTTTACAAACTCTGAAAATATTATAACAAATCCAACTGCAACCAAAATCAAAATTTTACCGAGGCAAAGTTAGCCACTGGATGATAAATCCAACAAAAGCAGGTGTTTTTTCTCATACTTTTCAATTGTGAAACACTAAACCTCGAAATTTTACCGAGGCGAGTGCCTCACTTGCCTCATGCTGGCTACGGTCCTGGCCAAATGCAGTAGGGTTCTAGTCTCAGCCAGAAACATTTTAAATTTTAGCATGCGTAGCAAGCGTTTACCGTGCGAGGAATGCAATGATTTAATGGTGCAAGTATGCGGAAACGAGAAGTAGGCTTTGTTATTCCTGGACTCTACACTGCGAGGACAAAACGAAAGAGAGCGGTACCCTCATTTTGAAATTTACATACATTGAACAAGACGCTACTCGCTTACCAGTGTTGATTAAGCAAGATGGCATGAAATTACCACTTATATTTCCGGAATTCCTATGTCGTTTGTTTTTAAGCTGGCAGGGAAGGGAGCGGGGGAGGGGAGGGGGCGTTTAATAGAGAGGGGCGTTCATTGCAAACTTGTAAGCTAAGGGGGGCGTTAATTAGATCAGAGGCGTTCTTTAGATAGGGGCGTTTATTAGGTCATTTACGGTATACACGTTCTCTGAATAGTCAAGTAAAAAGTTGGCTCTTGTTTAAGCCAAAATGTTCCTGTTAATTTTTTAGGAGTTCAAGGGAAACACGGATCAAGTTACAATGGTGCTTGTCTATCTTCCAGAGCCTGTCCTAGTCAGATATGTTCGATTTGTTGTCAAGGCGTGGAACGTTTTTATCTCGATGAAAGTAGAGCTCTACGGGTGTGATGGCTAACCAATTGACAATCATCGACCGCCCGACCAGTGATCCGGATTGTTAGTCTTCACCAGTCACACCAAACACTCGTAATCAATAATCAATTATACAACCACTCTCCATCAGCACCAGCAAATATTATATATAAATGTAAGTGTAAGGACAGGATATTACCAGATATAACACATGTTTCTTTTACAAACCATTACAAAACCGGTATCAATAATTATACCAAATCGCACTCCATCCAGCAAATATTATATAAATATTACTGTAAGTACAGGATATAACGAATGTTTGATAAAAAACATATATAATATAAACATATATATCTTTAATATTTTTTGACAGAATTACAGAATATGTTATATGTAATCGATAGTGTGTTGCAAATCATGTGGAACATGGAAACGAGGCTCACAATTTTTACACGTTGTTGAAAAGGGTAAGGCGCTAGGGCCGTTAGGGTCAGTCAAGGTCGCGTCTATAATACGGGGTTGTCGTCTAAATGGCATTCAGATGGTCATGTGTTTAATTCGACGTGAGCGCAAGCAATTTTGCTGGGAGGATTGGGGTAATCACGGTCTGTGTCTAAGCAGACTTTCGAAAAGACCCTAAGGGATAGCAGATTTTCTAGAGGGCCCTAAAGGGATAGCTTTTTTATACCCTAAGAGATGGGACGATCATGTGTGACATTCTTTTAGGAGGACACCCCCATCCCCCCTGGGAAAAGGTGTTAGGTGTGACGCAAGTATAACATCATGATAATAGGCCATACTCAAATACGGAGAGCAAAAGGCGTTCGGAGCGTATATATATAGGTTGTTTGTCACCGACACGTGTTATTTGAACTTGACCTGTCATGTGATCTTGTTTGTTCCGATTTATCGCGAAAACAATAAGCAAAAGTAGCACAGTAGCGCTAATAAATTACTAGTTATAAGCTAAAATTATAGTTATCAGAAATGAACCAAGAAAACTTGGTCACCTATTACATGGTCTAATTATTATGTTCTGGTTTTGTAGTTACTTCGATAAAAACTGCAAAATAAAGCAAAAATCGGTTCACATATTGTTAGGTTTTGGGCTACACGCATCGGTTGCCATCTCTTTTGGGCTCAGCTATGTGGTCATTTTTTCTTTGCGGTAACTTGGCGCCAAAGGAGTCTTTTCCAAGCTGTCTTGATCTTGGAGCGCCTGAGCGCTCGAATGTCTTCGTCCTCGAAGGAGAAAGCAGTTCGTTCTTCGCGCGGCTTGTAACCGGGTGTGAGGTGGTTAGTCCCTTGGCGACAGCTCTCGTCCCACATGGCTCACATCAGACGAGAGATCTCGTTCGGGGAATACTCGATCATGAACAGCGCTACATATCTATACTCCTCTTGCTCCATCACTGGGAGTTTTCGTCCCAGTCCCTGACTGTATTCGGACTTGACCTTCAAGGCTTTCTGGGTTATACAAGTGAGTGATTTCATTCCCATTTTCGTCAATAACTGTCTCCTTTAATCGGTGAAGTGAGAACTTTGGGATCTTGAATTTTTTTTAAGCAGCTCATGGTGGAACAAATGGTGACGTGTCACTCGACCAGCAGATACTAAGGCAATGAACTAAGGGAGTGCTCATTAATTACACCGAGGGGGGAGGAAGGAAGATTTTTACTCAAGACACCTTAAAATTTCAGAGCCCCCCTTTCATTGAAAACATTTTTTTCGGTGCCCCCCTTATAGAACCCCAGCTGGGCCGCCGCCGATAAGCACCATAGCACCGTATATAACTTTTCGTTTTTTTTTGTGGTCATCGTGCCGCGGCACCAGTTTGTTGCCTGCCCGCCTGCACACTTGCCCGCCTGCCCGCTTGCACACTTCGCGGTAAATTTACGTCAAGATTCATTTTATTGCGCACTATTTTTTCTAATAACATATTTTCAGATAATAGTTATGATAATAAAGATAATAAAGAAACAGAAAAGAATAGAGTGGCCGAGCCAGCATAGCTCCCGAGTTAGCCACTACCTATTATTTTGCCGTAACCCTTTTTTTTCTTTTTTTTTTTTTGCCCTGCCCCACCCCTTTTTACTTTAATATATTTCAGATTTTTTTCAACTTCTTTCCTCTTTTTCCTTTTTTTTCTCTGATATATTTCTATTTTTCTTTTGATTTCTTTGTTGTCATTTTTCAATTCTGAACCACCTTCACATTTCAGCATTGTTACTTTGTTACATTGTTTACTTTTCTTATATCTGAGCACGAAATATGTTATATGTATGTGCTCGACTATCACAGAAGAACAAAAGGCTAAAGGCGGCAATATATTATACATAGGTCACGGCAAAATTACTACACTTCTATAGCAACACGATGATTCCCAAAAGACACAAGCGTGAAAAAGACCCCGATCATTTTTAATCCATCTGGGCGAACTGTGCATGGCGTAACAGTATAAGACAGGCCTGGGATCCAGACCTCAGGTTCCTTTGTTTTGTACAGTTCGCTGGATAGCGGTGCTTGGGCCGAAATCACCAGCCTAGCCATAAAGCTTTTATAGCTGCTATACGACGTTTCAGCGTTGTCTGGAATTATGGTCTATTTCTCTTTAACGAGGGGCTCGTTTCTCGAAACACCCGATAATTCTCGGGCCCGAACACGTTTTATTCCTTAAATTTAAAAAGCTTGCTAATTCCTATAAAATTTATTGTATCTTAATGTGTTGAAATATGGTCAAACATCGTTTTTTACTACAAAGATTCATGTGAAGGATGATCCTCTTTATAGATTTATAGATTTTGATCTTTCACGAACTTCTTGGGCCCGAAATTCACATGACCTCGCAGTCACCCGAGACCTTTCGGGTTACCTTTTTGGCTTCAGCAAAACTTTCGAAAATAGCCTTTTGAGCCTCTAGCGCCCACCCCTACGCGGCTGGTTCGATTATCCTTCTAATATTTACTTTACTGGGAATTCTATGCTGTTTTTTCGGGATTACTGTGTTACAATATCACAGGAAGACCAACCGAACGAGGTGTTATATAATAAGGCCAGGCTACCTGGTACTTGGTAACAACCGTTTTCCAAACCAAAACAGAGCGAGTGTCATCAGCTTGGTCTTCCTTGTATTTTTCTCCCCCGCGTTTCACCCTTTTTGAAGCGAAGTATAATTTGACATACAGGCACGTTTTCGAGTGTGTTTATCACATGATTCTACGTAAACGTATTACTTGAGAGTTGTTCAGGCGTTCAACGTGTAAAAAATTCATACAAGTCTTCACAGTTGCAATCAGATATAAGCTTAAGTATAAACTTTTTCTGTGATGATGGCGGCTGTAAACCGGAAAATTCATAACACGAACTGAACATGGAAGACTCACCAAACGCAGAGCAGACTATGACAGTTGCTGTCAATAAGGGATTAGAAACCGAGACAGAAAACATCAACGGGAGGTCTTCAACTTCTGGGTAACTGTTGCATGGTTCGACACTAATACGAAATAGAAATTATAACTTACTTACTTATAAGAAGTATGTTTGTTTGCCTTGTTTCTTTGATCAGCATTTATGTATGTGTTTAAATTTTTATGCAAATAAGACCAAAACATCACTGCCCACGCAAAATGTTTGTCAACGAGCGAAAAGCCCAATAATTTCGATACTTTAGTGTGGGCTCTAAGAAAAAAAATTAAATTAAATCATTTTGAAACCATTTTTCCATTGCAGTGATGGGAGTAACAAAGATAAAAAGAAAGAAAGTGCAAAAGAGGAGAAAAAGGAGAAAATCGTTCAAGTTCCTCTTACGCAACTGGTAAGGATTCATAGAGTGAATTGCTGAATACTTTTTGAAGGCTATAATTTAAGTAAAATAGATCAGTTAGAATTATCTAGGCAAACATCTTATTGCAATTAAAATGGCTGAAAGTTGCCAATTGATAGGCATTTTAATAGGTTTTTGAGTAAGGTGCTTTGGCAAAGTTTTGTGACAAAACCTGTTTAAAAGCTAAAAATTCTTGCTGTTCCAAGTTAGAATTCACTTCTTATTGCAAACATCTTTTTTTTTCACAGTTCCGGTATGCTGGTGGAACAGACAAATTTCTCCTTATCATTGGTATATTTGGAGCTATTGCACATGGAATTGCAGCACCAATCCAGTTCATCATTTTTGGTGCTCTGATTGATAGCTTGGTGAATTTTGAGAAAGGAACAGTCTCAGACCTAAATGACAAAATGATAGAATTGGCTCTTTACTATGTGTATTTAGCTGTTGGCACACTATTTGTGGCGTACCTACAATCAGGAATGTTTACATATACTGCAGTCTTACAAGCTAAGAAGATTCAATGCAACTTTTTCCGTGCTGTGCTGCGTCAGGATATTGGATGGTTTGACACTTATGACTTGGGAGAGTTAAACAACAGGCTAACAGAGTAAGTAATCCCAGTGCGATTGCCACTTTAATTACTCTGTCACAGGGCTGTGAAAGAGTGATTAAAAGTGGCAAGGCACAAGTTACACATGTGCAGTGGAGGGGACCATTTAGTGATTAGCATTTCAATATGAGACACTGTATGTGTGTGGTCACCATTACCAACACCTAAACTTTTTTCCCTTGTATTGGGACAATATATCAACATCTCCATCTTCCTGATTGTCCTTGCCATCTGATTATCTCTGTCAGGGATGTGCGCAAAGTGAAGGAGGGGCTTGGCCACAAGGTTGGCCTTGCAATCCAGTACACCGTCACCTTCATTGCATCGTTTGTCATTGGTTTTGTGTACAGCTGGAAGCTTACATTGGTCATGATGTCCCTGACCCCACTCATGGTGATTGCTGGAATGATCATTGGAAAGGTGGGTTGTTTTTAGAATATAAGCCAAAACCAACAAGACTAATGAAAATAACAGGCATGTACAGCGGAGAGCTCCTCTTACCCTTTGTTATCTGCATGCCTGTTATTTTGACTTTGTTGAGTATAGAGCTCTGTTATATAATTTCCCCTGCTTAATTCAAAGACTGATACATTTAAATATTTTTTCCTAGTAATTCCATAAGGTCTGGCTAAGCAAGCGGGGTAAGAGGGAGGGACCAGGTTTGTTGTTTATAGTGGTTTATGGTCGTAACCATGTTCTTCTTATTTTTTTATGGTCCTAGGTAATGACTGTCTTTACAAACAAAGAGCTAAATGCATATGCCAAGGCAGGAGCAGTAGCTGAGGAAGTTCTCTCATCTATACGCACAGTGGCAGCATTTGGTGGAGAAGGGAAGGAGTACATCAGGTATGGGTTAGTACTGTAGAAAGGGCATAGAACCTCAGGCGGCTGAGGAAGTTCTCTCATCTATACGCACAGTGGCAGCATTTGGTGGAGAAGGGAAGGAGTACATCAGGTATGGGTTAGTACTGTAGAAAGGGCATAGAACCTCAGGCGGCTGAGGAAGTTCTCTCATCTATACGCACAGTGGCAGCATTTGGTGGAGAAGGGAAGGAGTACATCAGGTATGGGTTAGTACTGTAGAAAGGGCATAGAACCTCAGGCAGCCACCAATGTCCTGTAAGAGGCACAGCCACTACAGAGGGACACCTAACAACTGGACTACCTTGCTAAGCCAAATGGTACAGGGGGTGGAAGGAGTTTTGATATATAGGCAGGAGCCTATACATTTTTCCAGCACCCCAAGTTGTCTCAGAGATGGTTTTCTGGTCTTTATAAATGTGGTTTATTGGTTTTTATTGGTTTTGCTCTGTAGATATGACTCCTTTCTTGATGAAGCCAGGTCATTTGGGACCAGAAAAGGTCTAGCATCTGGCCTCGGTTTTGGCTTTTTCTACATCATCATGTTTGGCAGTTATGCATTGGCATTTTGGTGAGCTAAAGCATCTTAAATATTGTTGTCACACCTTAAGACCTGAAAATAATTTCAACTGTTTTTCTCTCAAAGGTATGGTGGTGCAGTTCTTGTTGTAGATGGTAATCTTAATAGTGGTGATTTGTTTGTGGTGAGTGTCCTGCATCTACTCATATCAATTATCTTTTTAGAATTTTATTGCATCATCATGAATGTTTCATGCCGCTGAACTCACAGGTAGCTCAGGCTCACGGCGAGTGTAGGTTTATTACAGAGTTAGTATGAGTGAACAAATTTCATTGAAATAAATATTCTGATTTGAAAATAAAACAGTAGCATGACGTTGCTGCTACTCAAACCCGCCATTATTTGCCATTCTAAGCTGTTTTAGCCACTGAAAATTTTTCCTGTCGCCTTCTGTATATAAAATAGACAAGGTTGCAAACTCCGACAACTGCAAAATTCCAAAGTGCTCAACAAATCCACCAATCCTTTGGAAATCCAGACTTTCACGGCAAAAAAAAAAACTCGCAGAATCATAGCACACATATTTAACTTTCCAACCATACCTTTTTATCGTCTGTTTGTCCCCGTTTTGCCATTTGAGTGGCGAGGATCTTTCGTTTTAATTTGAAAATATTCGTGATAGTGATAGCGACGCTCGATGGGCCGTTCGTGGATAAAAAGACAATACACGCTATGCCACTTTGTGTCCACTTTGCTCACCCATTCATTATCCCATTTGTAAATAATGTTGTGATTATCTTAGATAGCGAATCAGATCATGTGTTTTTAGGTTATTGTAAAGAATAATACTACAGTACTCTGTATTTCATCTATGTGAGTGCTACAGTATGTCATTTATGTGATGCATCTCTTCCTAGGTATTCTTTGCTGTAATGATTGGTGCCACCCAGCTTGGACAGGCAGGACCAAACATTGAGGCTATAGCCACTGCCAGGGGTGCAGCACATGAGCTCTTTGCTATCATCGATAGAGTTCCACCCATTGACAGCAGCTCTGAGGCGGGAGCCAAGCCTGGTAATGTGACGGGTGATGTCACATTTAATGATATTCATTTCTACTACCCTTCTCGAAATGAGGTCAAGGTAATCATGTATTCTCAATATTATTTAAGCAGATTAAAGCCGCATTGTCACCAGTATACTTCCAGTCGATTACCTAACAATCTCTGTTGATTTTAATGGAAAATGTAAAAAATATTTCAAAATTGTGAAAGCAAAGTGTCAATTGGAAGTTTTTTTTGATTGATAATTTACCTTAGCAGATGGCCTGTTAAATAGTGCGGATTCTAATAAAATTTTACTACATTCATCCTATTGTCTTTTAACAGTTGAGGTTTCCGTTGGACCTCCAAAAGTTTAACTTGTGACAATGCAGCTTTAACAAATTGATTGTGATTTTCCATCATGTTGTCTTTGCCATTTTGAATATCTCTGAGAAAAATGGCTTGGCATACTTGATAGTTTGGTTTGGTAAAGTATTTCACTTTTCCCATACAAATGCTGAATAGTTTGAGTTTTCATAGCATTGGGTTTGATGGTTGTGTCAATAGTAGTTGGCTAGGTACTGCACAATATAATACTTGACACCATGTTGCCCATACAGGTGCTGAATGGTTTGAGTCTGACTGTGAGAAGTGGTCAGACTGTTGCACTGGTTGGCGAGAGTGGCTGTGGCAAAAGCACTGTTATCAAGCTTATTCAGCGATTCTATGACCCAGAAAATGGATCTGTAAGTAAACGTTTCATGAAATGTTTAACCGTCAAAAAGCATATCATATGTTCAAACAGAGCTTCTGGAATTATGCGCTTGTGCGGAAGCGCATAATTTGGCTTTTTCTGCGTAATCCACAAAACGCTTAATTTGGCTTAATTTTGAAAGACAGATCATTTAATTGCACAGCTGATGTGTTCTTTTAGGTTTCTTACCCTCGTAAAAAAGACAAATATTCTTCGTAAGAGTGCGGTATTTCGAACTGAATTTTGAAAACAACAAATAAAATGATAGGCATTCTTTTGCTATTAAGCTGCGAAGGCCTTTCCCTGGGTACCAGGATCTCCAGACTTCTCTCGTCCAGTGATGCTCAGCCAGACGAGCGGAGCTTCAAGTTATTTCGTGTTTTCCTTCTGTACAAAATGTAGTTTGACGTTATAGTTGATATTCCGTGTAATTAGCGCGTAATTCAGTAATGAATCGCGAAAATTTTAATTAAAAAGCATTACTGTGCAATTCCGCTTAGTTTAGCCAAAAAAATCGCATAATTTTGAGGTCTTTTCCGCGTAATTCCATAAAAGCCCTGTTCAAAAGCCATATCAAAACTTCCAGCTTACTTTAAAAAATGTCTACATTACTTCTCTGCCTGCTTATCCTTAGGATTATTGCAAAACACATCATGCATTTTAGATCACATTTACCAATATTGCATATTTTTGTCATGTTTTTGTATCTTCTCTCTCAGTTTGATTTTGATAGTATTTTGGTGTGTCAATGACTGAAGAATCAAAGCTGGTTTCCACAAGATGACAATAAGAGCTGTATGACTAGAAAAACAAAAGACAAGCTGTAGAATAACTAGGTGGCGAATAAATTAATAAAATGTTTAAATGGTATGTGTTACGCCTCTGTGAGAATAGAATGGTTTTGCTGACGTTTCGAGGTTTAGCCCTTCGTTTGAGAAAATGACAAAGGCCTAATGCTTGAATTGTCAACAAAACCACTCTATTTTTACTGAGGCATGAAACATGCAATGAAAACCAACATGTTGTTGGAATCCATGAGTCCGTAACCAATGGGAGAACACACACAGAGAGAATGAGAGTGATTAACAATTGTGAAATTTAGATATCACAGGATGTATTACCCATGTCTCTCAGGTCTGCTTGGACGGTACAGATATCCGGTCACTTAACCTGCATTGGCTGAGACAGCGCATCGGAGTAGTCAGTCAGGAGCCTGCCCTATTTGCGACTACTATTGCAGAGAACATTCGCTATGGTCAGGACGGTGTCACTCAGGCAGAAATAGAACAAGCAGCGAAAATGGCTAACGCCCACGACTTCATCACTAAACTACCAAAGGTGACTTAATTTAAAACAAAAATAAAAATATATATATCTTCTTTGTCTCAATCCTTATTTCCCACTCCCCCTAGTCTTTCTTAGAGCCTTTTAGGCAGGTTAGGTTGATCACTCCGATACGATAACATGGTTATTTTTTTGTCCTTCCACAGGGTTACGAGACAGTGGTTGGTGAGCAAGGATCTCAGCTCAGTGGGGGACAGAAACAGCGTGTAGCCATTGCACGTGCCTTGGTGCGCAATCCCCGCATCTTGATCCTAGATGAGGCAACTTCAGCCCTGGACACTGAGAGTGAGCGGGTAGTCCAGGCAGCATTAGACAAGGTCAGTCCAGACAGTCTTAGACAAGGTCAGTCCAGACAGTCTTAGACAAGGTCAGTCCAGACAGTCTTAGACAAGGCCAGTCCAGACAGTCTTAGACAAGGTCAGTCCAGACAGTCTTAGACAAGGTCAGTCCAGACAGTCTTAGACAAGGCCAGTCCAGACAGTCTTAGACAAGTCCAGACAGTCTTAGACAAGTCCAGACAGTCTTAGACAAGTCCAGTCCAGACAGTCTTAGACAAGGCCAGTCCAGACAGTCTAAGACAAGGCCAGTCCAGACAGTCTTAGACAAGTCCAGTCTAGACAGTCTTAGACAAGGCCAGTCTAGACAGTCTTAGACAAGGCCAGTCCAGACAGTCTTAGACAAGGCCAGTCCAGACAGTCTTAGACAAGGTCAGTCCAGACAGTCTTAGACAAGGCCAGTCCAGACAGTCTTAGACAAGTCCAGTCCAGACAGTCTTAGACAAGTCCAGTCTAGACAGTCTTAGACAAGGCCAGTCCAGACAGTCTTAGACAAGGCCAGTCCAGACAGTCTTAGACAAGTCCAGACAGTCTAAGACAAGGTCAGTCCAGACAGTCTTAGACAAGGTCAGTCCAGACAGTCTTAGACAATGTCAGCCCCGACAGTCTAAGGTCAGTCCAGACAGTCTTAGACAATGTCAGTCCCGACAGTCTAAGGTCAGTCCAGACAGTCTTGGACAAGGTCAGTCCAGACAGTCTTAGACAAGTTCAGTCCAGAAAGTCTTAGACAAGGTCAGTCCAGACAAGTGACCAGGCCGAGGCTATGCTGACCAGTGCGATTATTTGCTCAGTGCGATTACTTGCGTCTGCTGTGTTAATAGGCGCGTGAGGGTCGTACTACCCTGGTGATCGCCCATCGCTTATCCACTGTGCGGAATGCAGACATGATCGCTGCCATTCATAATGGGGTGGTGGTGGAGACGGGCTCCCATGCCGAGTTGATGGCCACTGATGGCGTCTACCGACAACTTGTCACCTTACAGGTAAATCAATCAAAATGCGCGTTCTTATGAGTTTCCCTTGAAGTGGATTTTGTACAAAGGCTAAATTCTCTGCATAGGGGTGGTTAGAATGTCAAAATGTCATCTATAAAATTAATTTTTGTTGGCTTGTTTCTCTGACTGTAGAGGTGTCAGACAAGGCACACACCGGACCCACACTTTTTAACTCTATGAAAACTTTATGAAACGTGATAAATGTGAAACAGCGCAAGAACAGAGGCTTATAATGACGCTGTTTCCTATGGGCTTAACGATAATTTACGTTTGGCAGTGCCAACACTTGGGTTTTAGGTCAAGGCCCACAATTCTTGGTTTTAGGTCAAGGCCCACGATATTTTAGAGACCCACGGGATGTCTTTGAGTCTTGTCTTGAGTTTGACATTAATATACATGTATGGTCCTTTTACTTTAGGCATTTGAAGAAGAGGGAGACGAGGCTGCAGAAGACGTTGATGATGTTAAAACCAAAGGTGAGAGATGTAACTTGAGCATTTTTATGTCAGATGCGGGATATTCAAAATCTCAAAAATGCTAAATGGTGTGATGCTGTCGATATTTTAGAGACCACTGCAGCGATCAAGTTTGTGCGCAGTATGTCCATCAATAGCGATGATACGCCGAGTCATCTCGACCGCAGAGTATCCCTTCGAGCGTCTCAAAGGATTTCTTCTGCACTGCGCCGGACTACTAGCCACGGTGAGAAGGTCAGTTGGGAGAGATTTCACGTAATTCTCAATTTTTTTTAGGAAAAGTACTGTTAAGTTTTATTTTCCTAAATACGCCTAACTTCGGACAATTGACTCTAATTTCAAAAGTCAGTTGTATCCCTCGTAGACTGCATTTAGTAGCACGGACGTCATCTGCTTCAAACTCGTACCCAGTCGCCAAAATGAGAAGAAACTTAGAAGGGATTATGTTTCCCTTATTCCTTCTTAGTTTCTTCTCATTTTGGCGACTGGGTACGAGTCTGATCTGCTTTGCCAACATCATTATAATCAACTTTAGCTTCAGACACAAACTTTGCACATTAGTTCTTCCCTTTCTGTCGAAGTCTGTCGCCATCCCATGAAAAATTGTTAGCTAGACATTTCCAAAGTCCTTTGTTCGTGCTCTTTGAAATTGGAAAGGAAGAAATCAACGTCATTATTTTTCGCGGCAATATGCTTATTAAAATCGAAACCGTGCAAATACCCACTAGATCGCGATTACGCAAAATCTAAAAAAGCGACTTGGAGCATACAACTTACCTGTAAACTGTTTCATTATTTTCTCCGATTTTTCTCCACAGGGAAAAGAGAAGATTGTAGAGGAAGAAGTGGAGCCAGCACCCTTCTTACGCATCCTGAAACTAAACTCTCCAGAGTGGGTTTTCATCGCGATTGGTGCCCTGTCCGCCATGGCAAATGGATTCCTGCCTCTCGGATTCGCGCTTTGTCTCGGTGAAATACTTACCGTAAGTATACGCTTCGTCTGAGGTCACCTATGAATCCAGATATGACGTCTGTTTTTTTCTTTTATTTAAGGTATTCACCATAACCGACCAGAAGGACAAGGCGAAGGAAGAAGCGACATTTTGGGCGCTAATGTTTCTGGCAATGGGAGGAATCAGTTTTTTTACTCAGCTTTTTCAGGTAAAATTAAAGCCAGTTCCTAGAAAATACTAGAAAATAAAAATCCATAAATGTTCTGTGAGATACAAAACACAAAACAGTTTTATGCCCTATGTGCTAATTGAGATATATTTTGCTTTCAGAATTACATGTTTGCATTGTCTGGCGAAGCGCTTACTGTTAGGCTTAGGCGCATGTCCTTGAAAGCATTACTGCGTCAGGTATGTACCGTGGGCTTATCCCCGACAATTGCGCAGAAAATCATCCAAAACAAGATTTTTATCATCGTTTTACAGGAGATAGCCTTCTTTGACGACCCGTTGCATTCTACAGGGGCTCTCACGACAGCGCTGGCGACCCATACGTCTGATGTCAAAGGGGTATAGTAAAGCAAAAGTCAAGTGTTGTGTAGTCTTCAATAAGCCGGATACGTGGATAGCATAATGGGACCTTTACACCCAGAACCATTAGAACTCAGCCTCTTAAGGCATACTATTAAGGAGTTTATTAGTCACTTTTGCGATTAAGTGCAAGCTATCTTTTATTAACAGGCTCTTGGAACGAATACCTTTACTAATGCAACATTCTTCCGAATACGACGCCCTACTAACCGATCATTTTTGCTATCCACTAGACTTCAAGTTCTCTGTTACTTACAAACTACGGGCCTTTTATACTTGAAACTTGTATTTTTACGAATACTACGTCACATTGCAAATCGTTATTTTGCTATCCGCCAGGCTGCCGGCTCTCGTTTAGGGACCATCGCAACTGGCATCTCAACAGTTATAGCTTCCGCTATCTACGCCTTCATCAACGGCTGGAAGCTGACTCTCGTTGTGATCGCCTTTGTACCATTTCTTGCTATCGGTGGCGTTCTAGAGATCAAGGGGTACACTGGAGATACTGGAGGTCAAAACGACTACATAGAGTCGGGGAAGGTTTGTTCTACCGTCTTGTCGTGATCTTATTTACCAGTATACTGTTACTGTTACGGTAGCAACAGCGGCACCATAAAGAGTGCCATAAAGTCATAGCACATTACAACTCTCGTGGTAGCATATCGTAAGTCCAACGACAAAACATCGTAGCTTGCTCTGTTGCACAACATATTCACCATCACTGCTCTCCTTATATTTTAGGTTGCTGTAGAAGCTTTTGAGAACGTGCGAACGATCGCTATACTGGGAAGGGAGAAAACATTCTTCGAAAGATACGCCCAGACACTAGTCAGGCCTCATAGGTGAGAGATACGTCTAGCCTCATAGAAAGGAGATAGATTGACTAGATTAGAAAGACTAATGTATCATCCTTGTTACCTTCTAGGGCTGCCGTCGTCCGTGCACATTTATTTGGTGCCGGGTATGGCGTGACGGAAGCGATCATGTACTTCTGTTTCGCCGCGTGTTTCCGGTACGGTGCACATCTGATGGTCGAAAAAGAGATGACCATGGAGGAAGTTATGAAGTAAGGGCACAGTCTTATAGACATAATCTGGACTCTACGGTATTGCCTGATATGAATATTTCATTTGTTTGTTGAGTTCTTTGAATTATTTGATCTCAACAGACTTCAGCTTTTGACTGAAACTTTAATTCTATGAAAGATCAGAGGGTACTACATTCCAATCGACAAATATTGAAATCATAAATAAAGATCTAATGACATTGTCCGAAGTTTCATAATCGTAACTATAAAGTCCAAAGAGAAATCGCCATGGCTGTAATGGTACTTCTAAAGCTAATGAGAATTCTTCTTTTCGTCAGGGTGGTCATGTGCATCATGATTGCCGGAATGGTTGCTGGAGAGCTTTTCGCCTTCTCGCCTGACTATCTCAAGGCCAAAGTGGCAGGTGCCAGGATCTTCAAGCTTGTTGACCGCATCCCAGTCATTGATAGCGCATCCGACGAGGGCCTTACCCCTGTAAGTAGTGGTCTGTTTTTAAATAATTACTAATTACGTAATTGGTCCTGCTGTAAAGCTTCCACGGTCAGTTTCGTTGTTTTGAAACTGTTTTTAAAGCTAAAAAACAAAACAAAAAAACTTGCCTACACCGCCTCTGGCTCAACTCACCGGACCCTATTCCTTGTCAACACCTCCCTTCGCCGCCACCGCGTCTGGCTAACTCACCGGAAGAATTAGAAATGCACGACAAGTGAGAAGGATGCATTACCGCACCCACTATGATGACCATGCGCCGAATCTCTATCTTTTCCTTCAGTCCACAGTTCAGGGAACATTGCAAATGAGAAGTCTTCGGTTCCGATACCCTGCCCGCCCAGACGTGAAGGTGCTGCGTGGCTTAAGCCTGGAGGT
This sequence comes from Nematostella vectensis, assembly GCF_932526225.1. NCBI lineage: Eukaryota > Metazoa > Cnidaria > Anthozoa > Actiniaria > Edwardsiidae > Nematostella > Nematostella vectensis. The sequence continues at coordinate 11,682,921 of NC_064035.1, read as the reverse complement.
GAAGCAAGGACAGACGCTAGCTCTTGTCGGTCCCAGTGGCTGTGGAAAGAGCACGACCGTCTCGCTGTTAGAGCGCTTTTATGATCCCGAGGAGGGCAAAGTGGTAAGAATAAGATATGTCCATCCTTAAAATCACCCTTCAACGTTTGTATTTTTTCTGTGCCTATCGTGCAATAAAAACCGTAATTATGAGATTCTGACAGCAACTCGCACGTCTGGTCTGGGAAGTCCCTCAATTAAACACCACCGTTTATTTACTTTATGTGCTTGACGTTTACCCGGTGTGTGTAGCCTACGGTACAAGATTTCATTAGTACAATAGACTGTGTTGTAGGCAACTCTGTTTGATGTTGGCATTGGGGATATACACCTACCAGAGTGCTGAACTTGAGGTGTGTGTCACACGGCAAGCTTAATTTCATTGACATACATGATTTTTTTTTTCAACTGGTGTTTGATGTTCGCCAATGTTGGCCCATGTTTACCGGTAATGTTTTACTTTGATTGTTCAATGTTTCAATTGATATTGACCATGTGTTTTAGGCTGTTGATAATAGGGACGTTCGCCAGCTGAACATCAAGTGGCTTCGCTCCAAAATCGGCATTGTGTCGCAAGAACCGGTCCTGTTCGGGTACAGCATCGCGCAGAACATCGCGTATGGAGATAACAGCCGTGAGGTATCCATGAAGGAGATAGAGACTGCAGCCAGGGCCGCCAATATTCACGACTTTATCAGTGGACTGCCTAAGGTATTTTTTTTTTCACATCGTGCACGTACGTATCTTATTTGGCAGTTGATTCCTCAAGATGATAACAGATGGAGTTTTTCAGGTGTTATCATTTCTTCACACATCCTTGGGTTTAAAAAAAGGACATAAAATCCCGGGAAGTGCGGTGAAGTGTGCACCTTTATTGTTTTTTGACAAAGAAATTTAACCTTCTTGTAGCGGACGCTTTATACGTGTGGTTGCCGTATTTTTGTTGACCTCCATACGAGTCCGTTGCAAGGGTTCTTGCGACAACGTGGCATGCCGCTTTGCCGGACATTCATTTTTATTAGGATATTTTGTACATTCAGGGCTACGAGACAGAAGTTGGAGACAAAGGCACACTGCTCTCTGGTGGTCAAAAACAGAGAATCGCTATTGCGCGTGCGCTGGTCAAGAACCCGCCTATACTACTTCTGGACGAAGCCACATCAGCACTGGACACTGAAAGCGAGAAGGTAAGGACATGTCCACACTGGGCACAGAGAGTAAGATAGTAAGGTCATGTCAACACTGTACCCAGAGAGCAAGCAGGAAAGGTCATGGCCACACTGTACCCAGAGAGCAAGCAGGTAAGGTCATGGCCACACTGGGCACAGAGAGCAAGAAGGTAAGGTCATGGTCACACTGGGCACCGAGACCAGAGGGTGATAGCGAGAAGGTTAGGGCATCACCACGCTGTACAGAGGGCAAGATAGTAAGGTCATGTCCACACTGTACACAGAGAGTGAAGACGTAAAGTCATGTCCACACCTTACACAGAGAGCAAGTAGGAAAGGTCATGGCCTACACTGTACAGAGAGCGTTTAAAGGTCATGGCCTACACTGTACAGAGAGCGTGGAAAGATCATGGCCTACACTGTACAGAAAGCGTGGAAAGGTCATGGCCTACACTGTACAGAGAGCGTGGAAAGATCATGGCCTACACTGTACAGAAAGCGTGGAAAGATCATGGCCTACACTGTACAGAAAGCGTGGAAAGGTCATGGCCTACACTGTACAGAGAGCGTGGAAAGGTCATGGCCTACGATGTAGAGAGCGTGGAAAGATCATGACCTACACTGTACAAAGAGCGTGGATGGCCATCATGGGCACAGTACACAAAACACAGTTCTTGTTAACTTGGAACATGTAAAAAAGGATGTATCACTGTAGATGTTAATATCCCTGACACATCTTCTTTGTAGGTTGTCCAGGACGCCTTGGACGCTGCTAGTGAGGGTCGTACAGTGATCATGATCGCACATCGCCTCTCCACCGTCAAGAATGCAGACGTGATCTGTGTCATTGACCATGGGCGCGTAGCAGAGCATGGCACACACCAGGAGTTGATGGCCATGAACGGAATATACACCGGGCTAGTTACTGCACAGATGGTCACTACAGAAAATCCCGCGTGATATATGACTATACTAAGCCGAGCTCATCTGCAGACAGTAACAAGAGTAAACTTGTTAGCCGTTTTAATCCTCAATTTTACGCAGGTTTTTAATGTATTTAAGTATTTGTAAATATATTTATACTTTAAGTAATCCAATAACACTACATAGAACATTTCCCAGAACTTCTCATATTATTCACCATTAAGTCTACTTTCTGAGAACTACAGTATACGTTGTTTTGAGCAATATTTAAATATTTTTAAGTGTAAATGTTTGTAGATATATTTTTCAAGATATGTATAAGCTATTTAAAACAGTTATGAAACTGATGTACTCAAAATTTTCTTTTAAGTATTTAAAATATTTTATTTATATTTTAAGTAAACGTTTCATTTTGTTTATAATGAGTATAAGTATGAGTGCTGACTACTCATTAGTAGTTCAGCTTCAGGGATGTGTAATTAAATTGTTGTGAATAAAATGCTAGTGTGCTTTAACGTCTTGATCTTTTTTTATATTTTTTTTACTCATAAAATAGACCACCTATTATTGTCGGTTTTAAATGTTGCATTCAGAAAATGTCTAATACTGTTTTTTCAATAAAAAGTACATGGTCTCTTTTTTAAACAAAATATTGTGCCTCTGCAGAATGTTCCTTCTCTGTGCAACCATTCCTTTCTAATAACATGGAACTAAATGGAACACTCACCTAAATGAAACTTGAATACTAGTACAGCGACAGGCCATTAACACCACATTGGATGATTCTCAGCACAGGGGCGGCGAAAGAGGAGGGGCAGGGGGGGGGGTTAAACCAACGGGTTTCAAGTGGTATATATGCAACCGACAACAAATTTGTTGAACAGTATAAAATCCCTGCGTTCTTATAAATAGGATTTGAATCCACCCCTCTCCCCTGAAACCACCAACCACCCCTCCCCCTTAAACCACCATCTTGTCAATGTCGGTGCTATTTGCAAAGGTTTTAATAAAACAAACAAAAATCACAAGTCCCATTTATGTGAGATCTATTGTAACATGATTGGAAGAATTCCAAAGACCTAAAAATCACCATTGATCTTTCTTGGCTTGTCTGATTCATGAGTTCTCAGAAACCAGAAATTTCATGAGTTCTCAGAAATCACTAAAAAAAGTCTTGTGATCTATGTTGGATAGCTTAGAAGAATGGCTCTCTGATAAGCTTCTAATCTGTTGTTGTTTGTATATCCCCTTTACTTGACCCTTCGACTCGCCATCCATTACTGCCACACAGGTACAGAATCAACTGGTTATCTGTCCCACCGCTCATCAGATGCTATTAAAGTGAAGCAAAATATAGTGCATGTCACTATTCTGATGAGGTTTTTAATTTAAGAAGAGACTGAAACCTGTATTGATCTTGTTTCCATCACACACTGGGTTAGTGGGTTAGGGTCTTTTTTAGTCTTATTGCTTTTCTAGGGTTTTAGGATATTCGGCTCCACATCCACTACCAACCACCACTTCCCTTTGCTTTGCCCCTCCCCCCCTCCTTCGAAAATGGGCTGTTTGTGATAATTCATTATTTAGGAGCTTCACAAAGATTGCATGCATTCTCTGTACTATTTTCATTGATATTAGGGCTACAAAGATTTATACTTACACGAGAAGAAGACCATCTCACACACATTACTTTATCTTGATGGCCTGTTAGCGTGTATAGTGGTGTATAAGGGCTGCAAACAGAGACATTCAAATAATAAGAATTAGAATTACAGCACGACCAGTAAAATCTTGAGCACAGGAAACCAAGATAAATCACTTGGGAAATATTCAAACAGTCAACTAGAAGAATGTGTCCCAGTATCTCATCTATATGTGTCGCGTATGATTCTTCAGACAAAAAAAAAACACTCCATATTGAAAGTGTTCATGGTTTTAATGGTTGCGCTGTAAGTTACCACAAATCGTTCTAAAAAATATAGTCATTAATTGGCCATAGTTACTGTAAATACTCTGCCATGCCACTACTCCAAGGCAAAAAGATGACAAAACGATGTAGTTCTTATTTTGAGGTGGTAATTTTGTACTTATGATTAGCTCATCAGGTTAATGTCTTACAAATACTTAAGCCAGGACAAAACTTACAAAAATCTTATTTTTTTCTAGTACTATCAGATACTGAGAAGTGACAGTATTCACACACCTCTCCTCCTCTCTTTCGAATAGCAAAAAAGAACAGGAAAATCGAACATTAAACAAAAAAGAAAATGAAAAACCAAAAGCTCTAGCCTAGAAAGTCTCCTTGTAGCTGCTTTTAGTTTCTGTCACACAATGCTGGACACCATCAATCAACAATGCCATTGGCCCATTGGGACTACAGTTGTGGAAATTATTGTATTTGCATTAAGTTTCACAACATATATGCAAATTATAGTGTTTCAAAATGTTAGCAAAGCTGAAATTCTTGTACCTGCGTGTGTCCCATATTTTTACAGTTGTGTCATATGAAGCTGATGCGAGTTCAAACTGGTTGCTAGGAGACCAAGAGACAGAAGAAACCCATCCTTGGGGTGATGTTAATATGCCTCTGACAACCTGGCCATCTAATAAAATATTAACAGACAATAACATAAGGACAACAGAACTAATTCAATTAACTCTAAGGAAAAATGATTTTAGTCTGCAGTATGGGCTATTAAAAAAATTGATTGATTAAAAAAAATTGGGTTAAAACCCTTTGGTCTTGGATGTGTAAGGAGAAATACACTATATAAATTTAAATCATTATTAACATTTTCAAAGGTTTTTTTCACCAGGTTTCCAAAGTCGGTTATATTGGAAAGGCAACATCACCAGGCATGCAAGGCTGACTCAGACCTTGGAATCTCTAGCATTTTTATCTGCCACCTTAACATTTCCTCTCCCTTAAACTAATGAAAATCTTTGCAAATATTCTGAATATTGCTATTTACGTGAAGTATGTGAGACATTTTATTTTAATGTTGAGATAGGGACACAAGGGACGTACAGTATTCACACCAACCTTCAGCCCTGTGGTCCCAGAGTCGAATATACTTGTCAGCACTCCCAGATGCCAAACATTGATTTAGTGCAGAGTAAGCAATTTCACAAAATACCTTGGAGCCAGTCTTCAAAAAAGAACATGTACCATAAATATCACATATAGATATGTAACTGTAACAACTTTATACTTCTGAGTCAATAAAGATGTATTAAATAAATGGAGTAATAAATCTAGTCCTTAGATCTAAATATTAGGATCTTTCATATGATATACTATACTTTGTTTGTGAATTGCATTTAAATTCAGTTTACACATCACATGACATAGAATTATAGTGACCCTTGTGGATACTGCTAAAAAAAGTAGATAGATGTTTTTCTATTCTAAACCCTGTATATTATTTTGTTTGTCATAAATGAATTGTAATAAAAGATAACCAAAAGTACCAAAGTTTGTTTGTTGACGCCAGACTCAGCATCCCAGAGTCGTATACAGTGGTCCCACCCGGCACTGCATATAGTTGTTCTATCCATCCAAACTACTGATGAGACAGCCTGGGTGTGGCCTGTGAAAGTCATAAGGGGTGTCTGTGTATTAAACAAATATCTCATGTCAGCATATTGCAAACATTAGGCAATTGCACATTATTGGCTCTCTTTTGTGGGTTTTTGCATACATTGGCTGGTATGTCAAGACTTT